>NC_081416.1:310625-621250 GCF_949786415.1 Peromyscus eremicus | reverse complement strand
TACACTTACACAACACACGAGCACATACATATCTACATACATATGCCAAAAATTGTAGGAGGGTAATTGGAAAGTGTGTGCAGAGAGCAAGTCATCTTGGTGGGGATGGAACATAAACACCCTGATATACACTGAAGCCTCCACCCCAGCCCTAAGGCAGTGCTGTATTCCCCAAGCATAAACCCAGTGTAGTGAATGGAAACTGTCACACTGGCTCAGGTTTCCAAAAGCTGAATAAGACACAGGATTCCTAGTTTAGTCAAAAGCTAGTTCTGCATTTGGGCACACAAGCCAAGAGAGCTGAATAACACCTCTCCATGTCTGCCTGTTGTGATGAGCCACGTCTGGGATGCAGAAAAAGGGGAGAAGACTGAGCTCCCTGGTGTGAAGTGTCTCCAAGGATTTGAGCGCCCTGCAGAGGGTGAGGAAAGCTGCTGCTTGCCTCTTGTGTTAGTTACTTGTCTCTCTACTGTGACCGAACACCTGGCAAGAAGCAACTTAAGGGAAGACTTATTTGGGGTCATGATTTGAGGGTACAGTACATCATGCCAAGGAAGGCATAGATGAAAGATCAGCTCTTAGCTGTGATGGTGGGACCATAAGGCTTCTTGCTCACATCTAGACAAATCACAAAGCAAAGACCACACAGCAAGCAGGTTCAGGCTATAACCCTCAAGGCCCACCCTTGGTGATATACTTCCTCCAATGAGGTTCCACCTTCTAAAGGTCTCATGACTTCCCAAAACAGCACCACCAGCTAGAAACTAAGAGTTCAAACACATGGAACCTATAAGGGACATTTTACATTCAAACTACAACACCTTCCAAGGTCCCTTTTGTCTGTTCTTAGTAGAATCCCCAGTTCATTCACCCAATTAGAAAACTATGGGTGCCTACTTTACACCTGAGTAATAAAATCTCAGTCAGGGAAATGTGGGCAGAGAAAGGTAACTGGTTATAATTTCTGAAGAAAATAGCTGATTTATTTTTTCTTTTCTCTACCTTGTTTCCCACAATGGCTGAAACTTCAATGCTGAACAATTTGAGGAAGAGGCAACCTTGAAGATGAAAGCCATTCACTCACTGATGGTGGCAATACAGAAAAAGCAGAAGCCTGGTGCAAGCCCTGCACCTTCTTCAGATGCATTGCTACATGAGAGGAAGAATGTCTGATGTGCATCATGCATCATGGTTCTCATTAGATGGTGTGGTGCAGCTTTTTGTTCTACACTTAGTGATCTCTACAAATCACACAACGAGGAATACAATCATCTGAGTATGGGCAGCAAACTGTTTTGCCTTGCCTGCCTAAGGTACCTGATTGGTCTAATAAAGAGATGAATAGCCAATAGCTAGACAGAAAGAATAAGCAGGGCTGGTGGGCAGAGAGAATAAGTAGGAAGAGAAATCTAGGCTTGAGAGGAGAAACAAGAGAAGGGGGAGAGAACTAGGAAGACGCCAGGGGCCAGAAGCCAGCAGATATGAGAAGCAGATACAAGATGAAAGTTTGATACACAGGAAGAAAAAAAAAAAGTAAAAGGCCCTGAGGCAAAAGGTAGACAAAGAGAAACAGGTTAAGTTAAAAGAGCTAGGCAGAAAAGAGACAAGCTAAGGCCAAGCATTCAAAACTAAGATGTCTCCGTGTCATGATTTGGGAGCTGGTAGGTGGCCCAAAAGAAAAAGCCTGGCATGGCATCTGTTATGCACTATGGTAAAGATGGGCTAGGAAAGCTTCCTACCCACTTTTCTTAGAACACAAGGAGCCTCAGTGATGACCTCACTCCTCCATGTCACATCAAGGAGAAACCGGGAGGCAACAGTGGCTGAAATGTGTCCAATTTTTAACCCAACATGGTCAGAGGCCAACTAAGATTCCTAACCTAGCCTCATCCCAGGATAGATTAATGAAAACTCTTAGTCATGGGGGCCTTGTTAATTAAGGGTCAGGGAGTGTTTCCATGACACCTCTTCATAGTCCACAAGCATTACCTCAGCCATATCTAGAAAGCCTGTCCACTAAAATATGCACACATAAATCAGACTGTCTAGTAGCCACATTAAGCAAAAGGAAATAAATACAATTGATTTTAATATTTTACTTAATTTTATGTTTTCAAAATAATGCCATTTGCTAAAATTACTCTTTATTTATTGCTAATGTCAAGAGAGCAAAGGTGCACATGACTCCCACAGAGTCAGGGAGGGCATCAGTCCTCTGGATCTGGAGTTACAGGTGGTTGTGAGCCACCAGATGTGGGTGCTGGGAAACAAGCTGGGTCCTATGAAAGAGCAGTATGGGCTTTTAACCACTGCACCATCTCCCCAGCCTCATCCTTTGCCTGTTTCAAAAATTGGGGGAGAGGGGGGTCTTACTTTGACTTTATTCTCATTGAGTCTATTAAATATATGCGTTCTTTGTTAAAAACGAAGTCTGATGTCTGTGCCTCTTTCTGTGTGTGTGGTGCCTTGTGTTGATCTGAGTTGTTTTTTAAACAGTCGAGTATGCCAGCCTTGCTGTTTATAGCATCTAGATATTTTGACTTACTGAAGAAGGCATGCACTCCCCCAAGATGACAAAAATACCTGCCTATATTTTCTACAAAGATTATTCTATTCTGGTTCTTGTTTGTTTAGCAATGTGTTCCATCTGGGAAGTATCTCTGCCCAGAATAATTCTTATACTTACAAAAACGTGGTGCTAACCCTGATGCCCAGCTGGAGAGAAAGGAGCTCCCCAAGGAGACTGGAAATGATGAAAGAAGAGCTCTCCAGAAAGGACCAGAAATTACTCGTTGGGTGGGAAACGCAGAAGTACTGGGAGGAAAGTGCCTCACTGGCTAAGCCTGGCAGGCAGAATTGACAGCGAGAACAGAGGCCAAGAGCCCAGCTGACTACTGCCCCCTCCCATCTCCTCCACAGCCTTCACAGGGACTTAACCAAAGGAATATTTTTCTCATCACTTGGAACCTTAGTTTATCACCAGTAATGGGGATCTTAATACCACATGGAATTGTAGTTGGGTCTAAACATCCTCTCTGTGTCTCCATTTCTTGCTCTCTGAAGGGTTCAGCCTGCTGGGATGGCTGTGGTGATCACATACACCAATATTCGGGAGCTAGCAACAGTACTGAGGACACCTTTCCTAGCTTTGAGGTGCTGGGCTGGACAGCTCTCATCAGGAATCATCTTGGTCCTTGAAGTCAAATACCACCTGGAGCTTCAGTGAAGGCTTCACTAAGCCAGACATCTACTCATCTAGCATTGGAGGGACCACTGGTGGGGAAAGCTGCTTTAGGAAGGTAGAATTCTTACCTGAGTTATTATAGTCAGGGCCTAGACCCTGGAAGCCTTAGCAGGCAAGGCTGGTTTACCTGTCTTCAATAGATCATTAAAAAAAGAAACAAACAAACAAACAAACAAAGCAACAGTGAAAAGCAGAAAGGGGGAATTTATTTAATGTGACCATTTTGGGAAAAGGAGCAAAGAGGTCCAGTGACTCCTCACCCAAGTTCATCTTTGGAGTTCCAACATGAGGCCTAAGTTTAAATAGAAGGCAAGAGATGTGCATATAACTAAGCAGCCTTGGTCAGAGTGTGGTCTACCCATCACCATTGTCTGGGCTCCAGTCTCTCCTGCAAAGTGGTCTGATAAGTTGTCAGAACTGTGTGAAACCTCCTCCCAGGAGATACGTTCCTCCTCTGGCTGGTACCAGGCCTTTCCTTCTCTCCACATGAGATTCTGGAGGAAATTCCAATTCCTTGGGGATCATTGTTTCAATAGTCTAAGAGCCAAAGGGGAACAAGTATCTCTTTTGAATAATCTTCATTTCTGCCAGGACAGCTACAGTCGATAAGGGTTTCTCTAAGAAAGTGATATTTGAGCTATTGCCTGATTGATAAAGGACACAGACTAGGGGAAGCTTGACTCCAGATGTGGGAACAATTAAGATACTCCCTGTATCCAGGGAGTCTTACTGCAGATAGAAGCTGCATAGGAAGGTAAATCAAACAGGCCAGGGGTAAGGGTAGCTGATACTATGCATTGGAAGAAAGTTATCTGGAAGAAAGAAACACAGTGAAAGAAGTGTACAGAAAGTCTACCTAGCTCAGCAGGAAGATGAGATTGGAGCCAGAACCGTCCTTCCTCTGGGAACTATCCCCCTTGAGGAGTCTGTGATAGCTCTCCACTCTTCAGGTTTTATCCCGCATTGCCACCAGAGACAAGATAGTGACAGCTTACCCCAGTAGAAATATCACAATTGTAGACATAATACAAGATAACAAGCCTTCTTTTATGAAGCAAGCCCAGCAGGCTCCCAAAACACCCCTTGCTCTGTCTCTTTTCTTTGACATGAGCATCTGCACTGATGTAAGTTTACCCATCAGATTAAAAATAATTTGTTAAATAACTGTGGAGTTATTTATAAGTGGCTTTGGTTATTGGCATGACATGCAGGATTCACACTCTCTGGGTAACTGCAAGGCACAGCAAGACAATGAAGAGGAGACTGGAAACAAAGTCCAGGTCAAATAAGCCTGTGTTATATTGTCACTAGGAGAGATTGTAGCTTGGATTATTTTGCTCTTTGTTCACAATTCTCCCTTTTATTGTGGCAAAGATTATTAAATACAGGGCAAGATTTAGACTTTATTTATTTTCTATGAAAACGAAAACAAGACTATCCTGAGTTGGCACTAAAGTTGGTACTTTGGGGAAATCATGATGCTGAATTAAGACCCAGTTCCTGTCCTTGGGAGCTCACAGACTGTTGTGGAAGGTGGAGAGACAGATACATAAACAAGTAGCTCTTAAGAAAAAATGGGATGAAATAATAGCTGACCTCCAGCCAGCTCTGCACTCAGGAGTTGGATGAAGGCAGATGAGTCACAGACAAATTCCCAGAGGACAGATGTTGGTCTCATTAGCTTCTCCAGGAGCCTTGGCAGGCCCCTGCACTGCTATTAGAAGAGGTATGGAAACCAGGGTTACCCTGCGTGGGTTCTTGTTTCTAGCTATGCCTCAGTTCAGTTTAGCTCTTGTATATACTTCAGACAGCCAGGACTGGGCCCATAAGATCAAAGGCCAGGAACTGTTTTCCTTAATGCACACTCAGCTACAGTGGTTACAGATCACCTCGCTCCTGACTCATGAGGGCTACCATTCAGACGGTCTGTATATCTAACCAGCTGTAGGAAGTTCTGAGCCTGGCCCAGGACCACATCCTAGTGATGAGGAAAAGTGAATTCAACCTATGGTCCTCTCCACTTGCTTTGATGTAAGGAGGCACATCCTAGCAGGGCTGGATGGTGTGTAAGGAAAGCAATGGAAACTTGGGGGAAGGAATGACTCAACTGAGCTTTTCTTTTCTTGGCTACAAAGTGAAAATAAATACTTTACTGGTGTGTCAGAGGAACCAAACATGATAAAATGTATAATGTATAAGTTACTACTTTTTCCCAATCAGAATATTTGCAAGACCACTGTGCTGTTTTGAAAGAAAATGATCCCCAAAGGGAATAGTACTATTGGGAGGTGTGGCTTTGTTGGAGTAGGTACGGCCTTGTTGGAGGAAGTATGTCACTGTGGGGGCAGTTTTTGAGGTCTCATATATGCTCAAGCCACACCCAGTATCTCAGTTCACTTCCTGTTGCCTGCTGATCAAGATGCAGGACTCTCAGCTCCAACACCTTATCTGCCTGCACACTGCCATATCCCATCATGATGATAATTGTCTAAACCTCTGAAACTGTAAGTCACACCCTCAATTAAATGATTCATTTTATAAGAGTTGCCCTGGTCATGGTGAGTCTTCACAGCAATAGAAACCCTAACTAAGACAACCACCAAAGCAGATAAAGGCACTTGCCCCAAAGTCTGACTACCTGAGTTTGACTTACATGGTAGAAGGAGAGAACTGACTCACACAGGGTCTTCTAACCTCCACATGCATAGACATATAAAGATTAACTCATTTCTATTAGGCCAAGACGGAGTGGCCAAAGCTGCATTTACTCTCTCACATCAGCCAACCATCAAATGAGCAAAATGCATGTGACAATGGTTTTCAGTCCCAAGGGATCTTACATTATGAGGGACAGTGATGCTGAAGATGCAGCAAACAAAAAGGATGGAACTGTCATTGCTTCAGCTTCCTGTTTTCAGGGAAATCCCAAGACGACACAGTGCAGAAAGGAGAGCCTCACAGGACTCTCCTGGGTTCTCCGGGTCAAAGACACAGAGCTGAGAACAGAGGGAGACTCGTGGATCTAGGGGTTAAAGGACAGAAAAATAGAGAAGGGAGAGCCAATCAAGGGGAAGTCAGGAGACCCATAGAGGGTGCCTTGAGTATTTAAAGGTTTTTTAAAATTTATGTTTGTGTTCCTGGATGTATGTCTGTATCTATACCATGTCCATGCAGGTGCCTGGAGTGGCTAGAAAAAAACACATTGAGGGTAAACCTTAGTTCAGATCCCCAGAACCCACAATAAAGTTGTACACTGTAGTATGTCTCTCAGTGCTCATACAAAGAAATGGGAGGTGTAGACAGGAGAATTTCCAGAAGATTGCAGGCCAACAGGTCTGATATAGGCAGCTCTGACTCAATCAAAGTAGAAGGCGAGGACACCTGAAACTGTCCTTTGACCTCCACATGGCACACACACACACACACACACACACTCACATTCATACACACAAACATGCATGCATAGGCACACATGCATACAAAAATTATAAAATGGCCATATCTGTATTAAACAGTCTGAAAGCCTGGTTAACTAATTAAAACTTCCATCATTGGGAGAGCTGGAATGTTGCAGGTTAAGAGCCAAATCACTTTGAGCTGTTGTTGGCCCTCTAAGTAATCATTCATCACTCACCTCTGTGTGACTGCCAGGTGAATTTTCCCTTGGAGTGATATGAACCCTACTCATCCCAGACAGGGTGTAGCTAGAGTTTTCCTGCCTGGCCCACAGTCAGGACAAATCTCTCTCACCCGCCAGTTCCACAGCTGCTCAGTCCCGACCAAGTAAACACAGAGACTTATATTGGTTACAAACTGTATGGCCATGGCAGGCTTCTTGCTAACTGTTCTTACAGCTTAAATTAATCCATTTCTATAAATCTATACCTTGCCACATGGCTCGTGGCTTACCGGCATCTTCACATGCTGCTTGTCTTGGTGGTGGCTGGCAGTGTCTCTGACTCAGCCTTCCACTTCCCAGCTTTATTCTCCTCCTTGTCCCGCCTATACTTCCTGCCTGGCCACTGGCCAATCAGTGATTTATTTATTGACCAATCAGCAACATACTTGACATACAGACCATCCCATAGCAACAGGGCAGCAACAACAGGCCAAAGAATGATTCTCCCTAAGTCCATCTTGACAAGCCATGAGTTTATTGAACTTACTTGCAGAGTATGGGTAAAGGTTGCTTATAGGAACACAGATAACCTCAAAGCAATTACAGCTCTGAAAAGTCTTACCCCACATGGATGGCAGCCTCCTAATAACTGAATAACAGAAGGCCTCTTTTTGGTAAACCTTGCACATTCTATACACTCTGTCACATACCAAGATCATGAGCATGCACAGAATCACATATAACTAACTGGAAAGGAGGTGTAAGGTAGACTGGCTGGACTCCCAGGTGATGGTCAATGACCCTTGCCACCTCTTCCTCCTATGAGGGAATATTGGCAGGCACAATCTTGAGAGTCTTTTGCAAGTAGTCATAGCTAATCTGATAAAGATAGTAATGGCTACTATGCCCAGGGGACAGTGTTGTATAAAGGTGACTTAGCATCCTATGACTATTGGGTAAATCTTTTTGGAATGTACAGATACCTTGATTTTACCAACTCAAAGGCTAAGAGTGTCATCAGATAGATAGCATCTAATGCCTATAGTAGAGATTTTCCTGCTTTACAATGTTTCTACCAATACGAAAGTGCCTTCATTTAAGATTGTTTTTGTTTTGTTTTGTAACTGTAAAAATTTTGTAGAACTGTTGTCATATGGAGTTTGGAATTGGGGAAACCTAAATCTGTCTTCCTCAGCCATGGCTACTTGTATTTATTTGGCTCTCGAATAAACTATCTGTTATTTCCTTTGAGGTGAGAGGTGTGTTTTTACATCATCAAAAGTCAGAGAGCAAGTAGTTTACCTTTGTGAGTCACAGCCTCTGCTTACTGCACCACTGCGGCACAGAGCAGCCTTCAACACTGTGAATAAGCAAGCACACTGAAAATTGACACTCAGATATTTTACATGTTAGACAATACCCTTTTTTCCTTCAATTTTGTTTGCTTGTTTATTTAGAGAAAAGTTATCACTATGTGGCCCAGATCGGCCTAAAATTCACAATTCTCTTAGGCTTCCAAGTGCTAAGATTATGAGCATATGCCACCATACTTAGCTTACAAACATTTCATAAGCACACAGTTATTCTCAGCTTAGGCTAAATTTGGCCCACAAGCCATGACATATTGAACTCTGCATTAATCCATCCACAAAAAGCCAAGAGCCCAGGGTCTGGACCCCATAATCAATCTGCCCTTCTTCCTCTTTGCTTGTCTCTGCGCTTGCACAGCCCTGACCTGTTTGATTCCCAGATTGACACTAGGTCCTATGACCCAAGATAGAGTCACCACTGTCCACTCCCTCACCTGCCTTAACAAGCCTCTCTCTGGGAGACCAAATGACCCCTTCCCAGAGATCAGACACGTCATTGACAACCCATATAGGAATTCAAAAGCAAGTATTGGTTTTTCAAAGAAAAGTCTATCCTTGGTCTGAGCAAATGGCTCAGTGGGCAGAGTATTCATCTAGCACTCATGACGCCCTAGTTCCATCTCCAGTACAACATACCTTGGAGGTGTGAGTATAGGAGTACACACCAGCAACCCCAGCATCTGGGAGACAAAGGTAGGAGGATCAGAAGTTCAAAGTTCTCCTAACCTCCACAATGAGTCAAAGGCCACCCTAGGCTATATGAGATTCAAAGGAGGAAGAGGAAGTGGATGAGAAGGAGAGAAAAGAAAAATCCTGTCCTTACCATTAGCTTGCAGCCCCTGGCCTAAATTCAGAGGCACACCTAGCCACAGGTAAGACTGCTAAACCATTTTCAAGTTACACTGTTGGGCTGCTTTTCACAAACTTCCCACTCTGCATTTCATCCTTATGTTCTCATGACACTCAACTCTTTTCTGTGGATTAGTTTTTAGCTACCAGCCAGTTCTATAATCTCTATCCCCTGGGGTCAAGTTCAAAGAGAAATTCCAATGTGATTAGGTAAAATTATGCAAGTCATAGATTTATGTACTACTGTGCTATTCTTTGTGATGTCGGCACTGGGGGCAAGGAATCTTAAGAGCTTCAGTGGCTCTGTTGATTTCCTAAGATATTAACTCATCAGTCTCCACTGTGGATGAAAGCAAAATGGGACATTTGAAATTCAAAGTTATAGTACTCTCAGTTGAAGAGGAGGAGACCCAAACAGAGGATAATTAGCAAGAGAGGACCTGTGAGGAATGCAGGCTGTTTGTGAATGCATGTGGCTCATGGAGATGTGCAGGTATTTCAGTCCATCACCACTGTGAAATTGAACTGTAAATGGTACCTGGATCAGTGGGCTGGAACTGCCTCATGCAGGGAGTTAATGGAAACAGGGAGAGGTTTTTTTCTTTTAACAAAGTACTTGAACAATTATCTTAGCACACCCACCAAGCAGGGGACCAGCACTGAGTTGCCCAGGCATTTAGAGGCAAAATAAATTCCTTGACAGCCTTTGTGAGCCAGATGCCCTGATCCTGATTTGCCAAACTGGGACCCAAAGTCCATTGCAGCCAATCAGAAGCCTGCTCAAGGGGTTCAAGTCACATCCCTTTCCCTGTGGAGGTTTCACCTGTCACACCCCACCTTCCCCAGGCAAGAGTTCCATTTCACAGTTGACAAAATTGTGATTTAGAGGGCTTCCTGGGCAAAGCTAGGGCTAGAATGAGTCAGCTGACTCTGGATTCTTTCATTTCGCCACAACAATAGGATGGACCCTTAGCATTCTGAAATATTTTCATGATTCATCCCCCAAATCAAACTCAAGCAAGCCTTGAGCTCAATCAAAATTCTCAGGGTGAGGAAGGCAGCAAGATTGCTCAGTGGGTAAAGGCACTTGCTGCCTACCCTGAAAAGTTGGGTTCAGTCCCTGGAACCCACATAGTAGAAGGAGAGGAAGGAGAGAATCAGTTCCCACGAGTTGTCCTCTGACCTCTACATGCACATCCACAAACATACATACACAAAAACAAATTAAAAAAAAGAAATAGCAAAAGAAAAAGTTATTTAGGATTAGAGAGAGGGATATGCAGTTAAGAGCCTGTCTTGGGGTTTCTATTGCTGTGAAGAAACACCATGACCACAGTAACACTTATAAAGGAAAACATTTGACTGGGGCTGGCTTACAGCTCAGAAGTTTAGTCCATTATCATCATAGCAGTACACAGGCAGACATGGTGTGGGAGTAAAACCTGAGGTTTTACATTTTGATGTGCAGGCAGCAGAAGGAGACTTTGTGTCACATGGACCAAACTTGAGTTTTTAAGACCTCAAAGCCTACCTCCACAGTTGACATACTTCCTCCAACAAGGTCACACCAACTCTAACAAGGCCACACCTCCTAATAGTGCCATTCCTTATGGGCTAAGCATTCAAACACATGAGTCTATGAGGGCATTTCCTATTCAAACCACCACAGAGCCCATACTGCTCTTCCAGAAGACCCAAGTTCAATTCCCAACACCCTTGTCAGAAGGTTTACAACCACCTGTAACTCCAGTTCCTTTGAGTACAACCTCACATATATGGCATACCCCCTCCACACACACAGAGATTAAAACCAATAAATAAATAAATAAATTCACCAAGGAGGGGAAAGTAGATGGGCCTTGAACAAGAAAATGAAGAGAAAATGGGAGGAAGAAGAAAAAAAAAATAAAGACTGGAGTCCCACTCAGATCTATGAAAACAGAGCCAAATAGGCATGTCTGGTACCCTCATGGTGTTTTTTGCTAAATCTGTTTGCATAAAGGCCATACTGTGTTGTGTGATTGTGTTCTGACCAATAAAGATTGCTTGGAGTCAGAGGGCAGAGCTAGCCACTAGCTGACCAAATTAACCATACAGGTTTGAAGGACTGTAAACAGATAGGAGACAGGAAGTAATAAGTCAGGGTGGAGAGAGGATCTCTGCCCCTTTTGGAGGAAGGAATGGAAGAGGTAAAAAGTCACTGGTGGCTGCTCTTCTGCTTCTCTGATCTTTCAGGTTCTTTTTTTTTTTTTTTTTTTTTTTTTTTTTTTTTTTTTTTTTGGTTTTTCGAGACAGAGTTTCTCTGTGTAGCTTTGCGCCTTTCCTGGAACTCACTTGATAGCCCAATCTGGCCTCGAACTCACAGAGATCCGCCTGGCTCTGCCTCCCGAGTGCTGGGATTAAAGGCGTGTGCCACCACCGCCCAGCTCTTTCAGGTTCTTACCCCAATATCTGACTCCTAATTTTTTTATTGATAAAGAATAATTACATGGGGCTCGAACCTATGACCCTGAGATTAAGAGTTTCATGCTTTACCAACTGAGGGCTGTAGCATGAATCTTAAAGAGTCTTATTAAAAAAAACAAGCCTGGAGCCAGGTATTGGGGTGAATTCTGGAAGATCAGAGAAGCAGAACAAGCCACAGCCACCTCACCTTGCCAGTTCTTCAGCTGATCCTATTTCCTCAGACTGGAATCCTCTGTGTCCTCATCCAAATGAATCTCAGCTGAACTGTTGCTCAAAAATCTAAAAGCTTAACCAGGCCAAACCATGATCTTGACTTCTCTAGTTTCTGGTCTTCACGCCTTATATACCTTTCTGCCATCACCTCCTGGGATTAAAGGCGTGAGTAACCATGCCTGGCTGTTTTCAGTGTGGCTTTAAACTCACAGAGATTCAGCCTGGAATGCTAGGATTAAAGGCGTGTACTACCACTGTCTAACCTCTATGTTTAATATTGTGGCTGTTCTGTTCTCTGACCCCAGATAAGTTTATTAGAGTACACAATATTTTGGGGAACACAATACCACCACAGAGGGCCACCTGATATGGGACAGAAAACAAAAATTAAGGGACTATTCTATTGCCACTAATCTTATAATTCTTTGGTTTTATTTTGACTCTCTAAAACTTTTTTTTCAATTTTTATTAATTTTTTTAATTTATTTTACATACCAACCACAGTTTCCCCTCCCTCCTCTCCTCCCATTCCCTCCCCCCACCTCCCTTTTACAGCCTCCCCCATCCACTCCTCCTCCTCCTCCATTCAGAAAGGATAAGGTCTCCCCTGGGAGTCAACAAATCATGGCATATCAAGTCGAGGCAGTGCCAAGCTCCTCCCCGCCATATCGAGGTCGAGTGAGGTATCCCACCATAGGGCACAGGTTCCAAAAAGCCAGTTCAGGCACCAGGGACAGGTCCTGGTCCCACTGCCAGGAGCCCCACAAACAGACCAAGTTACACAACTGTCACCCACATGCAGAGAGTCTAGGTTGGTCCCATGCAGGCTCCCTAGCTGTCAGTCTAGAGTCTGTGAGCTCCCACAAGCTCAGGTCAGCTATCTCTGTGGGTTCCCCTGTCATGATCTTGACTTCTCTTGATCATATAATCCCTCCTCCCTCTCTTCAGCTGGACTTCTGGAGCTCAGTCCAGTGCTTGGCTGTGGATCTCTGTATCTGTTTCCATCAATTACTGAATGAAGGTTCTATGATGACAATTAGGGTAATCATCAACCTGATTATGGTAGAAGGCCAGTTCAGGCACCCTCTCCACTATTGCTAGAAGTCTTAGCTGGGGTCGTCCTTGTGGATTCGTGGGAGTTTCCCTGGCACCAGGTTTCTCCCTAACCCCGTGATGGCCCCTCTATAGAAATACCTCTTTCATTGCTCTCCTCCCGCAGCTCCCCAACTCTACCGTCCTGATCCCTCATGTTCCCATCTCCCATCCTCTCCCCTCTACCTCCCCCACCCTGTTTACCCTGGAGATTTTATCTATTTCCCTTTCCCAGGCCTATCCATGCATCCCTCTTAGCGTCCTCCTTGTTACCTACCTTCTCTGGGGCTGTGGATTGTAGCCTGGTTATCCTTTGCTTTACATCAACTATCCACTTATGAGAGAGTACATACTGTGTTTGTCTTTCTAGGTCTGGGTTACCTCACTCAGGATGATATTTTCTAGTTTCATCATTTGCCTGAAAATTTCAGGATGTCATTGTTTTTTACCACTGAGTAATACTCCATTATGTAAATGTACCACATTTTCTTTCTCCATTCTTCAGTTGAGGGGCATCTAGGTGTTCTGGCTATTATGAATAAAGCTGCTATGAACATAGTTGAGCAAGTGTTCTTGTGGTATGATTAAGCACCCTTTTATGCCCAAGAATAGTGTTGCTGGGTCTTGAGGTAGATTGATTCCCAATTTTCTGAGAAACTGCCATACTGATTTCCAAAGTGGTTGTACAAGTTTGCACTCTCACCAGCAGTGAAGAAGTGTTCCTCTTACTCCAGATCCTCTCCAACATAAGCTGTCAATATTGTTTTTTATTTTAGCCATTATGACAGGTGTAACATGGTGTCTCAGAGTTGTTTTGATTTCCCTGATGACTAAAGATGTTGAGCAATTCTTTAAATGTCTTTTGGCCACTTGAGATTCTTCAGTTAAGAATTCTCTGTTTAGATCTGTACTCCATTTTTAAATTGGATTATTTGGTATTTTGATGTCTAATTTCTTGAGTTCTTTATATATTTTGGAGATCAGCCCTCTGTCAGATGTGGGGTTGGTGAAGATCTTTTCCCATTCTGTAGGCTGTTGTTTTGTCTTATTGATTGTTTCCTTTGCCTTACAGAAGATTTTCAGTTTCAAGGTCCCATTTATTAATTGTCAATCTCAGTGTCTGTGCTACTAATGTTGTATTCAGGAAGTAGTCTCCTGTATCAATGTGTTCAAGGCTACTTCCCACTTTCTCTTCTATCAGGTTTAGTGTAACTGGACTCATGTTGAGGTCTTTGATCCATTTGGACTTGAGTTTTGTGCATGGCGATAGATATGGATCTATTTGCATTCTTCTACATGCCAATATCCAGTTATGCTGGCACCATTTGTTGAAGATGCTTTCTTTTTTTATTGTACAATGTTGTTTTTTTTTTTTTTTGTCGAAAATCAGGTGTTCATAGGTGTATGGATTTATGTCAGGGTCTTCAATTTGATTCCTTTGATCCACATATCTGTTTTCATGCCAATACCAAGCTGTTTTTATTACTATAGCTCTATGGTAGAGTTTAAAGTCAGGGATGGTGATGCCCCTGGAAGTTCCTTTTTGTTTGTTTGTTTTGGTTTTTTGAGACAAGGTTTCTATGTGTAGCCTTGAAGCCTGTCCTGGAACTCGCTCTGTAGACCAGGTTGGCCTAAAACTCACAGAGGTCCACCTGCCTCTGCCTCCCAAATGCTGGGATTTTAAAGGTGTGAGCCACCACCGCCCAGCTGGGAGTTTCTTTATTATACAGGATTGTTTTAGCTATCCTGGATTTTCTGTTTTTCCATATGAAGTTGAGTATTGTTCTTTCAAGGTCTGTGAAGAATTGTGTTGGAATTTTGGTGGGGACTGCTTTGAATCTGTAGATTGCTTTTGGTAAGATTGCCGTTTTTACTATGTTAACCCTACCTATCCAAGAGCATGGGAGATCTTTCCATTTTCTGATATCTTCTTCAATTTCTTTCTTCAAAGACTTGAAGTTCTTTTTGTACAAGTCTTTCACTTGTTTGGTTAGAGTTACTCCAAGATATTTTATATTATTTGTGGCTATTGTAAAGGGTGTAGTTTCTCTGATTTCTTTCTCAGCCTGTTTATCATTTGTATATAGGAGGGCTACTGATTTTTTTTTTTTAGTTAATCTTGTATCCTGCCACATTACTGAAGGTGTTAATCAGCTGTAGGAGTTCCCTGGTAAAATTTTTGGGGTCACTTACATATACTATCATATCATCTGCAAATAGCAAAAATTTGACTTCTTCCTTTCCAATTTGTATCCCCTTGATCTCCTTTTGTTGTCTTATTGTTCTAGCTAGAACTCCAAGTACTATATTGAACAGATATGGAGAGAGTGGATAGCCTTGTCTTGTTTCTGATTTTAGTGGACTCACTTTGAGTTTCTTTCCATTTAATTTGATGTTGGCTGTTGGCTTGCTGTATATTGCTTTTATTATGTTTAGGTATATTCCTTGTATTCCTGATCTCTCCAAGACCTTTATCATGAAGGGGTGTTGGATTTTGTCAAAGGGTTTTTCAGCATCTAATGAGATGATCATGTGGGGTTTTTTTCTTTCTTTTTTTTTTCTTTCAGTTGTTTATATGGTGGATTATATTGACAGATTTTCATATGTTGAACCATCCCTGCATTTCTGGGATGAAGCCTACTTGATCATGGTGGTTGATTTTTTTTTTTATGTGTTCTTGGATTCAGTTTGCTAGTATTTTATTGAGTATTTTTGCATCAATGTTCATGAGGGAGATTGGTCTATAATTCTCTTTATTTGTTGCATCTTTGTGTGTTTTGGGTATCAGGGTTACTGTAGCCTCATAAAAAGAGTTTGGCAATGTTCCTTCTGTTTCTATTGTGTGGAACAATTTGAAGAGTATTGGTATTAGCTCTTCTTTGAAATTCTGCACTGAAACCATCTGGCCCTGTGCTTCTTTTGGTTGGGAGACTTTTAATGACTGCTTCTATTTCCTTAGGGGTTATACATTAAAACTTTTCTTAAGGTATAAATATTATGTCAACATTTATACAATTAATACATATTTTAAACTTTTTGTCACGATATTAATGGTCATATAGAGTACTAACTAATTCTAGAAAAAGGCTGTATCTAGCTTCCTGTATATGATTTCAGTTTAAGTCTCTATCAGGTGATTAGGAATTAAGTTTTTGTACTCTGGATATACATAACAAATTATGGTCCTTTAACCTCTTTGAGATCTGCTGCATATGACATTTAAAATGTTTAAGTTTTCTGTAGTGAACCATGACCATGCCTAATGGTGGTGGACTTTGAAGTCTCCTGAAGGAGTATGGGGCCCCACAATGAGGACTCCACCTGGACTGTGGTAATGCCACTAAGCTAACAAACACCACCCAAAGATCAAAATTGGGCTACAAACTACTCAGGACAATTTCAAGGTAGCTAGCTGATGGTCCAGCCTCACAGACTACTCTAGCCAGGACTTGAGATAAGTCGTACACTTTTTCATGATACAACTAGCTCTCCCAGGACTTGACAACTATGTTCCCTAAAGATGCTGTTGCCTTCAGATAGCAGGAAGTAATTTCAAAAACACAATGCCTACATTATGGATATTTGTCATCCTTTCAGGGGTTGGTTACAAGTTGTTATTGGTAATGGTCAGGAAAAAAAAGCTGAACAAAAGAGATTAGATTCAGGGATCTTGTTCTGAAAAGAAAAAGGGGGAATACAGAAATGATAGGATAAAAGAGTAAGTTATTCAATCTACTTTTAAACCAAAAAAACTAATATTCTTAAATATTTTATATTGGTATGGATTTTTGTATATTGATACAAATTTGAGGTTATTTTTGTTATACTGTATATATGTTTCTACTCTTGTTTAAGATATTTTTTGTATATTGAAATAAATTTAAGGTTATTTGTGTTAGAACCTACTGTACATACATTTCTACTCTTGTTAAAAATACTGTACCTATACGGCTCATTTAACAATGCAATGTAAATTTCTAGTCCTTGAAAGTTATTATTACAAACTACTTAGGGTAATAAAGAAATGCAGGTTAATAGTTAGCCACCTATTACAATCAAACTTGTAGCTATGTTAAGTATGTTTCCAAGGTTAAACAGGGATAGATTTTAGATAGGTGGTCTTCAAACACTTCAGAGATCTACAAAATATAGCATATAAGATGTTTTAATTACATATGTTTTTTTATGACAATAAGACATGTCTGCTCCTGGCAGCACCAATCTACTTCAGAAAAGATGGTGGGCATCAAAGAAACTCCATATGGAGTTTGCTTTCTTTGTGGCAAAAGTCAGCCACTGGGCAAGAAACTGCCCTTGCCTTGAGTGCTGACAGTATGGTGTCCAAATTGGTGAAGAAGAACACAAAAGAAAGTGACTGCCAAACTTTGCCAAGACAAGGTGGAATAATCCTTCAAAATTCCTGCTTCATAGAAGAGTCTGTCAGATATTCTAGGTCTATAGGCCCAAGATGGATGTCCCAACATTATAGAGGAACCTTGGGTGACTATCCAGGCAGCCAGCTGCTTCTGTCATTTCTTAGTCTTGGAAGTTGTTTGCTCTGCATTTCCTGTTTATTCAAGTAATACTACATCCTTCTGGGGTCTTTGATGGAATTGAAGACTAGATAGTTAAAGTTTTTCCTAGTTATGATAAAAGGTAAATTAGGTATAAAACTTCAGACTCACAAAGATAGGTAATAAAACTTTCTCTAATTTTGCCAAATACAAATGGACTGGACATTGTAACTGTAATTCTTACTTGGCAACTGTTTTGTTATATATAATTTTACTACGTTAGAATTAAAACCTTCCTTTTTAATTATATAAGAAGGTAGAAATGCTCTGAAACAATCTTTTTGAACACTTTAAATATGTATTACTCTTGTTGGCTAATAAAGAGCTGGGCAGGAGGATTTAGGGCAGAAAAAACAGACTAAGAAGATGCTGGGGAAAAGAAGGGCAGAGTCATGAGTCAGAGGAGTCGCCAGCAAATGCAGGGAGAAACAAGATGGACATGCCATACTGAGAAAAGGTACCAAGCCAAAACATAGATAAGAAATATGGGTTAACATAAATGCAGGAGTTAGGTAGTAACAAGCCTGAGCTATTGGCTGAGCATTTGTAATTAATATTAAATTTCTGTGATTATTTGGGAGCAGACTTGTAGGATGGAAACATCCATCAACAATGCTGTCTCTGGATAGGACTAAGGCCAAGAAACAGGAGTCCAGGTGAAAGCTATTGGCCCAGGAAGCAGAAGGTTGATAGGGAGAGAGTTTAATGCAAAATCTGTTACATTGATTGTTTCCTGAGCTGGTCACTGCAGACTCGTGGTGGGGTTTTATAGGGTTTTGTAGGGATCAGAGGCTAGCAAGAGGAAAGTAGTTTAGTGTCTCCTTGTTAGCAGTTGAGTTGATAACAAGCCCAGATCCCACCCTGCTGCTCTCTAGTGTGACCTTGTGTACATGGACATGACTTACCAATGTGAACTGAAAGATTTAAAAAAAGAAAATAAATGAGTCCATAACTTTCTAATGCTATTAATCTTAGCTCCTTCCATGAGGGAAAAGTATATGAAGGAATCTATATTTGAAAAAAAAATCTAGTAAAGACTCTGTAGTTGAACAAAGTAAAATTTTTCTTTAACTCAAGAGATATATCAACATACCACATTTAAAGCTTTTGGAAAATCATGATTCAAATTTTTAAAAACTGTTTCAAGGGATTGGAGAGATAGCTTAGGGGTTAAGAGCATTTGCTGCTCTTGTAGAGGGTGTGGGTTCATTCCCAGCACCCACATAGTGCCTCTGTGAGCACTGTATGCACATGGTGCATATACATACATACATGTAGACAAAACATGCATTTTTTTATTTTTTTAAATAAAACAATTCTAAATGTATCACATTTGTGGAAGTACTAGAAATCTAAAAATCACTTTAATTACACTTGTGAATGACAATACTATTGTGGATGTGTTTTCTTACAAAAATGGCCCTTATATGTATTTATCTCAGATGAATGACAAAATATTTTTTTTTTTTGAGACAGGGTTTCTCTGTGTAGCTTTGTGCCTTTCCTGGAACTCACTTGGTAGTCCAGGCTGGCCTCGAACTCACAGAGATCCGCCTGGCTCTGCCTCCCGAGTGCTGGGATTAAAGGCGTGCGCCACCACCGCCCGGCAACAAAATATTTAAAAATAAAATAGGGTATTAGAGATTTACTTCAAAGTGATATGTGCCAAAGAGCTAACTGGCTTTTATTTTTTTAGAATATTTGTGTGTGTGTGTGTGTGTGTGTGTGTGTGTGTGTGTGTGCATGCCAAGTATTTGTGGGTGTCCAAGGAGACCAGAAGAGCTGCTGGAACAGCTGGGGATGAATGAGGATCAGTTGTGAGCTGCCAAAATAAGGTACTAAGAACTGAACTCAGGTCCTTTGGAAGAACAGCAAGCACTCTTAACTGTTGATCCACCTCTCCAGCTCCCTAACTAAACGTTTATTAAAAGACTTTCAAATGGCCATCAGGTATATGAAAAATGCTCATGACCACTGATCATCAGGGAAATGCAAATTATAACCATGATATGATATCACCTCACACCTGTTAGATGGACTATTATCAAAAGGACAAAAAGAAGGTGCTGGTGAAGGTGTGCAGAAAATAGAACTTGTGAATTATTAATGAGACTGTATTTATACAGCCATTATGGAAAACAAACTGGAGGTCCTTCAAAAACCAAGAATTTGATTTCCAAGTGGTCCATTTACTCTACTTCAGAGTATATAGCCAAAGAAACTGAAAGGGCCGCTGCACTTCCTTGTTCACTGGAATATTATTCACAATAGCTAAACAGAGATGAAAATCAGATGCTCATCAATATATGAATGGATAAATAAAGTGTGGTGTATATACACAGCAGAATATTATTAAGCCTTCAAAAGGGATGGACTCTCATTTCAAACATCATGGATAAACATGGAGGGCATTGTGCTAAATGATATAAGCCAAGGAGAGAAAGACGAATACTGTATGATCTCACTTAGATGTTGAATCTAAAGAAGTTAGAATTCATAGCAGTAAAGAGTAGAATGATGCCGGGCGGTGGTGGCACACGCCTTTAATCCCAGCACTTGGGAGGCAGAGCCAGGCGGATCTCTGTGAGTTCGAGGCCAGCCTGGACTACCAAGTGAGTCCCAGGAAAGGCGCAAAGCTACACAGAGAAACCCTGTCTCGAAAAACCAAAAAAAAAAAAAAAAAAAAAAAAAAAAAGAATAGAATGATGGTTACCAGGGGCTGAGGAAAGGGTACATGTAAGGGAGAAATGCTGATAAAAGGATACAAAATATCAATTAGGCAGGAGCAACAAGCTAGTGATAATGTCTACAGAATAAATAGTAATACATTGTATATTTCAAAAATGCTAAATTGTTTAGTGTTCTTTCACAAAACAAAGTGACAAGTGGGAGCTGAAGAAACAGTTCTAAAGTTCAGAGAAGCTGTTGCTCTATAGAGGCCCTGAGTCAGATTCCCGGCACCCACATGCAGGCTCACAACCATCTGTAACTTCTATACTAGGGGATTTGATGCCCTCTTCTGACCTCTGTGGGCATCACGCACACATGTAAAGCACATACATACATGCAGACAAAACATTCACACATTTTTTTTTAATCTTTGAAAAAATGTATGTGAGGTGATGGATTTCTCAACTAACCTGATTTCATCATTCTACATTGTGAAAGACATCAAAATATCATATTGTGTTTCATAAACCTACAGAATTATCAATTAAAACAAAAGTAAGTAAAATTATATGAATACTATTTAGAAATGAACAGCATGGGAGGAAACCTGATTAGATAGGAGTAGATAACAGAAACATTATGTCACTTTATTATTTCATATTTTACACATATTTAATTTTCTATTATAAATAAGGCAGAAAAGAGGGTGACTAAGATGTCATACATCAGTACCCAAAGCAGTAGCTGGCAGATTTAAATCCCTAAAACCATTAGCACTTGGAAAAAATATGAAATATTTTTGAAAACCTCTAAAGCCCTCAGAGGTGTGATGCTTTGTGATTCCTCAGACTCTTGATTCTGCAGCCAAACCTTTTTTTGGGGGGTGAGACAGGGTTTCACTGTGTAGCCCTGTCTGTCCTTGAGACCAAGCTGGCCTTGAACCCATAGAGATCGCCTGCCTCTGCCTCCTGAGTGCTGGGATTAAAGGCGTGCGCCACTATTGCCTAGTGTGCAGCCCAGCCAAACTCTAAATTTTGATTCCAGGAAGACCTCAGTGAGCTCTGGTCTTCATTGAGGGGTCATAGTGCCTGCAGACACTGAGGTACCAGGAGACTCCTGGCCAAAAATAGCAGAAGCCTAGCAGAATGGTGAGTAGCCCACAGCTCCGTCTGGAGAGGGAAGACTTGATGTTTCTGGTCCCATCCTGAATTGCCTGGATGATTTTTGGAAAGTAGTTGAGGTCCTGTATGCACAGACATGGGATAGCCAGGTTAATGGTATTATTTGTGTTGATTCTCATATGTTCACAGACTGATGAGGTTTGTAGAAAGACAGGTGGGTGTGGTGGTACTGTGTTCCCCAAAATATTGTGCACTCTAATAAATTTATCTGGGGTCAGAGACAGAACAGCCACAATATTAAACATAGAGGTTAGGCAGTGGTAGCACACGTCTTTAATCCTAGCATTCCAAAGGCAGAGATCTACTTGGATCTCTGTGTGTTCAAGGATACAGCCAAGCATGATGACTCACACCTTTAATCCCAGAAAGTGAGCTTTTAATCCCAGGAAGTGATGGTAGGAAGCAGAAAGGTATATAAGGTGTGAAGACCAGAAACTAGCAGCATTTGGCTGTTTAAGCTTTTGGGCTTCTAGCAGCAGTTCAGCTGAGATCCATTTGGATATGAGGACTCAGAGGCTTCCAGTCTGAGGAAACAGGATCAGCTGAGGAACTGGCAAGGTGAGGAAGCTGTGGCTTGTTCTGCTTCTCTGATCTTCCAGCATGCACCCCAATACCTGGCCCAAGGTTTGTTCTTATTAATAAGACCTGTTAAGATTCCTGCTACAAGTGAGTTATTATGGCTCACAGAAAGGTAAAGATGTCCTGAACCAACCGGAAAGGCTTCCTAGATACTTATCTGTCACCTTTCTGTGGGAAGAGAACTAATGCTGCCTTCTGCTTAAGGTCATTTAAAACCCAGTATATTTAGTTGCTTGATCCCTGAGCAAAGCTCAGGGGTCACAGAACACAGCCTCATCTTTTCCTGAGGAAATATTCTTAAACCAGTTGTGTTCAACTTTTGGAGAACATCAGAATCATGAGTTGAAAGTGCAAGTGTCAATCAACTCCACACCAGACTTCTGAGGGCAAGCCTAGAATAACCATAGTCCTTAATAAACCCTTAGGCTTCCAGAACAGGTGGTCTTTCAAGATAAAGGGGAGGAGCAGGAAGCTTTTACTCACTCACTCCCCTTCCCACCAGTTCCAACTAAGGACATACAAGACTACCATGTTCCTAACCTGTAGGGCAAATGCTTGCAATGTGTCTTAATGGTGATTGAGAGTCACAGAATAGTCCAAAGAAGACAAGTCCAAAAGATAAATATAGACATAAAGATAGAGATTTAGGTTTACTTTTCTTTCATCACTGTGAGGGACATTTGACAGAAGCAGCTTAAGGGAGAAGAGGTTTACATTGGCTTACGGATTCAGGGGAGTTTCAGTTCATCATGCAGGGAAGGCACAGCAGACTGAGGAGCTACTTCAAAATCAGTGCTGATGGTGGGAGTGTGTGGCTCCTCACATGGAGGCTGGATGGAGAAGCAAACAGGACTGGAAGAGAGGCCAAGTTAGAACCCTCAGGGGCCTGTTTCCAGTGACCCAGCTGCACCAGAGAGGGTCACAAGTTCTTAGGATAGCGCTACCAGCTGGAGACCAGGTGTTCAAACACATGCACCATGGGGACAATTCATGCACATATTGTTAATGGCCAAGGCCAGTTGATGTCTATTTCTGTGAAACTCATGCTTGACTTCCCTCCTGCTGATCTGACCAGCTCATGCAGAGATTGCCAGTCTTTCCAATTGCTCTCTCTTCCTGTGGATCCAAGAAGAGAGGGAGGCCTCCTGGAAGACAGCAAACATGTGTGGTGATATTGTGTTCCCCAAAATATTGTGCACCCTAATAGACTTATCTGGGGTCAGAGAAAAGAACAGTCACTAGATATAGAGGCCAGAAAATGGTGACACACACGCCTTTAATCCTAGCATTCCAGAGGCAGAGATCCGCCTGGATCTCTGTGAGTTCAAGGCCACACTGCAGACAGCCAGGCATGGTAACAAGAGCCTTTAATCCCAGGAAGTAATGGCAGGAAGCAGAAAGGTATAAAAGGCGTGAAAACCAGGAACTAGGCTGGTTAAGCTTTTAGGCTTTTGAGCAGCAGTTTAGCTGAGATTCATTCTGGATGAGGAATCAGAGGCTTCCAGTCTGAGGAAATAGGATCAGCTGATGAACTGGCAAGGTGAGGTAGCTGTGGCTTGTTCTGTTTCTCTGATCTTCCAGCATTCACCCCAATACCTGGCTTGGGTTTATTTTTATTAATAAGAACTTTTAAGATTCATGCTACAGACATGACAGGTGGGGCTGGCTGCCTGAGGACACCCTCTGAGCTGCAGACCCAGGACATGAAATACCAAAAGGAAAGAAGATCCAGCCACCACCCTGTGGCCAGCCTAACTCCATGCACTCCCCTCCACCCTCTAGGCTTTCCTATCTTCTTCAGAATATTCCAGTCATCTCTACTCAGTCCTTCCCAGTCTTTCAACCTTCTAATTCTTTTCCATCCCTCTCTCTTCTTTTCTTAAAGAGACAGAACATGCCATAGTCCTACTGAAATCCCACTTTGGGCTCCCCTTTACCTCAAAAACAGTCTGCTACCCTGACACAACATCAAAGGCCTCATCCTCATCTTCTGCTTTGTCCAGTCATCTGTCCATCCAGCCTCCTGCCTGGTCTACAACCATCTGGCCCTCTGTACCTCTGCTCCTGTAGGTCCTTATCCAGGAGCACCCTCCCCAGTCCATGACCTCCTCTACCCTTCACAGAAGTTTCCCCGGTGCCCCCATCAAAATGAGCAGCTCTCTCTATCCAGAGCAGGTTCCTGTCAACTGGAGTCATACATCCGTTTCATTCTGTTATCAGCTCTGCATGTTGTGTCTCATACTAGATGGAGTCTTCTTTCAGAACATGCCTGGCTTGGTGTGTGAATTATAGATGGGGATTAACTTGTTTGTTGACTAAACAAACTGTCCTCTAGTGTTTGAAAGATGAAAGTTTGTTTTCTAAGTAAGCCAACCACCACTAATGCCCACAGTAAACAGGAACCCCCAAATGGGGGCGTAAAACTGTCTTCCACCCCCACTCCCTAGCAAAGGCTCACCTTCCTTAACCAACTTAACTTCAGTTACTGGGTACAGTGTCTAAGTCAGCTGCTAGAGATATACTGTGGACTGAGTAGCTTAAATATAACAGGAAGGTATTGCTTATAAATCTGGAGGCGCCGGGCGGTGGTGGCGCACGCCTTTAATCCCAGCACTGGGGAGGCAGAGCCAGGCAGATCTCTGTGAGTTCGAGGCCAGCCTGGACAACCAAGTGAGTTCCAGGAAAGGCGCAAAGCTGCACAGAGAAACCCTGTCTCAAAAAACAAACAAACAAACAAACAGACAGACAGACAAACAAACAAACAAACAAACAAACAAATAAATAAATAAATAAATAAATAAATAAATAAATCTGGAGGCTAGAGGCCCCTGATCAGGACACCAGCATGGTCAGGTTCTAGTGAGGGCATCCTTCTGGCTTTTACACTGAAGGCTTCTCCCTGAATTTTAATATGGTAAAGAGACTGTGAAAGAGACCTCTAGGTTGTTTTCACAAGGACATTGATCCATCCCTGAAGTCTTTACCCCATTACTTAATTACCTCCCAAAGGCTCCATTTTCTAATTCTGTGTTGCTGAGTCTAGGATATTCACATGAAATAGGGGGCACAAACATTCTGCCCATGCATAGGAGAGCTTCTGTGCTACCCCATAGGTCCTCTTGGCAATGGAGACTCCTTCTGAACTCTAAATGGCCTAAGAAACTTCTAGAGCCCCAGAGTTATGATACTTTTCATCATTGTTACAGAATGCCTATGCTAAATAACTTAAAAGGGGGAATAATGGTTCATTTTTTCAAAGGTTTCAATCCATGGTTGGCTACTCCCATCACTTTGGGCATGTGGTAAGGAAGAGCCTCATGGTGGGCACACACATAGTGGAGCAAAGCTGATCACCTCATAACAGCCAGGAATCAATGAGAGATTAGAAGGAGATGGTCCTAAAACATACAACATGCCCCCTGTAATCCACTTCTTCCAAAATAGGTCTTACTTCCTAAAAGTTCAACCATCTCCTAATAGATATCAGCTGCATACCTAAGCCTTCAAAGTGTGAAATTTGGCTGGAAATCTAAGGTCCCAAACAACATATTATTAAAGTGCTCACCAAGAAGCTGTGCCAGCTATGGACCTGGCCTCGAGTTGATACACACAGGCACAGCAGGGATACACATATGCCCATCAGTCATGTAGAGGTCAGACCCTTATAGTCAACAGACAGCAGGATGCAGAGGGTACACACAGACAATCCTAAAAGAGACTGAGCCAGCATGGCTTATTACACAGCCCTGTGAGTGACCAGGAAAGAGCTTCTCTCCTTGACCTCATGGTCTCAAATCTTAAAGAGATTGAAACATAATTTGGGAGTAATAAGACCCATTCTATACCCCTTCAAGCCAGAAGCACTTTATGCATTTGCTCAAAGAAGATCCATTCCTACAATGGATCTTTTGGAGGGAAGACATTTTAGATTACACACCACAGGTAAAGCCTCATTTAAAAAAACTCACCTTTAACAATTCTCTGTCAATGTCCTCCAGCCCTCCAGCCATCTTGTCTCCTGTTATGATTTCACATTTATTATGTCCCTAAGGGCTCACACACTCTTAGTACCCAGGGCAGCAATATTCAGAGGTGAGGCTTCTGGGAAATGATTGCATTCTGATGGCTGTGACCTAATCTGTGGGTTAATCTGCTGACAGGTTCATAATCTAGTAGCTTTAGGAGGTGATAGAAGCTAAGAGATAGGGCTAAGTTGGAGAAAGCAGGTCACTGGGGAGTGTGCCCTAAGAAGGCTATGTCTTATCCCTGGTTCATGTTAATCTCTCTCTCTCTCTCTCTCTCTCTCTCTCTCTCTCTCTCTCTCTCTCTCTCTCTCTCTCTCCCCCTCTCCTTACCCTGTCTCTCTGTCTCTCCTCCTTCCCTCCCCTGTCTCCTGCCTGCCCTAAGCAGCTCTACCACGATGTTTGTTTGTGTTCACTTAGGACCCAAAAGCCATTGAGCTAAGTGACCTGAACTGAAACCTTTAATATTATGATCCAAAACAAATCTGTTCTCCTTTAAGTTGATGTCCTCAGATATTTTGTCACAATGTATTAAGTCACTGCTCAAATTATTCTATTATCCTCATTTCTGGTCCTTACCAGAATCCCTAGTATGCAAAAAGGACATTAGCCATCTATTTTGACTGGCAAGATGGATATCCTTATCCTCTGGCCACATCCTAGGCCTCTTAAAATATACTCTTAAGTTCAACCCCCACTCCAAAAATAGATATCTTGGTGTGAGAAAGAGTGTCATCAAGAGAATAAACTAGTCTCCACAATGACACAACAATAATATCATGGTTTTATTTCTTTCATGAATTGGGCACTGTTTTAGGCTCTGACTCGCAATGCCTCACAGGTTGCCTCCAGATCACCTGAAGTAGATAGCCTGACTAATAAGACAAGGAAATCTAGTCCTAGGAAGATTGAGCAGCTACACCAAAGTCAAACACTAATAGAAGACAAATGACCACTGTTTTTGAATGGCAAAGATTTGAACAGCCATTTCTAAAAAACATCAAATGATCCATGAGCACAGGAAATAGTGCTCACAGCATTAGGGTGATACAAGTTAAAACAATGAAATGCCACTTCACACTCACTAGAATGGCTGTAACTCGAAAGACAGATGATAAGAGCTGGTGAGGGTGTAGAAATGTAGACTCCTCCTGCAGCACTGCTGGGACTGTAAAGTGGTTCAGTCACCCTGTCAAGCAGTTTGGCAGCTCCTCCAGAAGTTAAACATAGGATTACCATATGATTCAGCAAGTCTTATTCCAAGGCATGCGTGCCACAGGATGGATGACATATACACACAAATACCAGATGTTCGTATCGATACAACTCAAAACCAGAAAGTGTAAACATCACAAGTGCCCATGGAAAGACAAGAGTCTGGATGAAAAGAAATACAATAGACCCTTTAATACAATTTTATGCAGTGAAATGAGGATGCTGATCCATGCTGTGGAATGAATAAGCCTCCCAAACACTATGCTAAGTGAAGACCATAAACACAAAAGGCTGTAGATTGTGTGATTTGAATGACATGACATGCCTGAAATAGCCAAATCACAGAAACAGAAAATAAATCAGGGGCTGCTCAGGGCTGGAGGGAGGAGAAGTGGGAAGTTACTGCTCATAAACATGGAGTTTTATTTTTAGTGATGATGAGATAATCTAGAATTAGATAGTGTCAGTAGTTGCAAAATCTTGTAGAGCATAACCCCCCCCAAAAAAAAAAAACTGGGTTGTATGCTTTCAAGGGTAATTTTTATAGTACATGAATTACGTCTCAAAAAAATGCCAGCTAATAAACACAACAGCCAAGAGTCTAAGTGAGCACTCAGCCTCTGGCATCTGTCCTACTCAGAGTTGGTCACAGTCAGGGCCACTTATGAGGAATATTTTATTAACACATTTTGCTGGGATAGAAACTTTTTTTTTCCAATAAGGTTTCATGTAGCCCAGGCTGGCCTTGAACTTGCTGTGTAGCTGAGAATGACTCTGAACTTCTCATCCTCCTGTCTCCACCTCCCAGGTGCTGGGATTACAAGTGTGTGGCACCATGCCTGGTTTATGAGGTACTAGGAATCCAACCTGGCAACTCCTGCATTCCAGGCAAGCAGTCCACCCCCTGAGCTGCATCCCCAGCATGGAAGCTGACATTTCTACTTACCCCATGACTTTGGGAAGGAGGCCCTGTACTTACAGCTAATTGCATCAAAGGTGGGTCTGGAGTACCTGCAACCTGATCAGAACTGTGGCATCAATAGCCTGGCTCAAGAAGATGGACCAGGTCAATCAGATTCCCACCCTCCGCATTTACCTTCTCTCTGGGATTTGGGACTGGGAATGAGGGATGAAAAGTCAAAGCAGGAGAGCTGGGCATGACGAGATGAGGAAGGCCTGGATTCAAGTCAGCCTCCAGAGACAGTGAGCCAACAGAAACCAGGATGAAGCAGCAATGGCCCAGAAGCCGAGTGTGGAACCAGAATAGGAAGGAGAGGGCAGTGAGTGAAAGATAGCCTGGGGCAGATGCCGTCCTTTGTGCAGTCCTGCTCCTCAGGCCTCCAGGACTCTGACACTAGTATTCCTGGAGCCCCAGCTGGGGTTTCCAGGAGCTCTTCATTGGGCCCCACAGTACCCACCTGTCCTGCTCTTGAGCTAGCTCAAGTGGGATCTGCTGCCTGCACTGAAAGAGCTCGGACCCTCCGCAGGCATTGTAGCCTCCAACCTTGAGCTTCCTGAACTGGTGGTCCTGGCAAGAGCCTCTTGGTGAGCTGTCCCTTTCAGAAAAGACAGCAAATCCCAAAAGACAGCGTGGGAAAACAGCCAAGACAGCATAAGCAGCTGCCTGAGAATCAGGCAGAGCCCAGGAAGCAATAATTGGACAGGGGCTTCCAAGGCTCTCGGCCATGCCCAGCAAAGCACAGGTGTCACCAGGTGTATACTAGATGGGTGTGGTCCATACCTTTCCTTTGTCTCCTGACTTGATATGATTTAGCTGCTGCCCCTCACACCCCACTGAACAGAGAATAAGAACCAGTGTGGAACAACCAAGGTAGCTGGGAGGACATCTCCAGGCTGACCTTGAACACATTCGATTTCTTCAAAGTAAGAAGACATTTTATGTTTCACTTTTAATGAGAAAAGAAGAAGAACTGTTGCTGGAAATATTTACCTTCATCCCCTGTGCTGAGAGACTAGGAGATTTGTCGGCTTTGATCTCCACTTGTTTAATTACCAGGAAGTGGAGTATGTCTGAGCCAGCAGGATCAGCAAGGCTCACTCTGCTGCAAAAATTGGCAGTGGGGCACCCAGAAACCTGGCCTTTCATTTTCCCAGATCAAAGCTGAGCCAGCCCTAAGATAGAAGAGATTTTTGATACAGTGGTGGGGTCTTGCTTGCAGGGGTCACTGGACCAGCCATGAGATCTCCCTTCTCCCTTCCCAACCAAGGGAAGGACCCTGTGCAGGTTACCCATCCCAGGTCTCACAAGCAGTCCCAGCACCCTACACACCTCCAACTTTGTTCTTACCAGTGGCCTCAATGCCTGCTTAGAAGCTTCCAGCTATAATCTTAGGGAGCCCCTTCTTGATCCTCATCCACACAGCCCAGGCAGGCATAGAGGTAGCTAAGACATGGAATGCAAGACAAAAGATGGCTTTTAGGGGGATAGACCACCTGTGATGAGGAGGCTGGGGTTTGACTTCTCAGTAACTCAGAGGTAGCTAGTAACCATGGAAACAAGGACAGACACCATCCAGGGAGGGCACTGCTGGTCATGTTTCAGAGCATCCAGGCCTCCTTAATATACTCACCTCTGAATGATGTTCAGATAACACCACCTAAAAGACTTTTAATGTGTGCCTTTGTGGTTCTATGCACTGAAGGGCTGTGTGGATGAGGATCAAGAAGGGGCTCCCTAAGATTATAGCTGGAAGCTTCTAAGTAGGCATTGAGGCCACTGGTAAGAACAAAGTTGGCAGGTGTGTAGGGTGCTGGGACTGCTTATCTCTGTGCTACTTAATGAAGAAGGCACATGGCATGATGATGATGACAATACTGATGATGACCATTACTGTTTATTGAGCATTCATTCAGCCAGGTGCTGTGAAAAGATTTAATCCTCCCAAACACATTGGGAGTCAGTACTATTATTATCCCCATCTGACAGATAAAGAAACCAAAGTCAGGGAGGTAAGTCAATCATTCATCTTGACATAGCTGCTAAGTCACAGAGGACAATGTAAAGATGTTACATTCTCCTTATATTCCAACCAGAGAGAGAGGAAAAAACTCTTCTGAAACAACAAAATAAACCAACAAAAGAACATGGCATACACTTAAAATGCCCAGTTTTAGCAAAGAGTCAGAAAATTAAAGCCTGTTAAACCTGAGGATTGCAAGAGAAAGACCAGTTCTACAATTTTTGAGCCAAATTTGAAGCAAGCTTTAATTAAACATTGGCCAGGATGATGGACTCTGGCCAGGACCACTTTGGGGTTCCAAGAAACCCAGAAAATGGGAATGAGTCACATTTTGCAGAGGCTTAAAAAGCCAAATTCATAAGGCCACCGTATTTCCCATCAGGTCCAATCAGGGCAAGCATATATCCTGATATACTTCCTGCCTACGTACCTCCTGCCTACATCCAATCAGGGGAATCAGGGACAGGCATACATCCTGACATATTTCCACCCTACAAACTTCCTGCCCACATGTGATCAAGCACATTCAGTGCAGTTGGGTCAAACAAACTTGTTTAGGGGAGTGAAAACAACCATAGCCTCCAGTATTTCAGGAAGTATCTGTCCTTAGGCAAAGGGCTCACAGGTTAGAGGCATTTTTGTTTCATGGATCTCTTAGGCATAGTAATTAAAACTTAAAACATAACTTTGGCTCTCACAAGACCTTGCACCGAACACAGCACACTGCCTGTTTCTATAAATAAAGTTGGATTGGCACATAGCCACCCCCATTTGTGACACATTGTCTAGAACTACTTTTACCTTGCACTGGCAGAATCAAGAGCTCTCAATAGAGACCTAAAATATTTATCCTCTGGCCCTTTAAAGTTTGCCAAGGCCCTCTCATACAATCAGTTAGCTGTGTTTGCCTGGGTCTAGTGGAGAGCTTAAGATGCAAGACTTTGTATTTTAAAACCAGTGAAGTCCTGGACAAACTGAGACATCTTTCCTGCCTCAGGGAGAGTGGGGCTCTCAGTGCAGTGCTAGGATATATGTAGGGCATCAAGAGCATTCCAAACAGGAAAGGCCAGTGGGAGTCTGGAAGAAGACAAGCACAAGACAGTTGTTGGGAGTAAGGCTAGGTGATGGCCCAGAGCACAGTGCCTACTGGGAAGCATCTACCAAAACCTCCACCAAAGTGACATTCATGCAACATTGGTATCAAAAACTGGTCCCATCTGCTAGACAGTCTGTAAATGTATGCCCAGATGTTGAGTGTTGAGGTGCATGTGCCTTTGGGGAGGTGATTACATGAATAAGCCTAAATCAATATGACTCCCCCTCTCCAACCTTTTTTGAGCAGGGTCTCATGTAGCCCAAGATAACCTCAAACTCTTTTTGTAGCTAAGGATGACCTTCAACTTCTGGTCCTCCTGCCTTCACCTCCTGAGTGCTGGGATCACAGGTATGCACCACTACACCCAGCTGATGAAGTGCTAAGGATCAAACCCAAGGTTCCTCCAATTCTAGGCAAGCACCTGACAAATGAACCCCACCCCAGCCTTACCCTTGCCTCTTGAAAGGTGATTTTGAAGTTCTTCTCACTTTGATCCTTTGGCTTTGAGTTCAGACAAGCAATCTGACATGGTCAAAGTGATGTTGGCTGACCCGACTCCAACAGAGATTTAAAAAGCCCTTGTGTGATTTCTTCATCTCTCTCATTCTTTTAACTGGAGAATATGTCTGCACACTGTATAGCAAAAAAAGCCATCTTAGTTTCCCTGGTCAAGGATATCTGAGGTCACCCTACTGGTAACTGACTCACAGACAAGAACAAGCCCAGCCTAACCTAGAAAAGCAGCCCAATTGGATTCAGCCTAAGTTGCCAACTGTAAACTTGTGAGCTCAACAAATACCCAATTTTAAGCTACTAAATCTGGAGACTGTTACACAGCATTACTGTGCAAATAAGTAGCTGACAACTAGGTTAAATGATGAGATATCAGCCATTAAAATATACAATGCTTATCAGTATTTGCTGATGTGGAAAGATATTCACTCACATTAATTAAAAACACTGCAAAAGCTGTGCCTAAAGGCTGGAGAGATAGCTCAGTCAGTCAAGTATTTGTTGCCCAATATGAGGACCTGAGTTTGACCACTAGCACCATATAAGAAGCTGACACATGTAGCATGCACTTGTAATCCCAGTGTGGGGGAGACAGAGATAGAACAGCCTGACCTATTTAGTGATTCCCAGTCACAATGAAAGACTATGTCTCAAAAAACAAGATGGACAGCTCCTGAGGAACAACACCTATGGCTGACCTCTGGCCTCTACACACACACACACACACACACACACACACACACACACACACACACACACACACAGGTATTTAAGGTATAAACTATTTTCCCCAAAATTTGAGAGAGAAAATATCAAAATTAATTTTTTAAGTCATGGATTCTTTATCCTATTCTGTGTTCCTTGAATTTTTAAAATGTTTACATGCTATCTTTACAGACAAAAAACTGGAACTATCACCAAAGAAATGTTTCTATCTACATTTTTTAAAATGTAACCTTCCAATCCTAGAAAAACTGCTCTCTCAATGTCCCTGCTATGAACCCTAGAAGAGAATGCAACCTTGAGTTCTTATTTGCACAGGCCCAGGAGATTCGATCCCATGTCAGTAGGTGGAAGGATGGGCACAAAGTCCCAGGAGGACATTCCATGAAAACCCTAGGGAAGAAATCCTCCTTTCCAACTCTCTACAAATAGAGCAAAGGAAATTAGCCATGGAACCAACCCCAACCATGTTTTTAGAAATCCTTCCACGTAAGTCATAATATTTTGGAAGTGAGATTTACTTTAGAATATTTTAATAACTCTAGCACTGTGACTAGAAGCCCTTTGTAGCTGGTCTCAGGGGCCTTCCTGGGATGCTGTACTTAATGAGGTTTATAATTCAATATAACTACATCTGCATCTTTAATTATGCCTAACATTTAATCTTCATTGCTCCACTTGAATTGGAAGAGCTAAAATTAGGCCTGCTATAGTTTAATCTGATAATAAACATCCATGACATTTAGAGCAAAAATGTACTCATTAGAGTAGCCGACACATTTACCATTTGCCTGAATTGAACAAACTCTCACAGCCCTCCTGACTGTAGCAGAGATAACTGTTTTAAAGGATATTCCTGTAGACATCTGGACTCTGATATGTACAAGGTCTTGGAGGTTAAGTATCCAACACTATATGATTTTACAATCAAGGACATTAACTGAACTTTAAAGATAAATTGGCCCAAGGACATACAGCAAGTTAACAGGTGGAGTGTGTTATAGGACATAAGACTCAGGATATTTTTTTTTTTGAGACAAAGTCTCACAATCTAGTCTGGCCTAGATGTTGGTATGTAGATCATGATGGTTTAGTTCTCACAGAGACCTACCTAGGATTCTTTAGTCCTTTTTTGGCCAATAGATGATAGATAGTAGATATTCCTCTAAAGCCACCATGTCACAGATGGTCAGATAGAATATTTTGCTGGCCAAGCACCCATCAGACATCACCATCTCCCCTTTCTTATGGAACCCAGGAAAATGGTATCCAAGTGCCTAAACCTGAGCTCCATTAACCATAGCAAAAAGGGAAGGGGAGAAGAAATGTGTATCCTCACTAAAATTTAAGTATCTCTTTAGGCCAATCTCCTTCCTCCCCCAATACCTCAAAAAAAAAAAATCATTAAGTAAGATGAAGCTCTGGCCTGGTTGTCTGCAGGTCCAGGAACAATCAGAAGTGGTCTGTATGTGAGGGGGCACAGTAAAGAAACAATCAAAATGGCCCCTCCACGGTTGGATGGGGTTGTTGTGGGCAAGAGAGAGAGAACACCCAGAGACATCTGGAAGAGTCCAGAACATAAAGAAAAAGAAGCAGACTAGACATGGCCAGGGACATGTGTGAGAGAAGGGAGAAGAGCAGGGAATAGTAAGAGAGGATATCGAGAATAACAGGAATCGTGGAAACAGGGTGAAAACCCTGTCATCATATAGAGAATGAAGGGTTATCTGGAGAGTACCAGAGGGAAGCCTGTTAACTGAAACAGCCTGGGAGCTTAGGGTAAAAAGAAGGGTGAGAGGGGCCAGGATGCTAGTGTGGACTTTGATACGTATAACTTGTAGTTGTGAGTAGGAACTGAGGGAGTCTGGATGTCAGCATGAGCCTTGATATGCAACCACAGGTGTATGTCAACAGAGAGCCATACATCCTTTCTGGCAGAGGCATGGAAAATGACTCCTTGAGCCATTTCACAAGGTCCTGAGGAATGCTGGCTTTTATCTAACCACCAGAAATCCTTCTATAGCTCAGTCCTAGCTGAGTCAATAGTGTTATTTCTGAGCATATGAACTTTCTGAGACCTAACAGATTCTGGGACACTAAATCCTAGAAAGTCCCATTTAGGACAGAAAGTGGGAACCAGAATTACTGATTTAAAGCTGGGTCCGTGGCTGAAAAACATGTCACTGGACAGTACTAGGATTGTCATTTACATGAGGAGAGGGTACAGATAGCATTGTCCAGCAACATGGGGACCATATCACCTGCTGCCTTGGTGGCAGTGACTGTGACATGCTTCCTACCTGCCCACCATAGGACCTGATTCTTTATCATGAGTCTTCACTTTGAAATGGGCCACCGTGCTAGTGAGTTACTGTAAAGTCAGTTATGAGGGAAGAGTAAGACAGCAGAGAGAAGGAGACAAAGAAAGACTCTTGAGATGAGCCTGAAAACGAAAGCTCCCAAACGATGGGAAAGGTGAAGAGAGACAGCATGGCTGACTGGCCGTGCTCACCACAAAACAAAGAGTGGAGCAGTCTGGAGACATTAGGAGGTAAGTATGCTGACAACCTTGAGATGACATCATGAAAGAATGGGCTCTAACAAAACAGAAACAACTAACCATGAAACAAAAATGGGCCATGTGATGGCAAAAGCAATTTCTTCACGGCATGGCATGGCCACTGGCCATTAAACATAGGTTGCTGTGGTGACCTTACATAATGCTTGGCCCTGTAGTCATAGCAACAAAATAAGTAGAACAATACAATGTTAACTAGGGCTATGGTAATGACAACTGGGCTGTTAACACCCTCTAGTAGGGGGAGAGTGTCAGAGACTCTCACCTGAGATTACATTCAGCACTTCCTTCTTCTGCTCTTCTCCTAGCTGCATGTGATCATGAAAGGTGAAAGGTTAACTGAAGATGTAACTCTATGATGCAGCTTTGGTGAGCTGGTGATGATGAGTGGGCCTTGTCAGTGATGCAGCTGTTTTTGAGTTATCAACACTCTTGTAAGCAACCCCTCACCCATGCTCCTGTAAGAAAGCCCAGTCAACCTACCTGGACTGAGTCTACCAGGTTGATCTCAGTCTGCGGGGGGTGGGGGGGGGTGGGGGGGGGGTGGAGGGGTTGGCGGGGGAAGGCTTTGTCCTGGAGGAGGTGGGAATGGGGGGTGCGCTGGGGGGAAGGTGAGGGGGGTGGGAGGGGGGAGAACAAGGGAATCCATGGCTGATATGTAGAACTGAATTGTATTGCAAAATAAAAATAAATTAAAAAAAAAAAAAAAAGAAAACCCAGTCAACTTACTGGTTCACCAAGTCAGACTTGGGTAGAATCATTACTTTGTCATCAGTGCCCTATCTGGGGTGAACATATGAAAGTTTACATCTCCCGAGGGACAGTAACATTGCAGGCCAATTAAAAAAAAGTCAGAAATCTTGGAATGAAAAAAATGAAGTCGCCGAGGCCGTTTGAGCAGGTATAAACTTCAAGGGAGGCTGGGAAAGGCATTTGGGAATATGTTCAGGTTGGACAAACTGAAGCCTATAGAAGTCTATGACAACGAGACACATTCCTGACTGGGTGAGATAACTCCTGTCACCACCTAACACTGAGCCTTGTCCCTCACAGGCCATGCTCAGTTTCAACTAAACTAACAACTCATTAACTCTAGCAACTTCAGGCAACAAAAAGTTGAACAGGAGGCAATCTCCTACTCTCAGGGATCAAAGAGAACAGCCACTCTGCGTCAAAGCAAAAGAAATGAGATAAGATTGAAGCAAGAGCCCATAGAGGGAGATATTTTAAGGGGTGCAATAGGGAAGCAGACTCACTAATACAAAGCAAGGTAGATGTGCTGCAGATCTGCTGCTGATCCTGCATCCGTTTTCCTCAGCTGATCCGACATCCGTTCTCCTCAAGGCCGATGGGGACCAACTGCAAGCTGCTTCCTGCCACCTGATCTGGTCTCCTCATCCCAAGAGAGAGTGTGACCCTCTCTCTCTTCTCTTAAGTGGTCACGTACGTAGACAAGAAGCTACTCCCCAAGGCTTGTACCCCAAAGCTGTCTAAATAAGAAGGTTCTAAACCTAACACAAAACTATATACAATAAGAACAATTATGAAGTATTGTCCAGGAGAAAGAAAAGGTAATAACATAAACAAAACTAGAACTACAACCAACAAGAACAACACCAAGCAAGGAACACATATTAAATGTCCAGTACAAAGGTAATTGGTAAATTACAGAGATTACTCCAATAGCCGCCCTGTCCTGAAGAATCTAAATCTTGTACCTGATATGCTCTTAGCTAAGAAAAGAGAGTATTATAACTATAACTGTCTAGTCTTCAACCCCATCAAAGACCTGAGAAGGAAAATGATATTACCTAAGTAAGCAAGAAGTACAAGCAAGCGACTTCCAAAAAATGCAAGGTATGACAGAAACAGCTGGCTGGCTGTACAGTCACCCAGTGTTTCTCTGTAACACTGGGGTGTCCACTCTTGGCTACAGGCCTAGAATATCTGACAGACCATTTTCAGAAGCAGGAAATTTTGAAAGACTGTCCTATCCTGTCTTGGCAAGGTTCAGCAGTTGTTTTTCCTTGTGTCCTGCTCGTCTGGATTGGATATCATGCTTACTGTCAGCAGTTGAAGCAAGGGCAGTTCTTTGTCCAACAGGCCATTTTTTGCCAAGAAGAAGACAAATTCCATATGGAGTGTCTTCGATGCCCAACATCCTCTCAGGAGTAGTGTCTCACATTAACAGAATTCTAAGTTATTAAACATCTAAATACCATATTCTCTAGGTCTATGAAGTGTTTAAAGATTACCTATCCATCTGGCATATATCTCTGTTTATCTAGAAAACCTAACTAACATGACTATAAGTATGACAATCATGGGTGACTATTAACCTGTAACTCTTGTCAACCTATATAGCTTAAAGACTAAGGCTTCACATAATAAAATTAAACAATCTGTAAACAGATGACAATGACCTTGAATTAGTGACAATATACAAAAATATCTTAATTAGAGGTAGAAATATGTAGTTCAATATGGCAACAATATCCTTAATTTGTATCAATATACAAAATATCCTAAGCAGAAGTAGAACATACATACAGTATGACAAACATAATTTTACATTTGTATCAATTTACAAAAATATTTTAAACAGAGGTAGGAACATAGGTACAATATGACAAATACAGTGTTGAATTTGTATCAATATACAAATTATCTTAAACAGGAATAGAAAAAATAATTTTACATTTGTATCAATATACAAGAATCCATACTAATGTAAATTATCTAAAACTGATAGTTGCTAATTTAGTTTATAAGAAGATACAATAATTTGCCTTATTATCCTATCCCGTCTATCCCCCTTTTTTCTATTTCAAAAGAGATTCCTGAGTCTAACTTTGTCATTCATCCCCCAACCCTATAACAACTTATAACCAACCTTTAACAGATGACAATTATCCATAACCCTGAGAAAACAAAAACCTGTTGGGAGAGAGGGCGTTATTTTCTTATGATAAAAGGTAAATTAGATATAAAACTTGAGACTCACAAAGACAGGACAGATGATAGAATATTGTCTTTAATTTTGCCAAATATAAATAGACTAGGTATTATAACTTAAATTCTTACTTGATAACTGTTTTGTTATATGTAATTTTACTTTGTTAAAATGAAAACCTTCCTTTTTGATCAGACAGAAAAGGGGAAGTGCAGTGGGATGTCTTTCTGTATGCTGTGAATATGTGTTGCTACCATTGGTTAATAAAGAAGCTGCTTTGGCCTATAGAAAGACAGGTTATAGCCAGGCAGGAAATCCAAGCAAAGATACAGGGAGAAGAAAGGAGGAATCAGGGGAGACACGGCAAACCACTGGGGGAGCAAGATGCAAATAGAACACAGGTAAAGCCATGAGACACGTGGTGATACGTAGCTTAATAAAAATGGGTAAATTTAAGATATAATAGCTAGCTAGCAATAAGCCTGAACCATAGACCAAACGGTTTGTAATTAATATAAGCCTCTGAGTGATTATTTTATAAGCTGCTGCAGGGCCAGGCAGGACACTGAGAAGCTTCCAGTTACATAAGTCTAGTTTTTATTTTATTTTATATTATTTTATGCCTAGGGGTGTTTTGTCTGCATGTTTTTCTGTGCACCACATTCCTGGTACCCACAGAGGCCAGAAGAGGACATCAGATCCTCTTGAACTGGAGTTGCAGACAGTTGTGAGCCACCATGTGGGTGCTGGGAATCAAACCTGGGTCCTCTAGTAGAGCATCCAGTGCTCTTAACCACTGAGCCATATCTCCAGGCCCAGGTTCACTTGCTAAACATTAGCAAGATAAAAAAGAAAAAAATTATTGAGAAGGAGAAAGAATAGAAAAGGAAGAACCCAGGGCTCAGGGTGCAGCTCTAAAGAAGTCAACTGCTCAGCAGGTACAAGACCCTAGGTTCCCCACAGCACTGTAAAAGGAATAAAAAATAAAAGGTGAGTGCAGTCAATAAGGAAATTCCACAAGCTCTTTCTACTGGAAAGAAACCTAATAAGAATATTCATTCAATAAGATGAGGGGTGGGAAGAAAAGAAGATTCCAGAAACACATGAGTTCCAAAACAATACCATTTCCAACCCTCCTCCCAAAAAAGATGAAAACAAGTAAGAAACAGAGTAGACACAGATGGAATGAAATTGCTGGCACAGTAGAAAGCTTGGAGATTATCCTACTACTTCTGAGGAAATGCAGTCGATCCTAAAATGAAGCTGATGCTGTGATGGCCAGAAAAGAGAACCAGGAGCTTGAAACATGGCTGTCAGTAGAGTCTTTGCTGTGCAAACACAGGGACCTGAGTTAGACTCTTAGCACCCATGTCAAAAGTAATAATAATAATTCTGGGTCACGGTCCAGTCTGCCCGAAGCATCCACAGGCACAGTGTGGGTATCATTATGATGGGCAAGTATATGGTGGAGAAATGGGAGACAAAGATTGAGGCAGATTGATTCATGTGCTATGGTAAGACGCAGTTCTGAAGAAGCAAGGATGGTGAGGAATGGGCTGGTGTTGGCAGTCTGCTTGCCACCTGGGACCAGGTTAGTGTCTGGGCCTGAGCTGCTGCCTAAGGCCACATCTGGGTCCATGGTCCTGCCACAACTGGGGTCTGTGTTGACATCCATGACCCATGTTGCAATCAAAGCCACCAGGATGCCCCCAGTCTGAGCCGCCACCTGGGGCCATTTTGGTGTCCAAGGGCCATGCTGCCACTGGAGCCATGTTTATCTGAGTGGTCTGTGCTACCACTGGGGAACATGGTAACATCTGAGCCCAGGCTGCAGCATAGGGCCATATCTGGTGGCTTGTTCTGTTCTCTGCTCTTCAGGCAAATTTTATTAGGGTACACAATACATCACCACACTTCTATGTTGATGTCCATGGCCTGTGGTGCCACCAAAGGCCATACAGATGCCAGGAGTTTGGCCGCAACCTGTGGCCATTTTGGTGTCTGAGGACTGTGCCCCCACTGGGGCCATGCCGATCTGGGTGGCCTGTGCTGCCGCATGTAATATTGTCCAGGCAGGCCTGGGCTGCTGCCATGGTCCATGTCTGGGTCTGTGTTCTTGCTGCAGCTGGGGTCTGTGAAGATGTCCACAGCCCATGTTACCACAGAGGGTAATAGGACCATGCATGTTGAAATCTGAGGCAGACTTGCCCCTCACTGGCCTGTGATAGTTGGTCCTGCCCCTCAGCAGATGCTGCAGCAGAAGAGCTGGTCTCTGCACTAGGGAGAGATGGCCCAACTGCTCACGATTGGTGTGGGAAAGTTGGCCCAGATGGCATGGCCTAAGAGAGCTGACTCTACTCCTCACCAGAGGGGACAGTCCCAGTGGCCCAGACTTGACTAGCTCAGCTGCCATCCAGACCACATCCTGGACCTTGGGTTGGACCACCCTAACATCTACCCCATCTATGACCTGTTGGAGTGTATGAAGGGACTGGTCCTTCAGAAAGATACCCACAAGACCTCCATAACTTGAGGCAACAGCAAAATATCCGAGAGGAGTTTTGGTAAGGATCCAGTGATGATGGTGTGCCAGAGGCCTTGAACCAGACCGATGACCCACTGCAATGAACATTTTACAAGTGGGCTGATTGGACAAAAGGGTATACTTTGTGACACACTGCAATTCCAGATACCACTACGATGAACAAAGAGGTGTTGGAAAGACAGAGAAGTAAAGTGGTTTTTTTTTATTGTTTTGTTTTTAATTAATCTGGGGGGGGCATTCTGCAGGGGTGAGGGGCAGGGGTGAGGGGCAGATGTGGAGGGACTTGGAGGTGAGTGGGATTGGGGTGCATGATGTAAAATTTCCAAAGAATCTCTCCCACCTGCCAGTTCCTGAATAATCACTCAGAAGCTTAATATTACTTATAAATGCTCAGCCAGTAGCTCAGGCTTTTTACTACCTAGCTCATACACTTAAATTAACTCATAATTCTTATCTATGTTTAGCCACATGGCTTGGCACCTTTTCTCAGCACAACAATCTCATCTTGCTTCCTCCGTGTCTGGCTCTTGCACTCAATCTCTTCCTGCCCAGATATAGGCCAGTCAGCTTTATTATTAACAATGAGCATAATCCACACCATTTCCCCCTTTCTGTCTAATTAAAAAGGAAGGTTTTAACCTTAACACAATAAAATTATATACAACAAAAACAGTTATTAAGTAAGAATTACAGGTACATCATCCAGTTTATTTATATTTGGCAAAACTAGAGAAAATACTCTATCACCTATCCTATCTTTGTGAGTCTCAAGTTTCATATCTAATTTACCTTTTATCATAAGGAAAATTGTAACAACTATCTAGTCTTCAAGTCCATCAAAGACCCCAGAAGGATAATATTATCTGAGTAAACAGGAAGTACATTGCAAGCAATTTCCAAAACTCTAGAATGACCGAGACATCTGGCTGCCTGGACAATCACCCAAAGTTCTTCTGTAACATTGGGGCATCTATCTTCAGCCTATAGGCTTAGAGTGCTGTGGGATGTTCTGTATGGCAAATGTGTTGCTCTAATTGGTCAATAAATAAATCACTGATTGGCCAGTGGCCAGGCAGGAAGTATAGGCGGGACAAGGAGGAGAATAAAGCTGGGAAGTGGAAGGCTGAGTCAGAGACACTGCCAGCCGCTGTCAGGACAAGGAAGATGTAAAGTACCGGTAAGCCACAGGCCATGTGGCAAGGTATAGATTAATGGAAATGGATTAATTTAAGCTGTAAGAACAGTTAGCAAGAAGCCTGCCATAGCCATACAGTTTGTAACCAATATAAGTCTCTGTGTTTGCTTGGTTGGGTCTGAGCGGCTGTGGGACTGTCAAGTGAGAGAGATTTGTCCTGACTGTGGGCCAGGCAGGAAAACTCTAGCTACATTAGAGTATCTGGAAGACTTTTCAGTGAAGTAGGAAATTTGAAGGACTGTCCTGCCTTATATTGGCAAAGTTCATCAGTCACTTTCCTCTGTGTCCTGCAGAATATCTGGCAGTTTCTTCTGTGAAGCAGGAACCCTGAAGGGCCATCCCACCTTGTGTTGGCAAAGTTCAGCAGTCATTTTCCTATGGGTCCTGCATGTCCAGTTTATGCAACATACTGTCAAGTAGTCCAGGCAAGAGCAGCTTCTTGCCCAAATGGCTAGCCTTGCCACATGGAAAGCAAACTCCATAAGGAATAAGGATATGCCTATGACCCTCTTTAAAGTCATTGGTGCTGCCAGAAGCAGACATGTCTCGCTGTCCAGAAAAGTCTAAGCTCTTAAAACATTTTAAATGCCATGTTCTGTAGGTCTTTGAAGTATTTGAAGACTACTTATCTGAAATATCTTTATGTACCTAGAAAACCTAACTAACATGACTATAAGTTTGACTATTATAAATGACTATTAATCTGTATTACTTAATTATACACTACAATTTTAAATGAGTTGCATAAACATAATATCTTAAGCAAGAGTAGAAATACACACATAACAAAACTTTAAATTTGTATCAATAAACCAAAATCCATACCAATGTAAAATATTTTGAGATTAACAGTTGCTTTTTGTATTAAAGTAGATCCAATAATCTATCCCCTTTATAATCACAATAATCTACCCTTTCCCCATTTCTATACCATATCCCCCCTTCTTCTTTAGAAAGAGGTTGACTCTGACCATTAACAATTTATAACAAATCCCCCTTAAATGAAAACAAACATTCATAAACAATATTTTGGGAATTTGGGCATAGTTTTCTAGATTACTTCCTGTTGATTGGGGGCACTGGTAATCTTATGGGGACACTGAGAAAATTTAGAATTATGGTCAAGTCCTGACTAGGGTATTTTGTGCGGCTGATCCATCTCAACGAGCAGCACTGAAACTGTTTTGGATGCAGAACTCGGAGGAAACTGACAGAGGTGTATTGAAATGTTGGATCATCTGGGACATCTGTTTTTTATTGGTGTCTGCTCCTCTTGTCCTGAAAATTTATAAACTTTTAAAGGTAACATATGTATTTGTATTAATATAAATTATGTACTGTACACAAGCTAGTCAAAGATAATTTTTTGTTTTATGTTTGAGCAGGTAAAATATACTTCACATGTCTTGTAGTTACTTTAGGTTTATTTTCCCATGTCTGTAGTTAGGATTTTCAGGGATCTTCCTTGATCAAACCCGATCTTTCCCAACCTGGAATGAAACCCCAAAGATTGCAGCTTATTCGTGAGCCTTTTTCTTGATCTTTTGGGACAGGATCTCACTATGCAGCCTGTAGCACGAATAGTTAGAAGGTCTTATTAATAAAAACAAACCCAAAGCCAGGTATTGGGGTGAACGCTGAAAGATCAGAGAAACAGAACAGGCCATAGCTAACCTCACCTCGCTAATTCCTCAGCTGATCCTGTTTCCTCAAACTGGAAGCCTCTGTGTTCTCATCGGAATGGATCTCAGCTGAACTGCTTCTCAAAAGCCTAAAAGCTTAACCGGACTCTAGTTCCTGATCCTCATGCTTTATATACCTTTCTGCTTCCTGCCATCACTTCCTGTGATTAAAGGTGTGTGTCACCATGCCTGACTGTTTCCAGTGTGGCTTTGAACTCACAGAGATCCAGATGGATCTCTGCCTTCAGAATGCTAGGATTAAAGGTATGTGTGCCACCATTTTCTGGCTTCTATATCTAGTGGCTCTTCTGTTCTCTGACCCCAGATAAGTTTATTAGGGTACACAATATATTGGGGAACACAATATCACCACAGCAGTCCATGTTGGCCTAGTGTTCACTATGTAGCTGAGGCTGGCCTTGAACTTGTAATTCTCTTGTCTCTACCTCCCAGCTACTGGAATGACAGTTAAACACCATCATGCCAGGCTTAAATTAACATTTCTGTACTAGAGTGAATATCTATATATAATAAGTTTAATTTTTCAGATGTTCCTTAAACCAGTTCTAACAGATTCCTATATTAAGGAGTTAATTAAATAAAAATTAAATTTTGGGGGGCGGGAGGGGGGAGAACAAGGGAATCTGTGGCTGATATGTAGAACTGAATTGTATTGCAAAATAAAAATAAAAAAAAAAACTCTATGCTGCCCAATGCACATATTCAACAGGGATCATAAATAAACTATTATTATGGAAGCCACAAAAAAAATTAAATTTTGATGTGAAAAATAGTAATAATTCTGTGTGCAGCAGTATACTGCAATCCCTGTACAAAGAAAAACAGGTGGATCCCTGAGGCTCCCTGGCCAGCCAGTCTAATAGAATGGGCTAACTCCAGATTCAGTGAAAGATCCTGTCTCAAAAAAGATAGGGAGCAATTGAGGAAGACACCTGATATCAACAACTGGCCCTCACAAATGTTCATGCACATGCACCTGCATATTTATGAACACACACACACACACACACACACACACACACACACACACACACACACACACACACACGGAGGAGGAAAAACAGATGTCTCTGATGACTTCATCAAGTTCAGCGTCACACAGTCCTGAAGTCCATTGCCCCCATGGACACCCACTCAGGCAATAACATGACTTCATTGTCATTGTTATTTTTAGTTTGTTTGTTTGTTTGTTTTTAGACAGGGTCTTTCTATGTACTCCTTACTAGCCTTGAACTCCTTACTAGCCTTGAACTTACTATAGCTCAGGTTGGCCTCAAATTTGTGGTCCCCCTGCTTCAGCATCCCTAGTGCTAGGATTATAACCATTCCTCACCTTTTCCTATTCAAGTAGACCTATTTGTTAATTGCAGCTTTAAAAAATTCGCAGTGGCTGCAGCACTCTTTCCCAGCACCTTGAGTATTCTAATAATCTCCAAGAAAAAATAATTCCTTCCTCTCCATCCTCCACTCACCCAGGCTTCCTCAAATGGCTGTCAGCTGGCATTATTGACCTTTATTGAATTCAATCCCAAGAGGCCTCCAAATTCACAGAAGACTGTTCTGTGGTGTTGTGAGCCAGCCTTGGGAAGCACAGGCCCAGCATGGAGGCCACTTGCAAAGGAGTCTGGTCCCCAGCCCCTCCTTCCCTTCCTCCTGCACCAAGGGCAGCTTTACTCAGGAAGCTGTGCACTCTCGATTTCTAACTACAGCAGCAGGTTCCTGCACTGCTGCATGCTGCTTCTGGCCGCTCACTTGGAATCAGAGCAGCTGAGAAGGTGAAATTAGCTTTATTCTACCAGCATGAAATAGAAATACACAGCAGTCCCCGGGCTTTGGAGAGCAGAAATCTGTGATCTTTTTCACCTCTCTGTGAACACCAGTGCTCAGGGTGATAGAAGTTTGAGTATTGAAGATTGTGGTGTAAAAGAAAGGCAGGCAGAGGGAGAAGGCTTCCAGGAGAAAGACAAAGGAGCAGTCAGCCCATTAAAAGTCACCACATTCACCTCAGCTGGCAAGGGACAATGGTGTTAATGACCCTAGGCCATGAGTACCAACCGTGTTGGCCACCTTTTTTATCTGCTGTGTTTTATTAAGTTTTGACATCCTGGGGTTTTGCTGATGCCAGAGAGCCTGTCCCTTTGAGGGAAAGATTCCTAGAGATAGTTAAGACTGGCCTAAAAACATCGTAGTTAGGGTTTCTACTGCTATGATTGTTAGAATCCCTAGCCACTCCTTAGCTACATGGCCACTCATGCGCTGTGCATCAGTCAGGTGGAATGGTTAGTCATCCCAGGGCCTTACATCCTATGTAACACATGCACCGAGTGATCTCATAATCTTCCAGCAGCATGATCACATAATCCATGTGCATGCGTGGCATAGCCACCTAAGTCCATATACTCATGCTCAGGAGGACCCACAAAAGCAGATTCCACCCATTCCCTCACCCCTTCTTCTACACTGGTAGCTTCTAGTAGGCATATTGCACACCGTCTCTTTACCCTCCCCTAATAAAACTCTTGCAGTGGTTTTTGTTGTACCTCATGGTTTCTCTTGTGCCACAAATAAATAACAATGATAAAACACATGACCAAAAGCAACATGGGAAGAAAAGGATTTATTTCAGCTTATAGCTTGGAGTCCATTATCCAGGGATGTCAGAGCAGGAACTCAAGTCAGGAACCTGGAGGTTCTGATGCAGAAGAACCGATGAAGAGGCCATGGAGGAGTGCTGTTTCCTGGCTTGCTCAGATTGCTTTCTTTTTTGTTGTTGTTGCTGTTGCTGTTGTTGTTTGATGCTGCTAGTGCTGGTGCTGGTGGTGATGGTGCTGGTGGTGGTGCTGGTGCTGGTGCTGGTGCTGCTGGTAGTGGTGGTGGTGCTGGTGCTGGTGCTGGTGGTGCTGGTGCTGGTGGTGCTGGTGCTGGTGGTGGTGGTGGTGGTGGTGGTGGTGGTAGTTTTTTGTTTTGTTTTGGTTTTCAAGATATGGTTTCTCTGTGCAGCTCTGGCTGTCCTGGAACTTGTTCCATAGACCAGGCTGGCCTCAAACTCACAGAAATCTGCCTGCCTCTGCCTCCTGAGTGCTGTGATTAAAGGTGTGTGCTGCCACCACCTGGCTAAGACAGCTTTCTTGTACCATGCAGGACCACATCCCTAGGGGTGGCACCACCCACAGTAATTTGGGCTCTCCAACATCAATCAAGAAAATGCCCACGTAGGCCAATCCTATGAAGGCATTTTCTCAATTAACAGTCCCTCTTACCAGATGTCTTAGTTAGGGTTTTATTGCTGTAAAGAGACACCATGACTATGACAACTTTTATAAAGGAAAACATTTATTGGGCCTGGCTCACAGTTCAGAGGTTTAGTCTATTATTATGGCAGGAAGCATGGAGGTATGTGGGCAGACATTGTGCTGGAGAAGGAACTGAGAGTTCTACAATTGGATGCACAGGTAGCAGAAAGAGATTGAGCCACTGGCCTGGCATCTGGGACCTAAAAGCCTGCCCCCAGTAACACACTTCCTCCAACAAGGCCATACCTCCCAATAGTGCCAGTCCCTATGAGCCTATAGGGCCATTTTCACTCAAACTACTACACCAGATATGTCTAGGTTTGTATCAAGTTGATTAAAAAAACAACCAGCACAACATCCTTCATACACTAACCAACCAACCCAAAGCACATATACCTAATCACCTCTAAGGTAGCACTCCTCAGGCCTGAGGTCAGCCCTGAGCCAGGCACTCAGCAACTAGACACCACCTTTTATCATAGAGCCCCCAGTGTTACATAAATTTACTCAAACTTGACTTTCCTTGCCTGTCCCTCCTCATAAATACCCCAGTGAGGACTAACTCTGACCTTGCACCTTTTGCTTTCTTACTAACCTAGGTGCTTCCTCCTGTGGCCTTAGGTGGTTTAGCATCTCTGTCCTCTTGGGAACTGCAATATGTTCTTCTTTCAAGTTCCTTTTGTATTTGTCATCTTACCCTACCTGATTAAAACAAAATCCCAAATACATTTAAAGGAAAACCCAGCCAATTATAAGGGACTCTCCACTAAATACACTTGCATGCCCTGTCTTAAGCAATGTCTACCATGTTGTAATACAGGAATCATTAGCTCCATTCTGTATGTGAGGAGGGCAGAGCTCGGAGGTTGATTAACTTGCCAGTGCTGGTTGGCAGGGAGACTGATCATGAGCTAAGAATGTCACCATAGTCTTTTTAAGATGTGTAAGAAATTTTGAAGACTATATATGGTGGGATAATTGGGTATTGTTGATCAAACATTAAGTATGTTTTATTTTAGAAGGGAAACAAAACATGTTAAGTAAACACATTCAAAGTAGATATTGGCAAAAATGGACAAATAATTAGAAGGAGCTTTCCAATGTCAGACATCAAAACCTGTGAGCTTCTGTTGATTTTCTCACACTCTCAAGCAGAGGTGAACCCAGCTAGAATGCAGCCGACTGGGCCAGAATCCAGCCAAGGGAATCCCAGATACATGGATATGAGCTCTTCATTAAGTGGCTGGTACTGAGACTGTGGGCTTGGTATGTACCAAGGTACAACAGGCTTAATGAAGCGCCCATTGCGTTTATCACAATTAGTTTATGAGGACATTACCAGTTGCGGCTGTATAATTCTTAGTCATGGATAAATATTTTCATGACTTTGGCATAACAGTCTAGTGATCCAGTTGAATGATCAACACTGTCATTGCCTGTGTAACTAGTGAGGCTTGAAGCCACTAAGGATCAGTTAGAAAGGAAACTAAAAATGGAAAAAAAAAGAACAAGAATGACAAGGGTGAACTGAGAGGCACAGGGACACCGTGAAAGCACAGTGAAGGACTGTGAATATGGCTCAGCTGATAGAGCACCTAGCTGGCACGCAGGAAGCCTGCCTTCAGTCCTCAAGACTCACAAACATGTCATAATGACACACTGCTGTAATCCCAGTATGCAAGAGGAGGAAGAAGCAAGAGGATCAGAGATTCAAGAGCATCCTCAGCTGCTGCATAGTGAGTTAGAGGCCAGCCTGAACCACAATAGACCCTTTTCTGAAATCAGAAGGAAGAGGAGGAGGAGGGGGGAGGAGGAGGGGGAGGAGGAGGAGGAAAAAGAGGAAGAAGATGAGAAAGGAGAAAAAAATGGAACTCTCATTACAAAGTGGTAGGGGGACACTGGAACTCACATATGCCAGTCTTTCTAAATTTGATGATGAGCTACAGAAAAAGTTGTCACCCTTGGCCTGTGTAGGACAAGAAGGGGGAAAACAACATGATGTTGACCTGCAGCTTGGAAAAGATAGAAGGTACTGCAGAGGAGCCAAGGGAACTAGGGTCAGCTGCTGCCCACCAGCTAGTATTTCTGGCACCTCACTGACCTTCAGAATGTAAAACAATCTACCTGCAACTCTACTTCTATTGTTCAAGATTTATGAACAATGTCTCTTGTGGCCTAAACTGGCCCAGAAGCACAGGAAAGAGAATTCTGGGAAATAGGGCTCCAGATTAGCCAAACTGAAGAAATACAGAATTACCAGAAATGGTGTGGGCTGGCAGGATGCATGAGATCTGGAAGAATCCCACAGGTAAAAATAAACTACTCAGACCAACTAACTCTCTTCATGTTGCCAATTCAGGAAGTGAGAATTTAAGAGCAAGTGAGCAGATTAATTACCCAGCTCTACCCAACTTCAAGGCAGATGGACTGGGAAACGCAAAGTAAACTACAATCCAATCCCCCCAACTCCAATACCAATGACCAAATGAAGGAGACACAAGTTTGGGATGGAATCATCACAGATAAATTGCACCCAAGAAAGACTGCAGTGAAGTCACACTATAGGAAGAATCTCAGTGTCAGCTGCAAGGCAGATGTATGCACTCTGAAAAGTAAACAAAACAAACACTATGCATCAGTCTCCGTAGTTAAACACAGTGAAGCATGCGAAGAATAAGAACATGAACAAAAAGTGAGGAAAGTCAGAAACAATCAAAAGAAGCAGATCCCCAGGTGACCTAATCATTAGAAATTAATGGGTAAGAAATTAAAATCAGCATTATAAATATGTTAAATATCTTATAGGTCAAGACTGATAATGATGGCTGGATAAATAGCTTATTTCTACCTAAATATAGGCTTGAAGAATTAAATAGAAATTCTAGAACTGAAAATAGTAACAATATAGATGGTTCCCATTTAATAGTTTTTCAATTTTGTAATGGTAGAAAAGCATATCTACATGGTACTCAATACTGGACTCATTAATTGCACAAGCTAATCAATACTTTATTATAAGATAGACTTCATGTTGGATGGTTTTTGGGTGTTTTTTTTTCTTATGTATTTTTTAGGTATGAGTACTTTGTCTGCATGTACACCTGCATGCCAGAAGAGGACATCAGACCCCATTATAGATGGTTGTGAGTGGCCATGTGGTTTCTGGGAATTGAAGTCAGAACTTCTGGAAGAGCAGCCAGTGCTCTTAATCGCTGAGCCACCTCTCCAGCCCCCCAACCATAGGCTAATGGAAGCGTTCTGAACACATTTAAAGCAAGTGAGGCTAAGCTGTGATATTTGGTAAGGTGAATAAAAGGCATTTTTATTTACAATCCTCTTGACTTATGATGGGTTGATCAGGCTATAACCCCATCATAATTAGAGGAACATCTGTATATGGTTGGGTGCATAATAGTAACTATAGCAATAGCACAAAAGATGGAGAAAAGTTGTGTTCATGAATCTAATACTACGACAAAGTATAGATACACAGTTGATCCTTAGAGAATACAACACAAAAGTATTAAGAGATGTGACTGAAAGCCACATAAAACATATTTAAAATTATAAAATACATTTGTTTAATCCAAAAGAAGACACAAAAGCATAAACCACACACACACAAAAAAAAAAACACCGAACTTGATGGGGCTAGGAAAGCAGCTCGGTTGGTACAGCAGTGCTTGGCCAGCACATGGAAAGTCATGGGTTCGAGCCCCAGACATAAACCAGATGTAATGGTATATACTTCTAATCTCCTAATCTCAGCGTGTAGAAGATGGAGGCAGGAGAACTATAAGTGCAAGTTCATGCTCAGTTATATAGTGAGTTCAGAGCTAGCCTGGGCTACATAAGACCCTGACCCAAAAGAAAAAAAGAAAGTTAGCTAGTTAATAACTTGCATTTCATCAAAATTAAAACTTTTCACTCCTTTGGAAAATATTCTTAAGCAAGTCATGGACTAGAAGAAAATATATAGAGAATACACAGCTGATAAAAGATTTGTATCCAGGCTGGGTACATACCTTTAATCTCCCAGAACTTGGAAGGCAGAGGCAGATCTCTGTGAGTTCAACACTAGCCTAATTTACATGGAGTTACAGTCCAGCCAAGGCAACAACAACAAAAATGTTTTTTAAGACTTGTATCTAGAATATAAAAAAGAATTTGTAACTCAAGCAGAAGTGTTGTGGATATCACTCTGTATAAATAAAATGTGATTGGCCAGTAGCCAGGCAGGAAGTATAGGCAGGACAAGCAGAGAAGAGAATTCTGGGAAGGGGAAGGCTGAGGCAGAGAGACGCTGCCAGCCACCGCCATGAGATGTTAAGATATTGGTAAGCCATGAGCCACGTGGTAACTTACAGATTAATATAAATGGGTTAATTTAAGATATAAGAACTAGATAACAAAAAGCCTGCTGCGGCCATACAGTTTGTAAGCAATATAAGTCTCTGTGTTTACTCAGTTGGGTCTAAGCGGCTGTGGGACTGGTGGGTGAGAGAGATTTGTCCTGACTGTGGGCGAGGCAGGACTGGAGAAAACTTCAGCTACAGAGAAGATAACTATTTTTAAAGAAAAAATAAAAGATTTGAACAGATATTTTATGTTGGGGATGCAAATATGCACATGAAAATATGCTCAGCATTGTTCTCATGGGAAAAGGCAAGCAAAAGCCATGCTCAGGAACCACAGAATCTGTATTAAAATGGATAAAATTAAAAATTATTGGGGTTGGAGAGATGGCTCAGTAATAAAGAACATTTGTTGCTCTTGCAGAGGCCCCAGGTTCAGTTCCCAGGATCCATATGATGGCTCACAACTAACTATATCTCCAGTTCCAGGGGATCTAATGCCCTCTTCAGAGCTCCTCAGACACCAGGTACATATGTGGTATACAGATACACATGCAGGCAATATACTTATACACATAAAATAAATAAGATTTAACTTTTTTTTTTTTTTTTTTTTTTGGTTTTTCGAGACAGGGTTTCTCTGTATAGCTTTGCGCCTTTCCTGGAACTCACTTGGTAGTCCAGGCTGGCCTCAAACTCACAGAGATCCGCCTGGCTCTGCCTCCCGAGTGCTGGGATTAAAGGCGTGCGCCACCACCGCCCGGCAAGATTTAACTTTTTTAAAAAATGAAGTTGAAATGATTTATAACACTGTTTTGGTGATAATATGGAACAATTAGGACTCTTATCCATTAATGGTAGGAACATAAAACAGTACAATCACTTTAAGAAATATAAAGGTTTCATGTAAAGTTAAACATACACCTAGTAACATAGGTCCTATATTTTTTATACAAATGAAGTTTTTATACAAATGAAGTGAAAGTGCATAGATGTTCCCACTTTATTCATAATAATCCCAAACTGAAACACTCTGTGTTGATGTACTATTAACCAGCTCACAAATATATATACAAATTATGAGTGTATTTATACAAAGAAATGTTATTCAAATAAAAAAAAAGCAAAAGGCAGAGCCAGTAAAGTGGCTCAGAAGGTAAAGGCCCTTACCACATAAGCCTGACCACCTCAGTTTGATCCCCAGAATCCACATAAAGGTGGACAGAGAGAATTGACTCCACAAAATTGACTTCTAACCTCCATAAGTACACCATGGCATGTGCACATGCTCCCACATGCCTACACACTCATATACACAATAAAAAGAAAGAGTATTACTGATACAACTGTGTGTGTGGTTTATGTATCTGTGTGTGTGTGTGTGTGTGTGTGTGTGTGTGTGTGTGTGTAGCTTGAGTTTTCCTGCCTGGCCCACAGTCAGGGCAAATCTCTTTCACCTGCAAGTCCCACAGCCTCTCAGACCCGACCAAGTAAACACAGAGACTTATGTTGCTTTCAAACTGTATGGCCGTGGCAGGCTTCTTGCTAACTGTTCTTATAGCTTAAATTAATCCATTTCCATTAATCTATGCCTTGCCACATGGCTCGTGGCTTACCGGCATCTTCACATGCTGTTTCTCATCGTGGTGTCTGGCAGTGTCTCTCTGACTCAGCCTTCCACTTCCCAGCTTTATTCTCCTTCTTGCCCCGCCTATACTTCCTGCCTAGCCAACGGCCAATCAATGTTTTATTGATTAATTAGCAACACATTTGCCATACATCCCACAGCACTTCCCCCCCCCTTTTTTTTCAAAAAGGAAGGTTTTAACCTTAACAAAGTAAAATTACATATAATTTGGGAATTTGGGCGTAGCTTCTCTTACTACTTCCTGCTGGAGAGGGGCGCTGTATCTTATGGGGAAACAAAGAAAATTTTAGAATTATGGAATAGTCCATGAGGCTGTATTGTCTGAGCCAGATGCCTTCAAACCATTCTGGATGTTGGATCATCTGGGCCATGGTGTCATTGGAGATCCTTCAGGGGGTCTTGGCTGGTCAAACCTGATGTATCTTAATCTGGAACAATTCCATAGCCTTTGGCTTTCTGTGGGAACAAAAGCAAAGTCTCTTTTCCAAAGTAACATATCCTTACATTCAAATTTTGAAGTCAAGGTATCTTTAAAATATACATTTTGGCGTAACTCAACAGCTTTTACAATCAAATGTTTTTCTGCAGTTAAAAATCCCAAAGACAACACAATCCAGATTCTCTGTGTAATATCCATTTTTACGTGGCTTATTTTTTATACTACCTTTACTGTCTCTTTAATGACTTTATTTTTTAAAACTATGTATTTGTTTCTATAACTCTATATATCACCTTTTTTGTCTCTTTCAAGCCTACGTATCTTTTACACACATTGTAAACTATTACATCTGAATCTGTCTTATTGTGAATCTCTTGCCTTAAACTGCAGCAGCCGTGGCTGCTGGCTCCACTCACCTCAGCTTCCCAACATGGCTACGTTTACCACCAGCTCTGGGAGCTATCATGGGTCTATGCTTTTATCCAAGCAGCGTGTAGCCCAAAAACCTCTTTTTTTGTTTTGTACCTGCAAAGGCTAAATCCACCATGCAGCTTAATCTGCCACTTGCAGAGGCCTGATTCCCGCCATACTGCAGGTTGAGTGCGCACGCTAGGAATCCACCAGTAACTCAAACCAGCAGCTGCCGCTCATTTGAGAGAGACAATTAGGAACTGTTTTTAGCTCCGTTTTAGAATCTTTTTTCTCAGTTTTTTAGGTGGAAACTCTTGCCACCACGTTGGACGCCATTTGTAGCTTGAGTTTTCCTGCCTGGCCCACAGTCAGGGCAAATCTCTTTCACTTGCAAGTCCCACAGCCTCTCAGACCCGACCAAGTAAACACAGAGACTTATGTTGCTTTCAAACTGTATGGCTGTGGCAGGCTTCTTGCTAACTGTTCTTATAGCTTAAATTAATCCATTTCCTTTAATCTATGCCTTGCCACATGGCTCGTGGCTTACCGGCATCTTCACATGCTGGTTGTCATGGTGGTGGCTGGCAGTGTCTCTCTGACTCAGCCTTCCACTTCCCAGCTTTATTCTCCTCCTTGCCCCGCCTATACTTCCTGCCTAGCCAACGGCCAATCAATGTTTTATTGATTAATTAGCAACACATTTGCCATACATCCCACAGCATGTGTGTGTGTGTGTGTGTGTGTGTGTGTGTGTGTGTGTGTGTGTCTATGTGTAAGCATGTGGAGGCCAGAGGTTGATATCAGGTGGTTTTCTTCTATTGCTTTCTATCTTATTTTTTGAGACAAATACAAAATACAGAGGTCACTGATTTGACTACACTGATAGGCAAGCGTGCTCCAGGGATTAGCTTGTCTCCCGAGCCCCCAGCACTATGGTTGCAGATGCACACCACCATGCCCAGTTTTTATGAGGGTACTGCAGACCCATCAAATCCTAATGCTGGCACAATAAGTACTTAACTAAATGAGCTCTCTCTCCAGCCCCTGATACAACTCTTATGTGGATAAAACTCAAAAACACAAATGCTGAGTGAAAACTAATTATATACACAGTATAATTCTATTCTTTTGAAACCCTACAAGGCTAACAGTAAAGGCAGATTTGTGGCTGGTTAGGCACAGGGATAGAAAGGATGGATGAAGGTTAGCTGTAAAAGGCATCTGAAGGAATTCTTGAGAGAATGGACATGCTTGTGTCTTGCTTTTGGTAGAGGTCATACACATGCATGCTTGTGAAAACTCTTTGTACTCTACATCAGAAATGGATAGAGTTTTTTAAAATATAAGCAATCCATTTTTACAGTGGGCAAATCAGGCATGTAAGAATATGAATAGGCAATAAGCACACAGAAGGACTCCATGAGATTAGTCAACAGTCAACTGGGAAATGCAAATGAAAATTGCAATATATACCAGCAAAATGCCCACTAGAATGGCTAAAATTAAAAATATCCATAATAGAGGATATGAAACAACTTCACCCTCCTATGCTGCTGAAGAAACTGTAAAATAAAATGACTTTGAGAGACTCCTTGACAATTTCTTATCAAGTACACCCTTACCCACCAACCTAAAAATTCCATTCCTTAGAGAAATAAAAATACTCTACAAGAAGATTTATTCAACAATCACCACAGCAGCCTTATTCCTAGTATTTCTAAACCAGAAACACCAATTGCCTGTCAACAGGAGAATAGATAAAATATGATATATCACTGCAAGGAACCATCACTTGGCAATAAAAAGGAATAAACAATAGTTTCAAGCAACAACATGAACAAATCTCACAGTGGGCTGAATGAAAAGAGCCAGATACCAAAAGCTTATAGATGTGCTATAAAATTTCATTTCTATTTCAAGAACAGGCACTAGAGGCTGAGGCATACAGTTTATAAGTTTGAGACCAGCCTGGGCTGCATAGAAGACCCTATCTCAAAAGCAGGAGTCAGCAAAACTAACAGGTGCTAGTAGTTGGTTCAGGCTTAGGGAGACTTAGAGGGACATCTGGTATAGGGCAGGGAGAAAGGATGCATCAGAAAGGGAGATATAAGGGACTGCCCTGGATAATAAAAAAAAAATCCTTTGTCTCAAGTAGAGTGTGAACATGTGTCAAATTCCCTTGGGTCATACAACTAAACTCTGTATGTAAATTATATGCTTGACCCTATGTCCATAGGATTCAACCAATTTGGATCAAAAATATTACATAAATGAACTGGAGATAGAGATTCATGGTACAGCACTTGCCTAGTGTATATAAATCCCTTGATTTAATGCCTAGAACCACATCAAACAAAACTATCAAATATTTTTCATCTCTTGAACATGCACAGACATTTTTCTTGTTATTATTCCATAAATAATATAGCACAACAACCATTTTCATAACATCTTCATTACACAAGGTAGCAAGGATGAGTAATCCAGAGATGAGCTCAAGTCTGCAGGAAGGATATGTGTAGTTTATATGTGATTGTGACACCATTGGATTTCAGAGTCTTGAAATTCTGTGAATTTTTGCATCTGGAGGGAGTCCTGAAATCATTCTCTCATGATCAGTGAGCACTGTCATACTTAGTTGTTTTTAATAATGAAAGAAAAGAGAACAAAGGAGGTTAGATCTGTCACTTGTGCTTGGATCTCAAACCAGAATTCAGTCACATGGTCACAGTGGACACGAGAGACTGAAAAAAACAGACTTCATCCAAGCAACTTTGTACCTTTTTAAAATTTGGAGGTATTTTTACTGTAGAAGCACAGAGACTTGATGCAGAAGGACAATTAAAACCATCTGTTGTTGCCTTCTTTTGAAGGAGTTGGGCACAGGAAAGACTTAAATGCTTATTTTTTAATTATTTATTTAGGATTTATTTTTATTTTATGTGCATTGTTGTTTTTCCTGCCTGTGTGTCTGTAAGAGAGATCCCCTGGAACTGGAGTTACAGACAGTTGTGAGCTGCCATGTAGGTGCTAGGAATTGAACCTGTGTCCTCTGGAAGAGCAGCCTCTGAGCCATCTCTCCAGCTCCACTTAAACACTTATTATCCAATAGCTCTTCTAGTTTTCCCTGCCAGTGCTACTTGCTGTAGTGTTTAAGGTTGGCTTTTCCTTACTGCAATGAGGAAAGGCCATTATTTCAGCAGTGACCATAACCTTGAGAATCTGCCAAGAACATACAAATGGAAAGGGGCATAAGGGAAGGAGGGTAGCAGGGCTAGGGGAGAAAATGAAACAGCTCTTAAAGTGAGAATGAGGGTGGAAACCTACACAGAACACTCACATGTGTGACACCTGCCAACTTCCAGCTGGAAGGAACCACAGCCTTTGTGTTCAAAGATCCACTTGGCTTCCCTTCGGGTGTGCACAGGATTTCCTTGGGTCTAGCCTGTCGCAACCTCAGTGTTCTATTAAAACCCTGAGTCCCCATAAAAATGGTATTAGAGATGTCTGAGATTCCTCTCACCAGATAATTTCACATCAACCCTGCTCTCAGGCTATAATACTCCTGCAAAGAATCTTATTCCTTTGGCAGAAGTAAAGAGGCTTGTGACTTTTATTTCCCATAAGAGCTGGGCATAAATTTCATGGCTGTCACTAATTCCATACCTTGCATTTGTTTTCTCCCTCTCCATCACAATCATTCAGACAACAAACATTATGGAGTTTCTGCTTTGCTTGGCTCTGAGGTCAAAGCTGGGAAATCTAGGAACACACACACACACACACACACACACACACACACACACACACACGTATGTCTTCCACTTTCTGCCTTTGTCCCTTTGGCATTGATGTTAGTCAGTACCACACCCAAGAACCCCAAGATTTGAAGCTCTGGGGATGAGCCTGTCTACCACTCCAGCCTGTCCCTCTCCAACTCCCCCACTCTAGCCCTGCTGCCAGCCTGCTCTCGCTCAAGCCAGACACAACCTCTTTCCCAATATAGACAGATGAGAGATGAGCAGGGTCTGCTTGATGAAATTGGTCCATGGGCTGCCTCCAAGATCTGGCTGCAAGGAGAATGGACTGGAAATTGCACAGCCATTATCTTGGCTGACAACCCCCTCCCCATCTTTTCACTATAATGAATTGCATGGAAAGCTCAGCTGTCATGAAAGCTTTTGAATTCCAGCCCTCCTATCCTCCCGGACATCCTTAGAGGTTATCTCAGCAAGGCAGGTGGAAGAGGAAAGAGAAAAGCTTAACCCTATAAGAATAATTATGATGTATTATTAGCAATTGATGGCAATCCAGTGCAGAATTTTCAATATAGATGCTACTGCCTGCAATTTTTCTCTGTCATATTACACACACACAAAGGCTACATTTAATGACTCCAAAGTTCAGAACAGTTTTTCAAAACTAAATTTAGTTCCTTAGAAGCAGCATCTTAATACAAGGAGTTTAAATGAAATAGAGATACAGCTTGAATACTAAAGATACTTTCCAGAGTAGAGGGAAATGTTATGGTTAGTATGTTTTTATCAAAAGACCACTGGTTGGCATTGGTGTTGAGCTATATGGTCATACTAAGGGTACTATATAGAAATCAGAGGGGCCCTCAAAATGGCAGAACATCTTCCCATTAGGATCTAATTACTAGCTTGCAGTCAGGAAGTTCATCATAGTAGTTTCTTTATCTTTAGTCCCTGGCACCATGCTGGACACAAGCAGAGGAAAGAGTGGATGCATGGATTGTTGGATGGATCAATGGGTGTATATACACAGACCTGTAGTGACTTATTTTAATGTGTTGAGAAACCAATCCTGTTACAAAGAGGCTGCAATGTTTGGGATGCAAGTTCAAAATGATGAGTGTTTGTCTGCAATATGTTTTGTATGGTTAAAAACTACCAGTATCTGTGTATGTAACTTTCTTTCTTTCTTTCTTTCTTTCTTTCTTTCTTTCTTTCTTTCTTTCTTTCTTTCTTTCTTTCTTTTCATGTGTGCAAGTTCAAATGTATGTGAGTGTGATGCCTGTGGAGGCCAGAGGAAAACCTTGTATGTTCTCCTTAGAAATGCTATCCAACTCCTTTGAGAGAAGGTCTCTCATTGAGACCTAGGTCTCACTGATTAGGCTAACCTGACTGGCCGGCAAACTCCCAGATCCTCCTGTCTCTACTTCCTCAGCTCTGGGAGTATGTACATCACCATACTTGAGTTTTTATACAAGTTACAGGAAATCAAAATTGAGTCCTCATGCTTAGGTCACAAGCACTTTACCAACTGAGCCATCTCCCCAGCCCCTGAAGAGATCATGTCTAATTCTTCCTCTGGAGGATGTGGACAATTTCTTTCCAAATAAGAGAGAGGTGAGAATTTTTCTAGATTACTCTATACATATGGATGCACCAAGCTGTGTAGAGTCCATGGAGATGACAGAGTGCATGGACTCACTCTTTTGGAAAGCACTGTGGATATATTTATCCAAATCCAGAGAAGTGTCTCCAGTCTATGCTGGATGATGTCAACCCCTGGAATGGATGCTAGAGCAGGAACTCCAGGAAAGCCAACAGCTTCCTTGTTAAGGTGTCCCTTACTAAATCTCAAAGCTGAAAATGTCCTTCATCACCTACAAAATGGACTATACTGGCAAAACTTGTTTGAAGCCATTACATAATTCACTGCAGGGCGGTAGTTCCCAACCTGTGGGTGGTGACCCTTTTGGCGGTCGAATGACCCTTTCACAGGAGTCACATATCCAACATCCTGAAAGTCATATATTTACATTATGACTCATAACAGTAGCAAAATTACAGTTATGAAGTAGCAATGAAAATATCTTTATGGCTGGGTGACTACAACATAAGGAACTATATTAAAGGGTCATAGCATTGGGAAGGTTGAGAACCACTGCTGTAAAGTGTTTGTGGAAACAGAGAAAAGACAATGTTGGCATGGGGTCTGCATGACAACATGAGAGCCGAAGGGAAACCTGTAGAAATGAAAAATAAGAAAGTGAAAGTTCAAAGAATTTTTTTAAAAGTCCATGTTAATGCCATGCTACTTTTCCAGGTTTAAGATGGCTTGCCTACCAAGTGTCTTCTAGCAGAGCACAGAAAGTCCATAGAAAACCTTGTCTTTACTCAAAAAAGGAAATTCTCCTCCGCACATCAGTGTTTAACATGCTGACATTGATAGAGGTAAGTCTCTGAAACAAATGAAGAAATCATTGGAGAGACCGGTTGCCTAGAGGGAAACTCCGAACCTCTTCCAGCCCCATAACAGGTAGAATAGTTAACATCATATATAGGCTTATAAAGTCTTTGTGTGTATGGGGAGTGATATATTCACATATTGTGCAAATAAGCACATCCATACGTACACAGGAACCAGAGGAGGATGAAAGGAGCCCAACTTTATCACTCTCCCATGAAACAGGGTTTCTCAATGAAGTTGGAGTTAGGCTGGAAACCATCATGCTCCAGTGATCCTAGACTTCTATCTCCACAAACACCCCTGGGTTACTACTGGGGTTAGAGGCATGCATGCCATCATGCCTGCCTTTTAATGTGGATGCTTAATATCTTTACTCAGGTCTTTATAATTGTCCACCAGTCACTCTGAGCCATCTCCCTAGCCTAATCATAAACTCTTTAAAGAATGTTAAAGAGTTGTGATGAGACAAACGGGTGACCCATTCTGCTGTTTAGAAGCAGAGGAGCCCTACCAAATGTCTTCTAGTAGAGACAAGGGAAGGATGCCAAGAAGGGAAGCAGAAATGGGTGGAAACTTGTGCCCAATTTCAGTAGCTTAATAAGGCATTTACAGTTGGCTTACAGCAATGGATTCTAGCACTTCCTATCCAGTCCTTGAATGAGAGGCTGACTTCAGGCTACTTCTGTTATTAATACCCAGAAACAGGCCTTGCTCATGGTCTTTCTTTCTCCTATGCATGTTTAGATTTTATTTAAAATAGAACCTCATTATGTTGTTCCGGCTGGCCTCAACCGCCTTAGCCTCCTGAGTAGCTGGAATACAGGCAGTGAGCAGCAGGTAACTATAAGACCAATAAGTTCCCTGTTATGCAGACAAAAAATGTGGGACAGCAGGTAAGAGATGGTTAGCAAGTCATTTCTATTCTCATAAGAGCTGCAGGGTCTTCTCACAACATAGCACCCTGGAATTGTGTACAATACTCAGTAGTACTCACTTTAAAAGGGCCCAATCTCAGGCCATGGCCCCTGTGCTGTTCAGACAAGATAAACATCATCTTAGTCAAGGCTACCCTAGAAAAAGTGCCTGAAAATGACATATAGTTTATTTGGAAGGTTGAAAGTAAATGAGTATGAGACTGGGAGTAAAAACAGAGAAGAGGAGTCACCCCAAAACCTGATGTAGCTTCATCCAGTAGACAGGGCTACCATCAAGCCAGTTAGCACTGCAGGCAAGAGGGTTAATACCCTAGGGAAAATTCTCAGAGGCAAAACAAAGCATTACCCATCAAAAGCATGAGAGAACACGGATTGTTGGTTGAGGGCCATGTGAATGGGAACATTCATTCCTGGTGTTTCCATCACTAGCATCATGGGCAAGCAAAATAGTCTCAATGCCACAAAAATGTTCTCAGGTGCTAGCAGTTGGATGAGGGAATGTAAGCAGATCACCAGTGTCACCATGTTTAAAGATCTTTTGCTACATTGGCACAGACTCTTAAGGAGCCCTCCCAAGATTCCTTCCAGTTCTATCCACAGTTTCCCTCACTAATAAGGAACCATGTAAGGTGACCCTCATTTCTCCTGTCAAGGAGCAAAGGTTCTCCCTGCAGTGAGCCAACAATAACATTCCTGAAACTTCCACCTGGCTGCAAGCAGCCACCCTGCTCCTTCCATGCACAATGGTGTTTTTTTATTCAAGCAAAACTGCAAAACAATCCAGAGCACTTTAGGAAAAAATTCCATGAAGGACTTGTCAAACCCCAGAGAGATTTGAGTTAATTCATTCCAGAGTTCAAGTAATCAGGTGAGTCCTGTTTATTCTTCTACCAAAAGGAATGCCCATTGTGTCATTGTTTTTAGGTGGACCAAGGGCTACATGTATTTATCATAAAGTTCAAGGCTCAAGTTCAATATAAGAATGAAAGCCAAACCAAGGCTCCCCAGGAGACAAGGAGCTCTGCTTTCAAAGCCTGAAGGAGAGAATATTGCCTTTCTGCAAATAGTGCTTCTAATTTGATCCCACAAAGATTTCTGCAAAAAGGAAACCAGCAAGATGTCAGGAAGATGTGGAGTATGTGGGTATCTACACAGAATTTTTATCATGGCCACATTCTTCAGGATCTCAGTCATCAATTATTTGTGACAGGTGGTCAATTGTGTATCTTTCAAGAACTTCCCATTATGTATCTTCCCTGGTTTATAGTAGGCAAGATCGTCTATTTTCTCCTCCTCTTTAAGCTTTCCCATCACTTACTGCCCAATATCCCCATGGAATGTTCTGAAATGATAGGTTTTCTAAGGCTGTGAGAGAAATTACTTTGTGATCTCCACTTGCTATTCACAAAAAGGCACCAGAGCCAGCTCACCTAGAGGAGAGTAACCTGCAAGTGTTGAAGCAGATGTTCATCTGCAATCCTCAGAGAATGAAAACATCTGGAGGCAACAACACCCTGCTTTTGTTCAGAAAAGAGGCAAGTCTCTGCCATGGAAATAATTTTTCCTTAAAGCTAGCCTGAAATAATTGCATATTTGTTGAGGATTGACAGAAGAGACTTTCATGAATTTTGTTATCTTTTGACAGTGGCAAATAAGTAGGTAGAGAAATGTAGTCTCTCTTGGGGCTTTTAACAGAAAAAAAATCACAGAAAATTGTGCCAAAGAGAATGGCAATATTTCCATACTTTTCTGCACTTACAAGGATAAAATAGGCATTAAGGGTAAAAGGGTTGTTATAAAAACAGTAGTTCTATTTCCGAGTCTCTCCCTTGCCAAAGCCACAATACCCCAGTCCCTAAAGTGGAAGAATGCCAAACCTGAATTTCTATCATATGCAAACAATTGGATTTATTCTTAACAGGGTCTCACTGCATTTTGGCATTACACAGCATGTAATTAGCCATTAAATGGCTTAGCAAGGACTGACCCCAATTTGTTGGCCAGTGCCCAATGAATGATTTCATGCTGCTCTTCTAGAGCCATACTGTGGTGACTTGGTTGCATGGTGGAGTCCAGTGGGGAGAGAAGCTAAAGAGCTCCTAGCTTGGGAACCTGGGCTGACAAATGTGATATTAATTAGAAACCTTTAACTCACCTACAGCCTCTGTGGACGTTCAAGGCCTTATAGCCAATGCAAATCCAATCTGTGTAAATCCCACTTCAGCCTCTCTCAAGTCTTCTGTGACTCCAAATAGGAGACACCAATGTCTCTCCCTTTCTGTAATATAAGGAGACAGGTCTGAGATGTCAGTCAATAAACATATTAAATTCCTACCATATGCCCAGGGAGCTGATGCTGGCTGACAAGGTTGACTACTGGGGTAATAATCTATGTTTGAAGCATTTGTTGCATATACCTGTACTTCCATCTCCCTGTGATGGTTACTCTTCATTGTCAACTTGTTGGGATTTCAAATCATCATGGCAACAAATCTCTTGATTTGCCTGCTGTGGATATCACTGTATAAATAAAACGCTGATTGGCCAGTGGCCAGGCAGGAAGCAGCATGTGAAGACGCTGGTAAGCCAGGAGCCACGTGGCAAGGTATAGACTTATAGAAATGGATTAATTTAAGATATAAGAACAGTTAGCTAGAAGCCTGCCACGGCCATACAGTTTGTAAGCAATATAAGTCTCTGTGTTTACTTGGTTGGGTCTGAGCGGCTGTGGGACTGGCGGGTGACAGAGATTTGTCCAGACTGTGGGCCAGGCAGGAAAACTCTAGCTACATTTGCCTATGAGTGTGTTTCCTGAAAAGTCTGACAGAGTAGTGAAGCTCCACCCTGAATGTAAGTGGTACCATTCCCTGGGCTGGGGTCTCAAAGTGGAAAAAACTAGCTGAGCACCAGCATTCATATCTCTGCTTTCTGACTACAGATTCAATGTGACCAGCTTCCTCACATACCTGCACTATGCCTTCTCTGCTGTGACAGACCCTCAGACCCAACTAAAATAAACCCTTCCTTTCTTAAGTTGCTTTTTGTCAGGTATTTTATCAAGTAATGAGAAAAGCAATAGCTAATATACTTCTCCTCCATGAAAGTAGCCAGGACTGAGTGCCTCACAGCTCAAAGGAAGCCAGCATATCTAGGCTACTTGCAGAAAAGTCTCCCTGTCTGGCTGCTGTGGCTGCATCAACTCTTTGAGTAAATATCGGTGATTTTATGTTCAGAGGGCATTGGCATCAGACAGTTGGTCAGGGAGGTGCTGCCTCTCTAAGATTGGGAGGAAAATGAAAGTTCCCTGGGTTCTAGATGGAAGACCACAGTAGCCTGACAAGTGGAGGATCCCTGAAGAAGCCACTGAGAAGACCTCCTACTATAGGCTCAGGGATGGATGGGGCTCTGGGATGACCAGAGATAAGCACAGGCATCTACAAAAGCTACAGAGCCATGATCAGCCCAAGCCTCCTGTGATATGCACTTGGTCCAAGCCAGGGGAAGGAATATCAATCAGGACAGTAGTTCTTAGCAGCCTACAGAATTGGGCAACAGAGTCAGGATGGCTCTAGAGAGGGATTAGGCACTTGTGTACCTCCAGGCTCATAAGCAACAGTCATGTCCTCAGATGTTGGTCCTGACTGATGGCCTAGGGATGTTCACCTTCTGCTGACATTGCTGCTACCACCTGTACCAAGGGTCAAAGATGAAACAATTATGGTCATGCCTGGGGTCTCTCTTGGCCCCTAGTCAGCACGGCTTAGAAGAACAGACCAGAAGCCTGGCAGAACCAAGATGGAACCAGACCATTCATAGATCCCAGCACCCCTCACTGTCTTTCCCTGTGTGTAGGTAACTTCTCAGACAGGGTTTTCACTCTCATGTGTTGTTTATTGGTTTGTTTTTTGAGGCAGGGTTTCATTATGTAGCCCCAGGTAGCCTAGGATGCACTCTGTGAACCAAGCTGGCCTTCAACTCGCAAGATCCCCTGGCTTCCCAAGTACCCCTGCCAATCTGGTCCCTCTCTAAGTGCTTCAACAGATAGAGTTTGAGTCATGACAGACGATCCAAATGTCTCCTTCCTAGGCCCTGACCACTTGGGATAAGAAGATCGGGCACTGGGAAGAGGGGTCAATCTCAGGAGGCCAATGGCAGAGCCCTTAGTGTGAACATATGCTGGACTCCAAGTGAGAAGGCCAAGCAGACAGCCAGATAAAGGTACACTCAGTAGTACCCTAGTTCCAGAATTCCTTGCAACATAAAACTTAGCCATACAAGGGAGCAAGGCTTGGCCTACTTGTCTTAGTTAGGGTTACTATTACTGTGATGAAACAATGATCAAAAGCAGGTTGGAGAGGAAAGGGTTTATTTGGCTTACACTTCCATATCACTGTTCATCATCCAAGGAAATCAGGACAGGAACTCAGAGCCTGGATCTGAAGGAAAGAGCTGATGAAGAAGCCATAGGGAGTGCTGCTTACTGGCTTGCTCCCCATGGCTTGTTCAGCCTGCTTTCTTATAAAACCCAGGACCATCAACCCAGGGATGGGACCACCCAGAATGGGCTGGACCCTCCCCTATCAATCACTAATTAAGAAAATTCCATACTCTGGATCTTATGGAGGCATTTTCTCAACTGAGGTTCCCTACTTTTAGATAACTCTAGCTTGTGAAAAGGTGACATAAAACTATCCTGCACAGCTCTTATCCTGTAATAGAAAGAAAAAGATGCTAGTCGTCATGAAAGAATAAAAGTTAATATCTCAATAAGCCATTAAATTATAAAATGATTGAAGAAAAACACAGTGTCAAACATCTGCTGGGAGAGAGAATTGGCCTAGGAGTGCAGGACTGAGCTGAGTGGCCATGGGTAGATGAAAGATCTAACAGCTTAAGAATAGACTCCATCATCATTTCCAACTTCTACAATCAGGGCTTTGAATTATAGTGTATTCTTCACAAAAAGACAGGAGGTACAAATAGCTCTTAACTTTTCAAAAGCAATTTGTCAAAACATTTCAAAGACCTTCTAACCTTTGGTCCAGTAAGCTTACTTCATGAAATATATTGATAGGGATGAGTTTAAAAAACACAACAAAAAGGAAAATAATAGAATGTAGTACCTACTCTGTCAGAGGCCATTAAGAATGACTTACATGTCTGTTTTCCTGTTTAATTTTCACAAAGCTAAGAGACAAATACTACTCCCATTCTCCAGGTGTCAAGTAAAGCACCAAGACTTTAAACATCTTTTTATACAGTACTGTAGGCAGCATACAAACTGGAGCCCATATCCTTAGCCACTCCCTAATGCTGCTTCCCACAGAATTCCACAAAATACTACCTATAATATGGGACACAGGAGACAGCTCTCTGCCCAGCAAGGGCAGAGATGTAAGGGTATGTAATAGATATAAATGAATAAACAGTATATAAATGTGAGGATAAACTGGGAGATGCCTATACAGAATGACACAGATAAAGATTTTGTGATAATACAGGCTGTAGAGGGTGGAAAGGGGGAAGGATGTCTATAATGAGTCCAGATGACCTGTAAAAACCATCATGTTTACACTATTTTTTTAATTATAGAAATTTATTTTTGTAAATTTCAAATTATAGAAATACCAGGGGCAAGAGAGAAGGGGAGATGTAAGCAGAAGGAGCCAGACAGAGGACGGAGCCAGGCCCTTCAGGGAAGTGGGGGACATAAAGTGGCTGAAAAGAAGTCAGTTCCCTGCAGCTGAAACCATCATCAGAGGGCCCAGAGACCACAAGGAGGCAGCTCTGACTGCAGACAGGACATGGTAGGAAGGATCCCAGAACGACTCAGGTGGGAGAATCATTAGGGCTTTCTGGAAAGTGCCACACAGGACTGGGTGAACACAGACAAAGCAGGAGAGAAGCAGACTTCCTGAACAGAACCTGGCTTCTTGAAAGCTGTGTACTACACAGGTACATGTGTAGTCTGTGCACACATACATATGTAATTTGTGTGCGTGCGTGTGCACGCGCGTGTGTGTGTATGTGTGTGTGTGTGTGTGTGTGTGTGTGTGTGTGTGTGTGTTCAACATGAGAGGTAAACCTCGGCATCTGTGACTATGAACTGGTGCTGCTGGAGCAACACAGATGGGGTGTCATGTAGCAAAGGTTGATGAACAGCCCACTCTTGACTTAAAGGGCACAAGCAAACCCCAAAACAGCTGGAGAAGGTACAAGGGTCATTACATGTGACCTTGTTCAGTCACTGGGGTTCAGGCAATGGCAGGTCATTGGTGTTACTTGGTCATTTCAGGGACAAAGCTTTAGATCACCACTAGGACTCCCTGTCCTCCCTCAGCTTTTGTAGAGCAGTTTACAGTTAACCCTGAAGTCATATGTACCAGGCCTTTTCTTTTAGGGCCACCAACCAGCCCCAAATTATGACACAGAGACTTATTAGTTATGCTCGGCCTAGCTTAGGCATGTTTCTGGCTAGCTCTTTTAACTTAAATTAACCTATTTCTCTTTTGCCTCGGGGCTTATTACCTTTCTTACTTCTGCATATCTTATTTTCACTGCTTCTGTATGTCCGGCTGGCATCTGCCTGGCTTCTTCCCCAGGCATGTCCATCATTCTCTCCTTCTCTCATTCTTCCCTCTTTTCTCTCAAGCCTAGATTTATCCTCCCGCTTATTCTCTTTGCCCACCAGCCCTGCCTATCCTTTCTCTGCCTAGCTATTAGCCATTCAGCTCTTTATTAGACCAATCAGGTGCCTTAGGCAGGCAAGGTGAGACAGATGCAATACATCTTTACATAGTTAAACAAATGCAGCATAAACAAATGTAACACACCTTTTCACAGTTAAAGTAATATTCCAAAGCATAAATAAATGCAATACATCTTTGCCCAGTTAAAATAATATTCCACAATAGTCATACATAATCAGACTCTTTCCAGGAGCCACAAAGAACATTAAACCATGAATTATGCCCTCTAGGGTTCTGTCCTCTCCCCCAATGTGTCCCTGCCATAGCAACAACAGTATTGGCACTTGAAATGGCACTTAATGACCCCACGTCAGCAACATGTCTCTGGTGGAGCTGGAGTATTACTTGCACAAGGGCCATTATGATCCAGACTTAGCCCTGTCCCTGTGCTGTGGCCTTCCTTCCCTGGGCAACTACTCCAGAACATCAGGCTCCACTTCCTTTCCTTCTCATTCCTATCCTTGAGTTGCAGGCTGCTTCCCACTGTGCCCTCTGGCCTGAAAAGGGTTTGGAAAAAATACAGAGTTCTCTCTATACCTCCCCCAGATCCACCTATAAAGACTAGCACCACAGACTTGTGTGCTCTCTGTCCCCAGCCTTCATTCTCAAGATGTTGGAGCTAGTAGGAACTTGGAGGACCACACAGCCAGAGGAAAAAGTAAAGCCCAGAGAAGATGATGGACTTGACCCACAATAGACAGAAAGGCAGGGGACAGGAGTCTGGGTTTCCTGACACCCAAATCAGTGACTGAGGTACATTCCTCACCCCAGAGCCTCCTTTAACTATACCTAAAGTCCTGGAAGGATGGCTTTCTCAAATTCCCAAAATTACAGGTGTGTGGACTCCTGGTTTGAAGACCCAGTCATATTGTTTCCAACTATGTTGAATTAATTAAACCTATACTGAGCAGCTGTGTCTCAGGCTCTGCTTTGAGTCCTGAGAATGTACAGATGAAGTTTATATGACCCTGATACTGAGACACTCAGGGTCTAATACTTCTTCCTAGATGTATCTCCATTGTTCCCATTAGTTCAGTCCACCAACTAACAGTTATCCAGAATCCAATAAGTGCCAGGAACTGTGGTTGGGCCCAAGAGCTCTGTGCCCAGGGGCTCATGAGACAACAAGGAGATTATGTCTGGTCTGCCTCCAATTTGTTTTTAGGCCCTCCCTCGCCATTTTCCAGCCTCAGTTTTCCCACCTTGAACACTATCACTTGATGGTTCTAAAAAGCTATACTAGACATTGCCCAAAGTCTCTTCGAACCCTGTTCCTACCCTTTTCTTCCTGATCCTGGGCAAACACTTGAGGTTGGATGAGGGGTTACCAGCAAGGAATATAATTATGGGGTGAGAAGGAAGCAGCTGACAAAATGGAGCCCTTCCTGCTTACAGAAGAAGCCCCTTCTCCCTCCCTTCCTGTTTACCTCTGTAGACAAAACGTGGAAGAATCTCACAGACAATCCCTTCTTTCTGGCCAAAGAGTCCCTGAATACTTGCCACCAACACAGCTCCAGCGGGGGGCCCATTCACACCAGACTCAAGTAAAGGCTACCCACGCTGTGTAGCGAGGTGGCCAGATGTGGCTTCCAGGTCCTTGACATCAGAGGGCAAGCCCCAGAGCTTTTGACTTTGGAGCAGGAAGTCAGAAGAGGGATGTGGAGGTAGCCCGGGCAGGTGGTAAGAAGAACAGGAGTCTGCAACTCAGCACAGAGAGCACAATTTGGAGCCAGCTGTTTGAGTCCTGCCGAGACTGTCTTGGCTACTAATGAAGACAATGCTAGGAAAAGGATCACAGTGCTGGCTGAGGATGAGGGAAAATCAGTTCAGACAGCCTGCTTTAGATTTAATTGTTCCATTTCAAAGGTCCGTCTGGTTGCTGGGCTAGAGACCATGTGGGTGGACCTGGCTGGGGTGGGGGTGGGGGAGCTGTGACAGAACAGGCTTTGATTGGATTATCACATCTCCAAGTACTCAGGGCAGCAAACAACAGATCCTACGTCCCTGCATCACTGCTCCTGGCCCATACAGAAAACCTTCAGTTAATTTAATGACAGTCTGCAGCCCAAAAACCCCAGAGTGAGACTGTGGCTGAATGTCTGGCTCAATACTAATTTCCATTAGCCAGGTGCCCTAAGTAGGGGCAAAAGACGGAGTGATTCAATGTAGCATTACGGGGTTCAGCTGAGGCTTCGCCATGGTTCTGGATTTTCCTGGTAACACATCAGGAATATCACCTTTCTTTCTTCACCAGATGGTCTTCCCCATAAATGGAGCATTGGGGGAGTAGTTAGCCCTCTCATTTTTCTCACGATTACTACAGTGAGGACACACATACTTCCTAATTTGGTAATTCCTGGGGTCTGTTTTTCTGAGGTAGAGTCTCATGTGCCTAGACTGGCCTTGAACTCCCTATGTAGCTGAGGGTAGCCTAGAACTGATCCTTCTATCTCCACCTTGAGAGTGCTAGGATTATAGGTCTATGTCTTACACTCTGTTTTTCTCTTCCCTTCTCCCATCCCTTCAACTCTACTCTATTTTAAGAGACCAGAAAGAAGAACTTTACATGGATAGATATGCGTTCCCTCCCTCCCTTCTACAGCCTCACTCCCAATAAGATACTGCCCTGCATAATCTGGCTGCCCATTGCCCCCTCCTATCAGGCCCATGTATAGTCAGTCTTAGAACCCTGAAGCCAGGAGCAGAGGGTACTTGGTCATCCCTGTTAGAATTCTGCCCTCACTGCAGCTACATGACCACACAGGTGCAGATCAGGAGTTAAGCAAAGGGTCTTGTGTCTTACACGCGGCGTGGTCACACAATCAGCACATGAGTGGTGTAGCTCCGTAAGCCCGCTTCACCGGAGCCCTTAAAAAGCCGGACGCAGACCCTTCTCTCTCTCTCTCTCTCTCTCTCTCTCTCTCTCTCTCTCTCTCTCTCTCTCTCTCTCTCTCTCCCTCCCCCCCACCTCACTATCTTTCCCTCTGCTCTCTGCACGTGCTCCCCCACCTCCTTCCTCCTAATAAAACTCTGAACTAATACTGGGTTCTGTCGTGACCGTGACTTTCCACGGGGTAACCAGCGCTGCCACCAGTGCCGTTTGTCATTCATTTCAATCCCACCTTGCTCTTTTCCCTGAACCTAACAATGCTGTGCTTCGCTGGTGCCATCTCCCTCTCTGGGTCTCCAGAACTCCCTCCCCTGGGGAATGAAAGTCTCGCAAAATTCTTGGACCACATTAGTCCCTCCTAAAACATCTCTTTGGAATTTTTTGAAGAACTCACAGATGAGACTACTCCACAACGGCCATTTCTGTATCTCAAGCAGAAACTGCAGCTGAAAATATTGTACATAAATTTTGTGATGTCCTATCTCAAAAGACAAATGAACTTAAAACTCCCACACTGCCCACCTTGCTCTCCAACTACCTCCCTTGCTTCCTTCCTTTAATACACACATTTCTTTGTATCAATTGTCCCCACTCCTCTGTCTCACAGGTTCACTAGATTTGCATCAGTATTACCATTACTCACCACCACCCAACCGCCCTACCATCACTCCCACATCACCACCCCCTATCACCTAGTCACTCCACCATCCCATGTGAGGATCATCAGTGACCTCCAGATCACTAAATGCCAAAGGCATTTGTCAGTCTTTATCTTTGCTGATCTTTCAGTGGCATTTGGCATAGTTGACTCTTTTCTGCTTCCTGGAAGTCTTACTGGCCAAATTTGAAGGCTGACTTCCTTGTGCCTTCCTCACATCACACTCACACTCACTCATTTTATACTCTCCCCAACCACCCCAGTGATCCATTGATTCTTCTGCCTCTCCCAAGATCTTTAATCACATCACCTGAATTTTATATGCTGGTGACTCACAAGCACTGAGTAACTGGCATGGCTCTCTCCAATGGCAGATCCTTGTGTGGAAGGCATGTGTTCTACAGTGTTATATGGCACCTCAGATTCAACCTTTCCCCCAGGAAAGTCTGCCCCTCCTCATCTAATGAGTACTCACCAGTCGTCAGTCATCCAAAAAGGTAGGCCTCTAGATTCCTGCCTTCTTCAATATCTTGTTAGATGCTTCAACCCATCTTGTTAGATGCTGAACTTGGCTTCCAATCTATGCTTTTTCTCCAAGCCCTCCACTCACTCTGTCCCTGAACCTGTGGTCCTCACCCAAGTCCCTGGCTCATCCAAATTGTTTTGTTTTGTTTTCTGGGTTTTTTGGGGGAAAGTTGTTTGTTTGTTTCTCAAGACAAGGTTTCTCTGTGTAGCTTTGGCTGTCCCAGAATTCACACTGTAGACCAGGCTGGCCTTGAACTCAGAGAGATCCATCTGCCTCTGCCTCCCAAGTTCTGGGATTAAAGGCGTGTGCTACAACCTTGTAGTCATCCAAGTTTTATTAGTTCCTCTTCTTGTTGCTGTAACCAAATACCTGACAAAGGAAACTTAGGAAGGATTTGTTTGGGCTCACAATTGAAGGAACAGTCCGTCACATTGGGTAAGGTCTAGACACAAGTGTAGCTCTAGCCATGGTAGGAGTAGCATAAGACAAATGATCACACTACCTCCTCATGAAGCAGAGAGAGATGAGCACCTCCTTTTTCCCCTTTCATTCAGTCCTGGAACCTAGTCCATGGGATGCAGTTCCCTATATTCAGGCTGTGTTTTCTCTAGTTAAACATTCCACAATATGCCCAAAAGTGTATCTGTTGGGTGATTCCAAATCCAGTGAAGTTGACAATGAAGAGTAAGCCACCATAGTCTTCCTCAAATTCAAAATGATCATCTCTTAAAAAGCCCAGTGATCATATCTGAACTTGGGAGCTGCCCAAAGCCTCCCAAGTAGAGGCTAGTTTTGTCTGCAGTCTCAAGGCTCTTACCTTTGAGGACCTCGAAAATGTGTAGAAGCTTACAATCAGCAAAATGAACCATATCCCTGTTTACACAGAGCCTATAGTCGGCAGGAAACACTGAAACAGCAAAGACCAGGAACATGGCAGACACCTGTAAGCTCAGCAGGAGGGCCAAAAGTTTGAATTCAGCCTAGGCTAAACAGGGAGTTTAAGGCCAATGTGTGCTATGTAGTGAAGTACTATTTGAAAGAAAGGAGAAAGAAGGAAGAAGGAGAGGAGGAAGGGACAAAGAAAGGCAGGCAGGCAGAGAGAAGGGAGGGAGGAAAGGAGGGACGGAGGGAGGGACGGAGGGAGGGAGGGAGGGAGGAAAGAAGAGACGTGATAAGAGAGAAGGAAAATAAAAAGAAAGGGAGGAGGGTAAGAAAGGGAGGGACAGAGAGAGGAACAATATGAGAGGGCATGGGATGGGAGGCCAAGGAGAAAAAAAGAAAAAGAGTGAGGACAGAAAGACAGAGAAGGAGGAAAAGGAGGAAGAGATGAAGAGAAAGGAGGCCACAGAGAATGAAAGAAAATAAAGCCACAAAGACCATAAATGTATCAGCCTATAATGTGCCAGCCAGTGAGGCAAGGCCTTCTGTGGTGGCTTGAAAAAACATGGCCCCCAAAGGGAGTGACACTATTAGGAGGTGTGACCTTGTTGGAGGAAATGTGTCATTGTGGAGGCAGGCTTTGAGGTCTCATACATGCTTAAGCCACACACAGTGGGACAGTCCATTTCCTGTTGCTTTCTGATCAAGATGTCTGCCTGCACACTGCCATGTCCCACCATGATAATAGACTAAACCTCTGAAAATGTAAGCCACCCCAATTAAATGTTTTCCTCTTAAAAGATCTGCCGTAGCCAGGTGGTGGTGGCACATGCCTTTAATCCCAGCACTAGGGAGGCAGAGACAGTCAGATCTCTGAGAGTTCAAGGCTAGCCCCATCTACAGAGTGAGTTCCAGGACAACTAAGGCTAAACAGAGAAACCCTGTCTAAAAAAAATAAAAAAAATAAATAAAAAAAAAGGAGTTGCCATCGTCATGGTGTCTCTTCACAGCAATAGAAACCCTTACTAAGAACACCCTTCCCCAGCTTGTTGGGGCTTACTTCTATTACCGGTTATTCTCTAACATAGAAATCCTAGTGATAACATCCTTCTAGAACACTGTGCCAGAGGGAAACAATTTGCTTTATCTGAACACTTGTTTCTTTCCACTAGACAAAGACACTAAAACCCTGTCACACTGACTTTTTCTTTTGCCTAGCTGTAGTTGGACTTTCTTATTGGACTTTCTTTTGGGACCGCCAGCTTCCAAATAATGGCACAGAGACTGAAAAGTTTGGCCTTTAGCTTAGGCTTGTACCCAACTAGCTCTTATAATTTAAATTAACCTGCATCTATTAATCTACATTCTGCCATGTGGCTTTTTACATCTCCTTCATTCTGTATGTCCAACTCCCTCTGTGTCTTGCTGGCATCTCCTGCCACACCAGATTTTAACCCTGTGTTCCTCCCTCTCCCCCAAAGTCCTGCCTATTTTCTCCTGCCTAGCTATTGGCCATTCAGCTCTTTATTAAACCAAACAGAAGGCACTTTAGGCAGAGACACATCTTTACAGTATACAAAAAGATTATCCACAACACCTAGTGACTGACATCCATCTTTTCAAACAGTTCCATTCTCTGGTGACTAAGCTTTCAAATACAATAGCTTATGGGGGCCATTCTTATTCAAACCATCATATTCCATTCCTGGCCCCCATAGACTTGTAGCCACATCATAATGCAAAATGTGTTTAGTTCAACTTCAAAAGTCCAACCCAAAGTCTTTCATAGTCTCAGTCTCAATACTATTTAAAAGTCCAAAGTCTCTTCTGAGGCTCATGGCAATCTCTTAATTGCAACTTCCTATAAAATCAAAATCAAAAAGCAGATCATATACTTCCAACATACAGTGGCACATAATATACATTCCAAAATGGAGGAAAGGAAGCATAATGAGAAAATATTGAACCCAAGTAGGGATGAAATCCAGCATGGCAAACTTCAAATTCTGCATCTCCATGTCTGATGTCAAAGAGCTCTTCAGAGCTCTGACTCTGTGGTAGTTTGAATAAGAATGGCCCCCATAAGCTCTTATATTTGCATACTTAGTCACCAGAGAGTGGAACTGTTTGAAAGGATTAAAAGGATTAGGAGGTATGGCCTTGTTGGAGGAAGTGTGTAACTGAGGGCAAGCTTTGAGGTTTCAAAAGCTCATGCCATGCCCAGTGTGTCTGTCTGTCTGTCTGTCCTTCTGTCTCTCTGTGTCTGTCTCTGTCTCTCTTGCTCTCACTCTCGCTCTCTCTCCCTGCAGATCAGGATGTATCTCTCAGCTTCTGCTCCAATGCATGTGTGCCACCATGCCTCCTGCTATGATGATAATGGACTGATCCTCTAAAACTGCAAGCAAGCCCCAATTAAACACTTTCTTTTACAAGAGTTGCCTTGGTCACAGTGTCTTTTACAGCAATAGAACACTAAGACAGAAATTTGTACCAAGAACTGGTATACTTCTGTAACAGGCCTGACCATGCTGCTTGTTGGAGGAATGTGGGCTTGGGGGCTTTGGACTAGGAAAGCAGTTGAATGCTTTAAGTAGGGTTTAATGGACTATAGTAGTAGGAAATAGATAGAAGATAACAGTTTTGAGAACAATGTAAATTATGACAGCATGGCTCAAGAGGATCCAGAGAGGAAGAATATTAGCAGCCAGTGTAGAAATTGGTTTTGTGATATTTTAACAATGAACATGACTGCTTTTTATCCTTGTTCTAAAAATCTGCCTGAGGCTAAATTGAAGTTTTGGATTAATGACATTGGCAGAAGAGATTTCAAGACAGCCTAGTATTGACTGTATCTGGTAGTTATTACTTACACAGATCTATAATGAGGAAAAGAAATACAAAATGTACAGTGTGAGGAGAAAAAGAACATGAGGAAGTGTTACTTTGGAGCCAAGTCCTGTGCTCACAGAGATAAAAAAGTTTAAAGAAAAGTCTGATGCTAAATGGAATAAAGGGTGTGGTAACCTCAGGGCAAGACCCTATGCAATTACACTTCCAACTTATATAAAAGAATTAAAGAAAAGTTTAAGCAGTGAAGGAAACCATCAACAACAGAAAGCTGATGCCAATGTAATTGAATGAGGGGGCCAAGTTGAAGCCTCACCAAGCAGCAAAAGGAGGCTGCTAGGGAATAATCCTTTTGTATACTATAAAGATTTGTCACTCCAATTGGTTTAATAAAAAGCTGACTGGCCAGTAGCAAAGCAGGAAGTATAGGCAGGACAACTGAACTAAGGATGCTGGGATGGAAAAAGGGCAGAGTCAGAGGAGGCAGAATCAGAGGAGAGACCAGCAGACACAGAGGAAGCAAGATGTGTAGAAAATGAGGTAACAAGTCATGAGCCATGTGGAAGAGGATAGATAAGAAATATGGGTTAATTTAAATGTAAGAGTTAGCTAGTAACAAGCCTGAGCTATTGGCTGAGCATTTACAACTAATACTAAGCCACTGCATGGTTATTTGGGAGCTACTGCTGGCACAGGAAAACTGCCTACAGGTGGCAGCTTAAGGCATGTAGTTCTGGCTTTAGAGTCAAGAAAACAAGAGATTGTGGAATCTCCCTCCTTGCCTAAGGAAAGCCACTGATGCCAAGTGTGTGTGTCAGGGGTGTCCTTCACAGGTGTGTGAAGCTGTGATGGTGAAGCCCCCAAGATATTGAAGATGCCAGAGTTGTGAGGTACCTTCCGAGAAGAGCAGCAGACCTGGAGCATAGGATCTATGTAACAGTGATGCTGATAATTCCCACTCCCTAGTGACTAAACATTCAAAGATAACAGCCTATGAAAGCCACTACACCTAGCCACTGTACTGTCCCTAAAAACTGTAGATTGGGTGGGACCATAATGAGGTGAGGCTGCTATAAGAGGCAAACAGGAGACATATTCCACAGCATCGTTTTCACTCCACTCTACCCTGGAAGGTTGAGAACATCTGTGTCATATATATTTAACACCCCACTCTCTACCAGCTAGTAATACTATTCTGCTGTTCCCTTGGGAAAACCATCTTTCCCCATTTTAGTTATGCTTTGTTTGGCTTTTGTGAATACTTCTACCTCTTTAACATAAGGCTGGACATGTGACACAGACTAACCAATCAGAACACTCCATATCTTCCATTATCACCATCAAAGACTTACCCAAGACTTTGGGTATATACTTATTAATTGTGTTCTCTTGGCAAGAATAAACACCAGAAAATCTTGGAACTAACGGAGCTATCTTATCTATCTGCCATCTGCAGGATAATGGCAACATACCAGGATGCTCGGCCATGAGGACAGAAGAGAAACATAGCCCTACCAATCTCATCTGAGCCCCTGGATCTAGCTACACATAAACAGTGGCACTTGCCAGCTAAGCCCTCTACCCCCTAGCTTGAGCTTTGTCTCAGAGGTGTTTCTGTCACTTTCAAGTGAAAATATTGGGATTCTAATGCTTTGTGCTTTATTTTTTATAATTTTTTATTTAAATTTTTTTCTTTCCTTTTACATACCACCCCCTGTGCCCCCTCCCTCCTTTTCTCCTGCTCATGGTTAATGTGTGAGACCAGTTGTATGAGTGTCCTGATTCTCTGCCTGTACCAGCACAGGCATATGACTACTTTAGAACTCCTCTCCTGTCATGTTTACTACGCTTTGATTTTTTAACTGAATCATGTGATGTACTTTGGCCAACACAATGGAGGAAAAGCAACAGCATGTCTGATCAATCCCTCCAGTAAGGAGTAGGTAGGTTCATGAGATACTGGAAATAAACAACTCAAAGGTCTTAGGAGGTTTCTAAAACTAACAATATTCACAAGGCTCCTCCCCAAGGTTATGGAGACAGTAAAACAGCTAGGGAAAGGAGATCTGACTAGCCAGCTGCCTGTAAAAGACTCTAAACTATCAAGCTGCCTGAAGGTCAGGCAGAGAGCTCCAGGGTTATATAAGCTGTTACTCAGGCTGGGGAAGGTTTTTCAGTGATATAGCTAACCTTTGAGTCATCTATACCCCTGTAAGTAACTCCTTACCCATACTCCTATAAGTAGCCCCAATAAATTAATTGGTTCACTAAGTTATACTTTGATAGAATCTTTACTTAGGTCTGTTGTTGGTTATATATCTGGGGTGATCAAGGTGTTTGTTCATGTCTCTCCAGAAAAAGTCACACAAAATGTCTTCAGAAGCATGCCTGTTTCTGGGAGTAGAAGGATATGCCACCATCACCCAGCCTAAGTGAACATTTTTTAAATGAACATTTACTGAACACTTCTTCAGGTGAGACATCAAGAAGAATTCATACAAGAAAGATGTTCCTTCCACATTTATTCCAGATGCCTTCTGCACAGAGGCAGGAAAACTCACACAATGGTTTCTCAAACTGTCTTGCAGCTAGACTTCAAAATGTGATTCAGGTTCTATGGTCCCTTGGACCTTGGTTCAAAATTAAGGTACATGGAGAGAGAAGTACATTCATTAGACTCTGACTTAGAAGATGTTTGATAGAAAGCAAGGCTGTGCATTCATTTTGCTGGTATGGCTCCTGGCAGAGATGGGCATAACAGCTCTAGAAGTCAGGGCTGGGACAGAGGCCTATTCAGTCAATAACTCTCTGGCCATGGAGGAGCTACTGTTGGATGGCCCAGTTCTAGATACTGAGGGAGTCAGTGCTGAAGGTAGTCTCAAGTCTGTGTCTTCAGCCATCCCAACCATGGATACCTATGTTTCCTAGTAAATCACACATACTTAAGCCAAAGATTTTCTTTCTCCGTAGTTACAAGCCATAATTGGTCTTTAAAAAAACATGAATTACTGAAATTATGGGGCTGGAGAGATGGCAAAGCAGTTAAGAGCATTTGCTGCTCTTCTGGGGTACTGAGTTCAATTCCCAGAACCCACATGGAAGCTCACAACCATCTATAACTGTAATCCCATGAAATCCAATGAAATATTAAAAAGTGTCCATTAGGATTCAAATGTTTCCTTAATCTAGACTGTCTTCCCACAGGAGTTTAAGTTAAATGTGTCTGACTATGTAGATAGGCATTGTATGAAATGTAAACCCAGGGGATTCCTGCCTTCCCCCAGAAAGTATAAATAGACTGAGTTAATGTTTGATAGATTATATGATCACATTCATTTCAATGTTATGTTCAGAAGATATTCAAGATGATGGGACTCAAAACTGAGCTTTAATGAAGGAAGCAACTTGGAGACATTAATTCAAAAGCCACTCATCAAAGTGAGTGGCCATTTCCAGTAGATAGAAAAGTGTGATCCCCAGTGTTTCAGGACTCAGTTGTTCCTGTGTTATGCACATCCTTTACGCTTTGCTCATATTTTACTTACCTCTGTATCTCTTGCAGTTCATCATAGTATCTGATTCTCCTGGGTGGAGCTGGTTCTTAGGAAGCCTTGATGCCCAGGCTTGCTTGGTAAGTCCTCTACCTATCCCAAGGCTGATTGACTTGAAATTGAAGGTTCTAGTCTAGCTAGAAAAACACAGGTAAGCCTGCAGTGAACCAAGGAGAAAGGGCTGGAGAGAGCTCACCAAAACAGCACACAGAACATTTTTCATACGGCTCTTAGGTGTTCTTATCCAGGTGCCTTTTCAAAGTGCCATGAGCTAATAAAGTGGGACCAGTTCAGAGTCAATTGCCAAGAAGAAAATGGTAGATACAATGGTGAGGGGAGAAGACACATGCTCATGAAGACACAGAAGGAAACAGCCCATCAGTGTGTGGAAAAGAAAAGTTTACAGAGGAACTCAAAACCCCTTGAGCACACTTTCAGAAGACAATAGGAGTAACTGACTGGAGACGTACAATGTGTGCCCTGGTAAGAAATGTGCATCCTTGTAGAAATACCATGCACTGTGTATAGAATGGATGGCTGAGATACCTGTGACAAACCCAGGATAAAGAAGCTTTGGGTTAGGAGAGTTCAGGGACTGAAGAGAAGTAGGGGAGTACACTGGAATGAAGGCTATGGAAGAACCGTAAGGGGAGAAACACTCCATGGCAGCCAGAGTAGGAAGATAGAGGAAATACACTTAGTGCAACCAATGGCAAACTAGGCATCAGAGAAGACATAAAAGTGAAAAGCTTGTAAAAATTAAAAATAGGAAAAAAGAACTTTAAAAAAAGCAATCAGTGTTATCAGTAAATTGTGAGACATTAAGCAACTTAGTCCGTGTGTAATGGAGCTTCTGAAGAGAAGAGAAAGGAGGGTGTGATGGCTTGAATAGGTATGGCCCCATAGACTCATATGTTTGAATACTTGGCCTATAGGGATTGGCACTCTTAGGAGGTGTGGCCTTGCTGAATAGGTGTGGCCTTATTGGAGAAAGTATGTCACTATGGAGGCAGGTTTTGAGGTCTCACATATGCTCAAGCTATGTCCAGTACACAGATTCCTTCTGCTGTCTATGGATCCAGAAGTAGAACTCTCAGCTCCTTTTCCTACACTGTGTCTGCCCACATGCTGCTATGCCCCGTCATAAAGATAATGGACTAAGCTTTTGAAACTGTAAGCTACCCCCAATTAAATGTTTTCCTATATAAGAGTTGCTGTGGTCATCATGTCTCTTCACAGAAATAGAAACCCTAACTAAGATAGAAGGCAAGGGAAAGACACAGTTGAAGAAATCCTGGATAAAACTTTTCCAAATTTAATGAAAACTTTAACTCATAGATCCAAAAGGCTTTAGCACAGTAAAACCTAAGAAATATAAAGAAAATGGCTCCCAGGTGCATTATAGTCAAATTGTTCAGAATCAATTATAAAGAAAAAAATCTTATAGGCAGCCAGAGTTTAAAATGACATACTACATACAAAAGAACAAAGAAAAGAATTAAAGCATATTGTTCCTCAGAAACAATATGAAAGAAAGTGAGGTGACCTTTTTATTGTTTGTTTAAGACCTGTAACCAGCTTAGTCTTAAATTTACTATATAGGGGAGGATGACCTTGAACTTCTGATCCTCCTGCCTCTTTCTCTCAAGTGCTGAGACTATAGGCATGCATAACACATCTCCAAGCAAAGAACATTTCTAGGAATAAATAAAATAATTTCATAGTGAAGAACAAGCCTATTCTGAGGACAGAATAATTCCAAATGTTTCTGCCCCAAGTAGCAGAATGTCAAATACAGGAAGGAAAAAAATCTATAAATCAGGTGAGATATTATAATAATCCCTTTTTACTACATGTCTAGAAGAGGTAATGTCAAGCCACCTGGCCACATTGACATTCAGGAGACTTTACAAGGCAGGATGCAAGCACTACAGGTCCAGAAGAGGTAATGTTGTCAATTTACCTGGCCACACCAATACTCAGGAGACTTTGCATGGCAGGAGGCACACACTTTTTGTGTGCACACTCAATATTTACCAAAATTTTGGCCAATAAAGCAAGTAACAAACCATCTCAAAATTAACTTTTTCAAGTTGATCAAACAATACATATGATTATTTTATATCATAAGTGAGATTTGATAGTGGTTTGATACCCAAGAATGGCTTAACATTTTTAAAAAGTCAGTCAATTTAGTCCACAGTATTAATAAACTATAAATAGAAACCAATCATCTCAACAGATTCAGGAAAGGTATTTTACAAAAATTTAACATCTATTTCTTTTTTTTTTTTTAAAGAATTCCCAGGACTGGAGAGATGGCTCAGTGGTTAAGAGCATACTGCTCTTACAGAGGACTGGAGTTCTGTTCCCAGCACTCACAACATCAGGTGGCTCACAAACACATCTAGCTCCAGAGGATCTGATGCCTTTTTCTGGCCTCTGTAGGCATCACATGCATGTGCACAAACCATGCACAAATACACACATAGTTTTTAAATAATAATAAAATTTGAAAATAAAATAATTACATAGGAAGAAAGAGAACAACTGCAAAATTATAAGGGATCTACAAAAAAAAACACCCTAGAGCTAACATATTTAATGACTAAAACTAAAAGCCTGAGGATGGTGATGTACACTTGTTATCCTAGCACTTGGAGCCTAAGGCAGAAAAATTGTGAGTACAGGGACAGGCAAAAATATATAGCAAGATCCTATCTCAGTTGATGATAATGATAAAGGTAAAAGAAAGCTGACCATGGTGGCACATTCCTTCAATCCCAGCATTCAGGAGCCAGAGGTAGGCAGATCTCTATGCATTCAAGGCCAGCCTGGTCTACCTAGGGAGTTCCAGGCCAGTCAGGGCTACTTAGTGAGACCCTGTCTCAAATAAAATAATCATCATCATCATCTGAAATTCTTTCCCTATAAAATGAGAAATAAGCTGGGTGGTGGTGGTGGTGGTGGTGGTGGTGATGGTGGTGGTGGTACACACCTTTAATCCCAGCACTCGGGAGGCAGAGGCAGGCAGATCTCTGTGAATTCAAGGCCAGCCTAGGCTACAGAGTGAGTTCCAGGAAAGGTGCAAAGCTACACAGAGAAACCCTGTCTCGAAAAAAAAAAATCAGGAATAAGACAAGTGCCCATCACTTCTCAATATTGTAGGATGTGGTGGTTTGAATGAGAATGGCCCCATAGGCTCATATATTTGAATACCTGGTATCCAGTTGGTGAATATTTGGGAGGGATTAGTAGGTGTGGCTCATTGGAAGAGGTTTGGGGCTGGTTTGGGGGTTTCAAAAGATTTATGTGGTTCCCAGTAAGCAATCTCTCTCTCTCTCTCTCTCTCTCTCTCTCTCTCTCTCTCTCTCTCTCTCTCTCTCTCGGTTATGGATCAAGATGTGAGCTCTCAGGTATTCCTTTGCTCCACAGTGGGCTCTCTCTGAAACCATAAGCCAAATTAAAAACTTTCTAAGTTGCCTTGGAGATGGTGTCTTATCACAGCAATAGAAAAGTAACTAAGACAGGGCAGTATATTGGAAAAGTAGGTCAAAGTTGCAAAAGACTACAGTGACCAAGACAATGTTATGTTGTCATCAAAAGAAGCAAATATATAAATGAAACAGAATAGAGAGATGAAAAGAAGACCTAATGGCTGAAGAGGGAAAATGAAAAGACAAACACTGTTATGGAATATTTAACTATGTAAAGATGTGTTGCATTTGTTTAACTATGTAAAGATATGTTGCATTTGTTTAATTATGTAAAGATGTGTTGCAGTTTTACCTTGCCTGCCTAAGGCACCTGATTGGTCTAATAAAAAGCTGAACAGCCAATAGTGAGGGAGGAGGTATAGGCAGGATTCCAGGCAGGAAGAGTAAATAGGAGGAGGGATTTGTGGGGGTCGGGGGGAAGAAATGCCAGGGTGTAACACGAATCTTAAAAGGTCTTGTTAATAAAAACAAACCTGGAGCTGGATATTGGGGTGAATACTGAAAGATCAGAGACAAAGATAGAATAGGCCACAGCTAACCTCACCTCAACAACTCAGCTGGTCCTGTTTCCTCAGACTGGAAGCCTCTGAGTCTTCATCCGAATGGATCTCAGCTGAACTGCTGCTCAAAAACCTGAAAGCTTAACCAACCTAGTTCCTGGTCCTCACGCCTTATATACCTTTCTGCCTCCTGCCATCACTTCCTGGGATTAAAGGCGTGTGCTACCACTGCCTAACCTCTATGTTTAATATCGTGGCTGTTCTGTTCTCTGACCCCCAGATAAGTTTATTAGGGTGCACAATATATTAGAGAACACGATATCATCACACCAGGGAGACACCAGGGGCCAGACAGACAGACACAGAGGAAGCAGCAAAGTAAGACATACAGAGTGAAAGAGGCCCCAAGGCGAAACATAGATGAATACAAACAAGACAAATTGAGTTAAAAGAGCTAGTGGGACAAGCCTAAGCTAAAGCCAAGCATTCATAATTAATAATAAGTCTCCGTCTTTATTTGGGAGCTGGTTGGTAGCCCAAAGAAAATTCCAACTACAAAACACAGGATGGAAAATAATAGTAAACCAAAATGTATCTGAAAAAAAATCCTAGATACAGGTTATAGGAAGAACTTTCAAAATTCAACTGTGAGAACAAAAACCTACTTTTTAAAAACTGATCAAAATATTTGTACACCACGAAGAGTCATAAAGACAACAGGAAATAAACACATGAAAAGGATATATATGAAAAAGCTTATGGAATCCCACTGTTTTCATAAGCTAATTAAAAACACAGTTTTTAAAAAGGAAGTTTGAACACCCCTGCATGGGTAGATAATGCTTCTCTCAGAATAAATGAAAATCTCAGTGCCAAGTGTGGGATGCCTCCTGGAATATTGATCATGAAGGCCCAAGAGTCCCCCAAGACAACACAAGCTATTGCCATTGCTTTTGGTTGTCCTCTATAGTTAGATGGATGATCCTATTGCTCAAGGTATTACACGCTTTGGATGGAGAACATATAGGAATCAAGTTGGAACTTACTTGGAAACTTCCTCTCTAGTGGCTAGCTTTTATAGAGCCAGAAGGTGCTATGAAAGCTGCTCAGGGAGAAAAGTCATCAATGGACTTACCCAGTGGTAGACCCTACATGCTATATTACCAACCTGCAAAGCAAGATGTGCCTACTGGTATAACAGTGGTTTGACTGTTACAGGGTAACTGCTTTCTGCTTGAATTTATGGCCTGCTCCCCAGGAAGTAATTCATGCCTGGTCATATAAAGCTGGTCAAAATCCCATGAGTGTACAGGTTATAGACCCTAGAGGGAAACCTACTACTGTTGTTTTGCTAAACAGATGCATTGTCAAACTGCCTTCTAAACATTTGTTTGTAGCCATAGATTAGTGCTGCTTTCAACTTTCATTACAAAAGCTTCTTTTGCAGTGGGCAGCAGTCAATTACAAGTATTGCCTCATTTAATGCTTGTTGCAAATCTCTGTGGTGCTTTTAGTATCTCATTGCTTATAGGGAAACTGAATCTCGGAACAGGTAGATAGCTTCCCTAGGCCACATGACTAACACAAGCTCAAATGAGAAAACACACTCAGATCCAAAATCCAGAGGCCAGGCTTTTGTCTATATGAATTTCAGACCAGGTACTGAACAAGGGTAAGCAAAGGCATTTTTAAAAGGCCACCTGTGGTTCCTACCATCAGAAGTCAGGGGGAAAAATAGCTACAGTAGTCACAGAAAGAGAATGACCTGCTCAGTACCACTCAACTCCAAAACAGTGTTGTATTGGGCTCTGTCTCAATTGGATCTTGTAGTTTTTCCACAACTATTCCTGTCTCTGGCCATTAGGGCTGTTCATGAAAATGAGAGTTCTAAGGAACTTTCAGTATAGAAACAGGGACAGTCCTGTCACACTTGGATGGTTGGCCTCCTCAGTGTCTACCCAAATTCTGATACTGCTGCAAGGCCAGGCAGAAGCAGTCAGACTCAGACAAGACATTCCCAAGTGGTTCTCAAAAGAGTGGCATGAAGCCAGCTTTTGTTACCTACTATTTGCCACCATATGGTATGAGCTGGGCTGCCTCTGGCCCTTCCTGCAAAAGCATGGAAGGGAGGTGGGTAAAGGTTGGTTGATCATTTGAAGCAATTCATAATTAATTCATGCTGCTTGAAATGTCCCACCAAGTCAGCCTCATTCATCACATGGTTAATGAAAGGACTGATTTTAAGAATATCTTTGATCACTACAAAAATGATGAAGACTTCCTCCTCTCACCGTACTCTAGGAATGAGCAACGTGTCTCCCCACAGCTGAACACTTTCAGTTCTCCCTGAAAATGTGCACACTGCAGTCTGTGTTTAATTAGTCTCTTTCTTTGGGTGGAATAATTGTGTTCCTGCTCTGGGTTCCATTCGTAAGATCACTTACTTTGAAAATAGCAGGCTTTATTGATACACTAACTTATCGAAGAGCCATATGGTTCACTCAGAACAGAGCAACAATGCAGAAGGCCTCACCCAGAAGGGAAAAGCCAACAGGTTAGCTCTAGGCAGCCAACTGACTTTTAATTGATCATCTACTATGTATTAGCAACTAGCTGAGGCACTGGGGATGAGGCTGAGGCAGTTACAGGGACAAGCAAGAGGCAAAGGCACAGAATTTCTCTTGGCCACAGCACTACTTCTCAGCTATCACTAATGAGAAGCTAGGATTAAGAAGCAGTGGGTAGCTTCACATCAGCTTTATTACCCTGAGAATTGTCTAATAATGGAAAGAGGAGATGAGTTTTGGACACCTGCTAAGCCTGTGGCTTTGATGCATCACTGAAATTCCCTAAGAAGAATGGAAGAGAAAGAGCCTGGTCCCAGCATAAACTCCAACAAGATGCAGCATAGTCCCAGTGCATGCTGGGAGTAAGAGGTAATTTAAATGTCATCCTGAAGAACCTGGGTGATGAGGGCTCCTTCAGTAACATAAAGGGCCCAACCCAAGAAAATCTAAAGAGCCCAACATCCAAACACTGAGAAGTTTGCAATATCTGATCCAATGTCTTGCTAGTAATAGTTTCATTACTCACCTGAACATCTGCTAACGAGGTGGCTAACTATAGGGCTTTCATTTGGGACACACATTTATCATCTGATTAGGAAGTGATGATGTATTTTTAGATAAAGCATATATCCCCTAATAGGGATGAACAGTTATAAATAACTTGGAAAACTCTAGCCGATGCCCAAAACATCATGATTTAGGTTGAAAGAAAAAGCCTTTCTGATCACTGTCCTTTTGCCCCTCACAGCACATTCTTCATGTTTAGCTGCTGTCATCCCAGATAAGTGATCACACTGGCTGTATCTCATCTCCTCACCAGCTAAGGTTGGGGGGAGAAACATTACAATCAGACAGATAGAATCAATACCCGAGAGAGAAGAGGCAGGGGTCTGGGACCTTTGCCCTGCAATTGGTTAATTACTCCCACTCCAATTTATGTCTGGCAGACATTGGAAGAACCACAGGAACAACTTTAAATTGGGCCTCTAGGGACTGGAGGGATATCTTCATGCATGAAAGTACTTATTGCTCTACAGAGGATCTGGGTTCAGTTCCCAGCACCTACATATATGCTTGCAAAACATTCATACGCATAAATTAAAAAGTAAATGAGTACCAAACACTTTTTAAAAACTGAAATTAGGCCTCTATTCAAGCTGTCTAATGGAAAAAGGACTTTGCTATAGTTTGGATCTTCTTTTTTTTAAAGATTTATTTATTTATTATGTATACAGTATTCTGCCTACATGTATACTTGCATGCCAAAAGAAGGCACCAGATCTCATAAATATTCCCCACTAGTTGAAGTATTTACCCTCAACCCAGAAACACTTGGGAGGTGGTGAAACCTTTAAGAGGTAGACATAGTTGAAGGAAGTTATTGTCACTGGGGATGGGTCCTTGAAGGGGACATTCAGAACCCGTGTCTTTCATTTTTCTCCCTTTTAAAAGTTATATAATTTTATTATTGGGAGGGGCATCACAGCATATGTGTGGAGAATAGACAACAAATCTGCAGAGTCAGTTCTCTTTCACCTTTACAGGGGTTCTAGGGATCCAATTTGGGCCATGAGGCTTGATCAGCTGAATTCTCACCTGTCCCATTTTTCTCCTTTTGTTCCCTAACATCTGTGAGGTATAGTCCTCCTGTGCCATGTGCTCCCACAATGATATACTTACTAAAGCAACAGTATCAACCAACCATGAATGGAAACCTCTGAAACCATGAGCCAAAATAAGCCTTTATTCCACACAACTTATTTGTCTCAGGTATTTCATCACAGTGATGGGAAGTTGACTTACACAGACTTGGAAGCCCAGTGAAGGAAGACAAGCTTTTCCTTCCTCATTGAAGTGGAGCCCTGGCCCTTTTATGGGGTTCCTGAATTCCTTAGACATTGAAGTTGAGAGATTCTAATGAAGAATAGTGAATAACAAGTGACCAGAGCTAGGCATTTTTTAACAACAACAAAAGAGTAACATTAGATTAAAACTGAAAGTGTAAAATGTGGAAGGCCCAAAGCAGTTTGACCACATAGCTGCCATGACAGGCTTACTGGCAGGCAACATCCCAACCAGGAAAAGCCATAAGCTGATACCACCCAGGGATCTACCCAGGGATGGGCCAGCATCTGAGGGGAAGAACGTGACATCCAAAACATTCCAACTGTCAGATAAGATTAGATAAGATCACCAGATGTCCCTGAGCCTACCACATAGCTATTCCCCTTTTACAGATACCCCTAGACAAATGTCTGCCAATCAGGGTCCTGAACCCTGGAAATCCCCTCACCCCAACCTCTACTATGATAAAAACCCCACCCTGCCTGGGCTCAGGGCTCTCTGTTCTCACCACTGCTTTGGACAGACAGAGAGTCAAGCTCAAGCTTGAAATGAAGGCTCTTTGCTTTTATATATAGGATTCAGTCTCTATGGTGGTCTTTTGGGGATCCCATGATCTGGGTATAACATAAATACTCATCTAGAAGAGACTTCCATCCATGAAGATGAAATACACATACTTTTCTCTGCTTCTCTCAACACACAGCTAAAAACCCTGCACTAAATACAAAGAATGCATAGGAAAACCAAATTGTGGGAAAAGGAAGGCAGCTGTATTAGTTACTTTTCTCATTGTTATAACTAAATATTGATAAAACATACCTTAAGAGAGAAAGATTTATTTTCATCCTAAAAAGGAAGAATTTGGGACAAAGTAACACTGAAATCCAACACAACAAACATGGAACATCACAGTGCCATGTCCAGTATCTAGTGCTTGTGATGGCATCATGTTTCAACGTGCTTGGGTAGCCCTACTCCCCAGTTGTGTTGTCTTAGACACATGTGGCCTCTCTCATGAGTCAACCCCACTACATACCTGGAACCTTCATGAATGCCCATGTTTCTGGCATCTCTAATATCCTGAGGTCTCTACTACAACTTGGGTTTTACCTTTGAAGCTTCCTACACAGCCCACTCAGGAGTTCCATGCAAGAAATCCAATCCTGCTGATGTCAGCATCTTTTTGGAACCTTGGTGCATCCCTACAAAATTAGCATGTTTTAGACAATGCCAAGTTCTGTTGCCCACTTGAGATGTAGCCTGGCCCCTTTGGACCACAGCTGCAGTAGCCTCTGGATGCCTTGTCTCTGAACCTGGACAAACACTTCCTTGGGTGGCTATTTTGGAATGGGGAACCCCTGTGGTAGCATTTTCAATTCAGGCTCTCTCCTTTAGAATGAATTTGCATTGTTATGTTGGAGACTTAGGTGGGTGAAGTTTTGCCTTTTGGGTACCTTTCTTATAATCCCAGTGCATTTATCATGGTATCTCTTTCCTTGTTCTCCTACCCTGTTCCTGATCCAGCTGGGACCTCCCAGTCCCCTAAGCTCTCTTTCCCCGAACCCTTGCCCTCCATTACCTCCCCAGCACCCCCAGTTTGCTCATGTAGATCCCATCCATTTCTCTGTCGTTGAGCAATCCTTGTGTCTTTCTTAGGGTCCTCTTTACTAGGTAGCCTCCCTGGAGTTGTGAGTTGCAGTCTGGTTATCCTTTGCTTTACATCTAGTATCCACTTATGAGTGAGTACATACCATGTTTGTCTTTCTGAGTCTGGCTTACCTCACTCAGGATGATATTTTCTAGTTCCATCCATTTGCCTGCAAACCTCATGATGTCATTGTTTTACTCTGCTGAGTAGTACTCCATTGTATATAGTTACCACATTTTATTTATCCATGCTTCAGTTGAAGGGCATCTAGGTTGTTTCTAGGTTCTGGCTATTACCAATAATGCTGCTATGAACATAGTTGAGCATGTGTCCTTGGGTATGATTGAGCATTCCTTGGGTATATGCCAAAAGTGGTATAGCTGAGTCTTGAGGGAGGTTGATTCCCAATTTTCTAAGAAAGCGCCATATTGATTTCCAGAGTGGCTGTACAAGTTTGCATTCCCACCAACAGTGGAGGAGTGTTCCCCTCCCTCCACAGACCCCATGGGAATAGGAAGAAGCAGGATGCTAGAGAGATCCCCAGAAATCCATAGATACCTCCACTATAAACTACTGGCAACGGTCAAGATAGTACCTGAGCTGACCTACTCTTGTGATTGGATGGCTGAATACCCTAACTGTTATGATAGAACTCTCATCCAGTGACTGATGGAAGCAGATGCAGAGATCCATGGCCAAGCCTCAGGTGGAGCTCCAGGAGTCCAATCGGCGAGAGAGAGAGGAGGGATTGTATGAGCGAGAGATATCGAGACCATGATTGGAAAAAACACAGGAACAAATAGCCAAACTAATGGAAACACATGAACTGTGAACCAATAGCTGAGGAGCCCCCGTGGAACTGGACCAGGCCCTCTGGATAAGTGAAAAAGCTGATTAGCTTGAACTACACTGTTTAGGAGGCCCCCAGGCAGTGGAACCAGGACCTGTTCTTGGTGTATGAGCTGGCTTTTTGGAATCTAGGGCCTATGCTGAGACACTTTGCTCAGCCTTGGTGTAGGGAGGAGGGGACTGGAACTGCCCCAACTGAATCTACCAGGCTGGGCTGACTCCCCAGGGGAGACCTTGCCTTGGAGGAGGTGGGAATGGAGGGTGGATTGGGGGGAATGCTGGGGGGTGGAAGGAGGGAGGACAGGGGAATCTGTGGCTGATATATAAAATTAAATTAATTATAAAATAAAAATATTTTAAAAAATTAATAATCCCAGTACAAAGTGCAAGTTTCTCTCCTTAATGGTACCAAGCTCTTCTACAATTGCAACTACCTTTGCCAGCATCCTCTTCTTGCTATCCATAACTTTTTAATTCATCCACATTTTTTCCTTTCCCAAACACACATTTTTTAAATATTCTTGTTTTGAATTCTAATTATAAATGCAATAAAAAACAGTGAAGGATAACCATGCCATAGCTGGAATGTTATGCTATCTTGAAATTTCTTCTGCCAAAGTGCAGAAGTCCAGGGTCTAGGCCAACACCTGAGGCCATGTTGGTGCCTGAGGGTCACACCTGCCACCGGGGCCATACAGATCAGGGTGGCCTGCACTGCCACCTGGGTCCATGTTGCCATCTAGGCCTGAGCTGGGGGTGGAATGGGGAATAATAACTGGGCCACAGCTGGGGTCTGTGCTGAGGTCCATGGCTCCTGTTACCATAAGCCATAAGACTGCCTAGAGTCTGGGCTGCCACCTGGAGTTGGGGTCCAGAGACCATGCTGCTGCTGGGCCCATGCCAATCTGAGAGGTCTGTGCTGCTATCCAGTGCCATGGTGGCATCAAGCTGCTGCTGCTGGCCTCTGGATCCATGGTCCTGCCACATCTAAGGTCTGTGTTGATGTCCACTGCCTGTGCTGACCCCACCCCTCACCAGAGAGCTGACCCCGCCCCTGGGATAACAGATCCCAGATGACCCTGGCACAGGAAAGCTGGCCCTACCCCTAATAGGAGAGATGTCTCCCCACACTTGGGAAAGCTGGTCCCACCCCCTCACCACAGGTGTGGGAGAGCAGGCTTCACCCCTTGCCTGTAGGATGTGGTCCCAATAGCCTGGTCAGAACAACCCAGCTACCACCAAGACATACAGCAGGGCTTTGAGTAGGTATTCTCTAACATCTACGCCATCTATGACTTGCTGGAGCATGTGAAGGGATTGGTCCTATAGAACCACAGCCACAGGATCTCCATGACTGGGTCAACAGCAGAAAATTCAAGAGGAGTTTTAGTAAGGGTCCAGTATTGATGGTGTACTAGAAGCCAGAGGCCTTGATCCTGACCAACAACACATTACACAATGAACATTTACCAGCAAAACTGTGTGGACAAAATGGTATACTACACAATACACAGCAGCTCCCAGTGCCACCAAGATGCATGAAGAGTCAGGAAATATGGAGGAACGAAGCATTTTTTGTTTGTTTGTTTGTTTGTTTTATTTGTTAATTAATATTCTTATTTGCATTTTTATTTTTATTTTTTATTTGTATCTTATTTTTATTATTTCTTTTTTAGTCTCCCTTTTAGGGGGAAACACTACAAGGATGAAGGGTGGATACAGAGGGACTGGAAAATGAGTGGGACTGGAGTGAATGATGTGAAAATTTCCAAAGAATCAATTTTTTAAAAATATGTTAATAATAACAAAAAGAAATTTCTTCTGCCAAACACCTTGGTTCATCTCTAGCACCTCATCCTACCACATATACCCAGTCCCAACAAAAAGATGACCTCTACTAAAAGTCATCAAAGCACAAGCCTAGCAATACAGAGAACTTTAACCAAAGGCCACTCTACTTCTAACAACACTATAGTAAAATCTGTTGTCTATGCCTCCAACATTAACAAGGGCAAAGTGGGAAACCTGAATTTTCACTGCCTGAAACTGTACTCAGATGTCCTCACATTCTTGCTCAGACACTACCACAGAAGGCTAAGCAGGAAGCCAGGAACTTCATTCTTTCCCTGCCAGGTGAGAATGAACATTGATGCTCACCCCACAATGTCAGTGAAGGTCAGATAGGGAGCCAAATCTGCTACCTAGCAGTAGTGAAGACTCCATCTCATGTGTCAGCAGGTGTCAAATGGAAAGCCGGACTTCTTCCTCCACCTGGCAGGATCAAAGCAGCTTTCCCTGCTGCAGAGGTACAAAAGAAATCCAAGCAAACCAAAATCCTGAAGACACAGTCCTAAAAAGGTTAAAGGGAAGAAAATGGGAAAACAGAACATCTCACCAAAGAAATAAACACAGAAGAGCCAAACAAAAGTTTTGAAACTAGGGCCGGTGAGATGACTCAGTGGCTAAAGGTTCTTGGTACCAAGCCTCATGGCCAGAGTTTAACCCCCAGAACCCACATGGTAAAAAGAGAGAAACAACTCCACAAAATTGTCCTCTGACTGCTACACTCATGCCATGACATGCATGCCTGTGTGTATGCACATGCACACATACAGTTAATTGATATTTTTATTGAAATTTAAAAATATGTATGAGACAAAAAGCTCAGTAGATGGGCTCCTAGCAAACTAGAGGAAGCAGAGGAATAATCAGAAGAGTTATTCTGGGTAACAGACTGATAGAAACTGTACAACCTGAACAACAGAAAGAATTGTTATAAGTAACTCTATTTCTGATGCTATGATAAAAGATCCGACAGTCATATGATCAAAGTCCAAAGGGAAAGGAGTGTTTTGGGTTGTTTTTTTACTCTTTACTCTTAGGGGGCCCACCACCCAGCTCCCAAATAAATCACACGGAGGCTTATTCTTACTTACAAATGCCCAGTCTTAGCTTGGCTTGTTTATAGCCAGCTTTTCTTAACTTAAATTATCCTGTCTACCTTTTGCCTCTAGGCTTTTATCTTTCTCTATTCTATATATCTTTCTTTACTTCTTACTCAGTGGTTTGTAGCTGGGTGGCTGGCCCCTGATGTCCTCTCTTCTTCTTTTCTTGCTCTTCGATCCTCTCTTCCCAGATTTCTCCTCCTATTTATTCTCTCTGCCTGCCAGCCCCACCTATCCTTTCTCCTGCCTGGCTATTGGCCATTCAGCTCTTTATTAGACCAATCAGGTATTTCAGACAGGCAAATTAACACAGCTTCACAGAGTTGAATAAATGCAACATAAAAGAATGCAACACATCTTTGTATCATTAAACAAATAGTCCAAAGTGTGGTGATATACTGTGTACCCTAATAAATTTGCCTGAAGATCAGAGAACAGAACAAGCCACTATATTAAACATAGAAGCCAGGCAGTGGTGTCACACACCTTTAATCCTAGCACTCGGGAAGCAGAGATCCATCTGGATCTCTGTAAGTTCAAAGCCACCTGGAACTACATGAGATCAACTCAGTCTAGGAGAGAAACAGAGCCAGGCAGTGGTGGCACACAACTTTAATCTCAATACTTGGGAGTCACATTCCTTTAATCCCAGCACTAGGAAAGTTGAGATAGGAAATGATATGGGTGGGCAGAGAAAGGTATATAAGGTGTGAGGAGACAGCAACTAAAGCCTTTTGGCTGAGGAAAGCTTTTTCAGGCTGAGGCGTCCTAGAGGTAAAAGGTGGCTTATTCCTTTGTCTGTCTGATCTTTCAGCATTTACACCAATATCTGGTACTGGGTTTTTTATTAAAAGACCATTTAGGAATTCGAGCTACACCACAGCATAAACAAATGTAATACATCTTTAACTAATATTCTACAACAAATAAGAAAGAGAATGGGTCTGAAAAGCACTAAAAGAAACGATGGCTGAAAGTTTCTGTTAAAGAAAAAAAAGGCGTAGTCCTACAGCTTTAAAAACTGAGTGAAGAGCTAAAGAGATAGTGTTAATCCCACTGGTCGAGAATAAAACCACTACTACAATTTTGAGCCAACTTTGAAGAAGCTTTAATTAAATACTGGCCAGGAGAATGAGCTTTGACCAGGACCATCCCATGGTTCCCAGAAAATGGCCGTGAGTCATGTTTTGAAAAGGCTTAAAAAGACAAAACCTCTGCATTTCACCTATACAATTCACAACATTTCCCATCAGGTTGAATCAAGGGCAAGCATATATCCTGACATATTTCCTGCCCATGTACTTCCTACCCACATGTGATCAAGCACAGCCGGTGCATGTTGGTCAAACTTGTTTAGGGGAGTGAAAACTTGTGGCTTATTACCTCCTATAAACAATAGCCTCCAGCATTTCAGGAAGTCTTTGGGCAAGGGGCTTACAGGTTAGAGGCATTTTTGTTTCATGGATCTCTTAGGAACTTTGGTTCTCACAATAGCTCAGTAGTTAAGAATAAGTACCACTCTTGCAGATGACAGGAGTTAAGTTCCCAGCATACACACCAGGCAGTTCATAACTATAACTCTGGTTCTAGGTGATCTTATGTCTCTTCTGGCCTCCTCAGGTACCTACACATAGGCACATAAACTCACTCAGGGACACACACACAGAGAAATAAATCTTTTGTCTCTTTGTTTTTGTATTTTAAGATAGGATCTCTCTATGTAGTCCTGGCTGTCCTGGAACTCACACAGATACAACTACCTCTGCCTCCCCAGTACTGGGGTTAAAAACGTGCCACCATGCCCAGCTCAAATGAAAAAAAAAAAATTGACGTTGAGTGAACTCCAAATATATGACAAAATCAAGCCCTGTGAATACTGTGCTGGAGAGTTTTATGTCATCTTGACACAAACTAAAGTCATTCGAGAGGAGGGAACCTCAATTAAGAAAATGCCTCCATAAGATCATAGTATCAGGCTATAGGCAAGCCTGTAGGGCATTTTCTTAATTAGTGATTAATGAGGGAGGTTCCAGCCCATTGTAGGTGGTACATTCCTGGGCTGGTGGTCCTGGGTTCTATAAGAAAGCAGGCTGAGCAAGCCATGGGGAACAAGCCAACGAGCAGCACCCCTCTATGACCTCTGTATCAGCTCCTGCCTTCAGGTTCCTGTCCTGTTTGAGTTACTGTCCTGACTTCCTTGGATGATGAACAGCGATATGGAAGTGTAAGACAAATAAGCCCTTTCCTCTCCAAACTGCTTTGGTCATGGTGTTTCATCTCAGCAGTAGAAATCCTAAGACCAATACACATCATAATTAAATATGAATACATGTCATAATTAAACTTCTAAAATCAACAACAAGGAAACCTTAAAAACAGTCAGAGGAAAATGACATCTTATCTTTGAGGAAAAACAATTAGAATACCAGTGGATTTCTTGTTGAAAATTGTGAAGACTAAAAGGAAATAGCACATTATTTTCTAAGTGGAAAGGGGGAGGAGGAAATGGGGAGAGAAGAGGGAGAGAGGGAAGAAGGGAGGGAGGGAGGGAGGAAGGGAGGGAGGGAGGGCAGAATGGAAAGAAAGGCTGGTGGTAAGGGTGGCGAGAAGGAGGAAGGAAGGAAAACTGTTAACCCAGAATCCAATACCTGTAGATGTAACCAACCTTCTTATTAAATAAGGAACACAGAACCAATGCAAAGAAGAAAGCCAAGAGGTCAGAGCTAAGAGCTAAAACCTTACCCTTCCTCCTGCAGTGGTCCTACCTCTCCGAACTAGAACTACCCGTGTTAAAGTCTTTATATAGTGTTCCTGTTCTGCCTTCTCATTGGTTGTAAACCCAACCACATGACCGCCTCGTCATGGCCTGTCTGTATAGGCCTCCAGGTTTTCCATGCTTGGTATTGAGATTAAAGGCTGTGTGTCCAATAATGGCTGTATCCCTGAACACACAGAGACTTACCCAGCTCTGCCTACCAAGTGCTGGGATTACAAGTGTACGCCACCACTGCCCTGCTTTCCTATGGCTTGCTAATAGCTCTGACCCCCAGGCAACTTTATTTATTAACATACAAATAACATTTTAATACAAATAAAATATCACCATATATACCTAGAAAATATCCTTCAAGAATAGAAGATCCACACATGGTAGTTCATTTCTATAATCTCAATATGAAGGAGACTTGGCCACAAGGGACTGCAAAGTCAAGACCAATCTGAGTTACACAACAAAATCATGGTCAAAAAGACAGAGGAGGATGGGGGGGGGGGGCAGGAGAAATCATGACATTCTCATATGCAGGGAAACTAAGAGAATGTTTCCCACCCTAAGTGAATGATTAAAAGATGAAAAGAAAGAAAGAGAAACAAAGGAAAAGAAGAAAGAACGGAAAGAAAGAAACCTTGAACCAGAGGAAAGGAAGTGAGAGGAGTTAATAAGCAAAAGTATGAATAAATACAACAGATTTTACTTCTTTTCATATCCTGTCACATAAGCACATCAAAAGATGCTCAATATCATTAGTTTCTATGGAAATAAATGCAAATTTGAAATGAACTATTACTATGAACCTATCAAGTGACTTCAATTTAAAAAAAATAGCAGGACTCTAAATGCTTATCAGGATGCAGGAGAAAAGAAGAGTAATGTGCACAATGCCACTGTACATAGAGATTTATAACAGCTTTAATCATAACAGCACTAAGCTGGAAACAACTCAGACGGTCTTCAATCCATGGATGGTTAAACACACTGTGATACCTCTTCTAGAGGAACTAGTAATAAAAGAATACGCTGCTAATATGTGCAATAGCTGCATGACTCTCCAGAGACTTGTTCTAAGTGAAAATGGCCAGTCCCCCAAAATTGCATACTATTCAGTACCACTCTCTAAATAACAAAAACATAAGCAGAAAACAGGTTCACGGTTGTTAGGAGTCAGTTACACTGCAGTAACAATGGAGACAGGGAGTAGAAGGGAAGTAGATGTGACTATACAAGGGCAAAACGAAGGATCTTTGAGGTGATGGAACCATTTTGTTATCTTGATCCATAATGTCAATATCTGGTTGTGATGTGTAGTCTGTGTGTGTCTATGTGTGTATGCAGCAAGGATGCAAAGTTCGAATAACTATTTCATTCACCATTCACTAAGTCCCGACTGCACACTAGGCCTTTGTGCACAGTATTTCAAGTTCCCACAGCACTGGCAGGAATGATTGCATCCATCCCTCGGGTGTGAAACTGAAGCCAGCTGAGTCCATTACTTTTCTGTTGCTATGCTCAAACTCTACCACCAAAGTAAACTTATAGAAGGGAAGATCTATTTGACTTATGGTTCCAGTGTGATAAAAGTCCATGAAGGGCCAGGCGATGGTGGCACACGCCTTTAATCCCAGCACTCGGGAGGCAGAGCCAGGCGGATCTCTGTGAGTTCGAGGCCAGCCTGGTCTACAGAGTGAGATCCAGGAAAGGCGCAAAGCTACACAGAGAAACCCTGTCTCGAAAAACCAAAAAAAAAAAAAAAAAAGTCCATGAAGGGGTAGCAGAGGCATGGCAACAAGCAGCAGGTGTGTCAACAGGAAAAAGAAACTGAGAGCTCACATCTTGAATTTTAAGCATGAAGCAGAGAGAACAAACTTGAAATGTTGAGACTTTGAATTCTCAAAGCCCACTGCCAGTAACATATTTCCTCCAACAAGGTCACACTTCCCAAACCTCTCCAAACAGTACAAATGTCCAAGATCCGGGGGCATTCCTCATTCAAACCATCACACTAGCAAAACTGAGCTACTTGTCCAAGAGCACACTGGAAACTCAATTGTTTTGCCTAAGCTCTCTCTCCCTGTCCCTTGTCACACGGCTCTCCATTATTGTCTGACCTGCATCTTTAACATTGCCTGGGTTTCAATTTGCTGTCCCTAATTGGAATCAAATATTTCTGACTCTGGAAATAAATACTGTTAAACAGTGGCTTGTGCACAGAATAAATGAATGCCCGTTGCTAAGGAAACATCAAGGAGGAGATGGAAGAACAGGAAGCAGATTTCAGCCTCATTGGCCCCATGAGTCACAGCAAGGGCTGAATCACAGCAAGGGCTGAGTAGGTACAGGGCCCAGAGAAGCATCCAGAACCTAGGATGAGTACCTGCCTTCCCCAATCCCAGGTCATTGCTGGCCCTCCAGCCAGGTGCAATGTTCAGGATCGTTAGTTGAGACTCATCAAATTATAATCATTGGCCACTACTGTGGATTGAATAGTGTTGTCCAAAAAACCCTGCCACCTACAGCTCAGTTGGTAGAATGATTACTAAGCATGCATGAGGCCAGAACTTCACAAGTTTAATCCCAGCACCGGAGAAGTAAAAACAGGATCAGAATCAGAAGTTGAGATCATTCTTGGCTTCATATCGAGTTCAAAGCCAATCTGAGCTACCTGAAACTTTGTCTCCAAAATAAGTAAATAAATCATTCTACCAAGAAATTACAAGGATGTATGTGACCTTGTTTGGAAACAGAGTCCCAAGTGTGTGTAGTGAAGTAAAGGTTAAGATAAGATCTTGTTTGTATGGACTATAAATCTAACAAATGTTCTTATGAGAGGGAACACATGGAGACACACAGGTTATGTGAGGACAGAAGCTGGAAAGTGCACATGCATGTCAAAGACACCAAAGATTCCAGCAACCACACAGGGAACCAGGAAACTGGCATGGGACCCCCTCTCTCTCCTTGAACCTCCAGAGGAACCTACCATGACTGCAGATGCCTGGCCTGCAGCAATGTGGGAGATTACACCTCAGTTGTGCTAAGGTGCCTGTTTGTGGAAAGTTCATATATCAGTCCTGGGAAACAAAAACAGCATTGAACTTGAATTTTTCATCACACTGAAAAAGCCAACAAAATCTACTTGTGTGCCAGGTGAGGTCTCTGTGTTACCAGTCAGTCAGGTGGGATCGAAAGGCACTTCCTCCCACGAATATGTCCAAATTTATCCAAAACTACGATGGTGTCACTTCCCCAATAACTGTCCACAACCTGAGCCTCTCTTCTGAGCCCCAAACCGCACCTGAAATGTCAGCTATGAATCTTCACTGGCAAGACCTGCAGGCAGCTCCAACTCAGCGTTTCCACAGACTGCTGCTTTCCAATTCATGTAACCATGACCTTGAACCACTAGTGTAACAAAGTTTGTCTGCCCAGATATCCAGAGCCAGTTACTAAATATGCCAGGATATTTCCTGCTGATGGCTAAATTTAAGTTCCTTGAAATAGCCACAACAGGAGCAATTACACCAATAAATCAGCAGGTCCTACCAACAAAAGGCTCGTGTTTTAGAGCCAGTGAACCAGCACACCCTACTCCAGATTCCAGGTTTAAAAAAAAAAAACAAACAAGGATTTTGTTCACAGTCCCTTAGCACATATCATACCAGCTTCCTCTTCCTCCATACTAACCCCACCTAGGCTAAATATCCTACCTGTCCCTTCTTCTCCCTCCATACTGCTCAGGCCCTAATCGGGGCCTCATCCTTCTTGCATTTGAGTTTCTCTGCATAGTTCTAGCCCCAAACAACAATGTTGTTAATACCTGAACATCTTTGCTTTGCATTTAGAGCACTGTTAGTTTTGAGTCGGGCTCCTTTCCACTGAAAATAGTAAGAATTCTGATCACAGGAGGAATTTCTTTTTTTTTTTTTTTTTTTTTTTTTTTTTTTTTTTTTTTTTGGTTTTTCGAGACAGGGTTTCTCTGTGTAGCTTTGCGCCTCTCTCCTGGAACTCACTTGATAGCCCAGGCTGGCCTCGAACTCACAGAGATCCGCCTGGCTCTGCCTCCCGAGTGCTGGGATTAAAGGCGTGCGCCACCACCGCCCGGCCCTACACAGGAGGAATTTCTAATGAGGCTGAGAGTACAGCTAAATCAGGGCTCTGGCTCATTGGTTCAGCCTCTCTGCCAGGTTTCATTTTCAGATGGGTTCTATTCCCACTGGATGCAGAATGGTCAGCAGTGTCCTGAATAACATCCTTCTACATGTATATCACTCAGCAGCATATAATTCATCCTCTAGTCTTCAGGCCCCTGTACATCTATCTCTTTTGCAGTTCCTAATACTAAGGAGGTGGAGTCTGTTGCTCTAAGCCTTAAATCTGAGCCAAAGGAATATTGGCTTTCTTTGGATAATAGGGTGATCGCAGTGGTGATGCCAGAGTCGAGAAAGCAATGAGCACTTTCATGTGCTGCTTTGTGACTGTCCTGAGGACATGCCTGGGCTAGCCCACTGAGAATGCACCTGGCATGGTGCTTATGTGCCCCAGCCATCCCTGCCACAGCCAGCACTGATTAACAACTGGTGTTCGGCAATATGTGCAAACCGAAACAAGATCCAGAGTCCCAGATTTGAAAACTAGGTTACGTGCCAGGGTTATGTGCCGCTAAGATGTGTGCTTGCTTGTTATACAACATTACTGTGGCTAACTAACTGATACACTTAGCTAACTCCTGGTAAAGAATATGAGGACAATAGTTAGCTCTGCTTGTACCTTATGCCCAGCCCCCACACAAGGGATCCCAAAGTCTATTGAACCATCTAGGTTCCAGGAATATAGGTCACCATGACTGACAACCTGACAAAGACCACACAGAAGGGAAGGGCAGAGCTGCATTCTCAGCTGTCATCCTTCCCTCCTTTATTACCTGAACTCCTCTCCAGGCACTCTCTGACTTCCCCATTCTGGACCACTTGCCTGCCTCTAATATGTCATTTGCGTTTATATCTCTTTAGCTTGCTTACACTATTCCTCCTACCTGAGGATTTCTCTAATTCCAGACCCAGAAAGAGAAGACAGAGCCAAGCCAGAAGCAAAGGACAGAGCACAGGGCACAGGGCTGGGATATTTGGGGAGCCACCCTGGACATTCTACAGACCACTAATTCCTGTGGCTGCCCAGGACCCAGGTTTGGAAAATTGACAAAAGTTATCATCTGTAGCAACTCCAAAGACCCACAGCTCATGGCAAGATGAGCTTGAGGATAGAGCAGAGGTGGCAGGGGGTCAGCTGGTAAGGGATGGCACTTCTGGGCCTCGAGCTCACATTGGACAAAGGCTTAGAGATAGGATCAGAATCCAATTGGCTAAAAGCAATGGAGAATTATGAGGACAGCAACAACACTTTTCAAGCCCTCGAGGCACACAGAAACCTGAGCCAAGAGTTTATTCACTTTACTTCATTTGATTCTCACAGCACTGATGATCAGTATTACATCACTTTTCCTGGGAAGACATAAAGAAATGTCTGTTCAGGGATGGGGAGATGACCCAGTAGATAAACTTATTGCCTTGTAAGTGCGAGGGCCAAAGTTGGGGTCTCCAGAACTCACATAAAAGCTGGGCAGGTATGACATCCATCTGTAATCCCAGCATTTTAAGAGGCAGAGACAAGGGATCCCCAGAGCAAGCTGGCTAGCTAGACTAGCCAGAATTGGTGAGTTCCAGGTTAAGAAAGAGACCATGCCTCAATAGATAAAGTGGAGAGATATAAGAAGACACCTAACATGAACTTCAGGCCTCCATGTACACCTACATACATGTGCACCCATACACATGTAAACATGTATATGAATATACATGAATATGCACATATGCATACCATATATATACCAGAGTGAAAGTCCTCCTGTCTTCCCCACGTTCCTAAGGCACTTTATTTCTGCCTCTCCTCAGATTTCTACCCCATCTCCTGGCTCCAGGGTGATATCTGTCCTAGCCTTTCTCCCCACAGCTGAGTTATCAGAGGACTGACAACCAGCTGGTTTGGAGTCCCCCAACACCTGACCCTGGCAGCCTATGTTAACTTCCTTGTTGAACTGAAGTATGCTAGTATTCGTCAACGTAAATCCAGAACAGTCAAAGGAAGCCATTTTCTACCATGACTGTATCAGTGTGATATGAACAGAGTTTCAAGAGTAAGGCTGCCATCAGCCAGGGCTGAAATTCACATGACCATACCTCTGTGACCCCGGATTAACGATCACAGCTCCAGACTAAGCTTGGGCCCATTCTCTGGACCAGATGCAAGAGTAACTGGGGCTGTTTGGCCCCTCCACAGGAGAGGGAGTCCATAGCCCTCTTTCAGTAGGAAAAACCTGAAGACTTGCCCCACTATGCTGTGCTGAGGGGTTACCTCTTTGAATGTGACTTTGCTCGTGCCTCCAGCAAATTAGAGCCACAATTACACTGAGACTTAACAGGATTAGTCAACCACACACATCTCTGCATACACTTCACTGCCCTGTGACACTCAGGCTGGAAATTGACAACAGAAGTAAGAGAATTGCCTCCCAAACCCTGTAGGCGCCCCCCCTCACAGAGATGCTGATTGAACAGTGAATCCTGGGATATACTGGAATTTCAGAGAAGCAGAGAAAAAATTTCAGTAGAAGTGTGCCCTGTGCCATATTTGGGGCATAGTTAGACTAAAATGTTTTATGGAGCTTAGTTGCCGTTTTATTTGATAAATATAGTCATGCTAACTTGGTCCAGATCTTAGGATGGTAAAGCCCAGGATCCCTGCATTGCTTCCAGGGAGGGTCCTTACAGATGACAGAAGGGAGATCAGAGAAACCATGACACAAAATCGTCTGGGCTATGTGGGGTTCACAACTGAATGTCCAAACTCATGGCATAAAAAGTCTGTTCCATCACTTCAATGCTATTCACACACACAAAAAAATATTTTTCAAGGGTATAATAGCTTGAATAAAGCCCATTAGTACACTTAAATTAATTCTGTATTCAGCATAATAACACAGTGCTCTTCCCAGGGGAAATATTTGGCTACTTACATCAATCTCCTGCTTGAATGCTCCAGAGACCAACTGTGTGGCAGTTATTGATTTTTGATGAATGGCAATGCTCAAGCTCCTCCCTCCCCCCCCCCTTGGTGATCACTTCTTTGTTTTCAGTCCTTATTTAATTGTTCGACAATTTTTGATGTTTGAGTCGTTATTATTATTATTATTATTATTATTATTATTATTATTATTATTCCTTCCCATACATATGAATGCAGAGTGTTTATTCTCCAAAGGCTGTAAACAGAGCTTGTGGGTCTGGTTTCTATGGCAACCCCACTTGATGCAGCAAAAGCTAGATTATCTCTAATCACAGACATGAAGTTTAAATTGCACATTCTGAACAAACAGTGCTCTGTTGACCTTTTATTGAAAAATGGAATACCAGGTGATTAGCATAATGCATTATATAAAAAGGAAGACTGTGTATTGGTGGGCATTATGTACAGGCGATTAGCCGCACTGCTAGTCTTTAACAAACTGCTCGCCATGATGGAGAGCTTGAGAAATTAAGATTTACTATCTATCATTTTCAAATTCGGTAAAATCTGCAGCAATAATTGCACTGAACAGTTTGCAAATACAATGCATGGCTGTTTCCCTTACTCATTCAATCAAGTCTTCAAGCAGGGGAGAAGGAAGGAGAGGCAAATTTTACCCATTGTGCATACAAAAGTAATAATTGTTGGCTCCAATAGCTATTCTGAAACAATCTCTGCCTCTTTGTCCCCTCACATATAATTCCTGGTGGAAGTCTAGGGTCTGCAACCCAGTTTTTAGTGGTACAGTACAATGTGGTCCTGGCTGATTAACCAGAGGTAGAATCTAGGCAGGGTCCACCCACTAGATCCGGGAGCCAAGTTCTAGGATCTTGTCAACTACCAAATGATGAGATAGAAAGCCTGGGATTAAAGGTGTATAGCACCATGCCTTTAATCCCAGCACTCAGGAGGCAGAGGCAGGGGATCCCTGTGAGTTCAAGACCAGGCTCTCACCCAGATAGAGTTCCAGAACAGTCAGGGCTACACAGAGAAACCCTGACTGGAAAAGAAAAGAAAAGAAAAAAGAAGAGAAGAGAAGAGAAGAGAAGAGAAGAGAAGAGAAGAGAAGAGAAAAGAAGAGAAGAGAAGAGAGAGGAGAGGGGAAGGGAGGGGAGAGGAGAGGAAAGAAGAAAAGAGAAAAGAAGAGAAGAGAAGAGAGAGGAGAGGGGAAGGGAGGGGAGAGGAGAGGAGAGGAAAGAAGAGAAGAGAAGAGAAGAGAAGAGAAGAGAAGAGAAGAGAAGAGAAGAGAAGAGAAGGGAAGGGAAGGGAAGGGAAGGGAAGGGAAGGGAAGGGAAGGGAAGGGAAGGGAAGGGAAGGGAAGGGAAGAAGGGAAGGGAAGGGAAGAGAAGAGAAGAGAAGAGAAGAGAAGAGAAGAGAAGAGAAGAGAAGAGAAGAGAAGAGATAGGAGAGGGGACAGGAGAGGAGAGGAGAGGAGAGGAGAGGAGAGGAGAGGAGAGGAGAGGAGAGGAGAGGAGAGGAGAGGAGAGGAGAGGAGAGAAGAGAAGAGAAGAGAAGAGAAGAGAAGAGAAGAGAAGAGAAGAGAAGAGAAGAGAAGAGAAGAGAAAAGTCTAGGCTACAGAGTAAGTCACCCTAGCTTTGTCCCTAACCTCCTTATGGCCTTGGGCAAATCTCTCAGCCTCTCCCAAACCTTGTTTTCCACATTATGGAATTAGAATAAAAATGCATGTCTCATAGGATCACTGTCAGGGCAAAAGGAGATGTTCCCAAGAACTAGGAGGCCAGCCCACAGTGACCCGCCTTCATTGCTCAAAGACTAGGATCTGTTGGATTCCCATGAGGTCCTCTGAACAAGACTTCACCAAATAGGGCTTTAGAGTGCTATATGGAACATAGAACAGAATCTGATTATTTCCTTGACCACAGTTACTGAGTGTCAACTTCATAGGAATACAACACACTGAGTGCAAGGTCAAGCATCCGAATAGGGCACCAGTGCTCTTGGCTCTGTGACTTTGGGCATGTCATCCATCTCTGAAACATAAAATACATAACACTTGATCCTTAGAACAACCAAGGTCAAGGCAATTATCCTCATCAACCCCATTTCATAAATGGAAAAACTGAGGCTAAGGGCCACCAAGAGGTGGTTAGTGGAATGCCCTAGAGTTTGTCAAAACACTCATGGTATCACAATGCCTTCTCATGGATTCTTCACCTGATCTCTGTGTTCTCTGCCACCTTATTGGTGTATAGGACAGTGAGATCACATCTCACTGGTTCTCAGCCACCACCTTCAGTGTCTCCATCATCCTATGAACCACTCCCTGGGTGCTCCTGGGTGTCTCCGGCACAAAAGGCCACCTCCTCCACTCTGGCCTCCCTACTGCTACCCACAATCTTCTGATGGGCAGGCTTTACTTGATCCTTACAAGGGTGCTCAGGACCCGATATACTGGGGAGTACCTGAACCACAAGACCTACCAGGCTCCAGACAGCCTGACTTCCTTGGCCCTGGCCATATTCCAGCCTATAAGAATATTAAGACTATCTCAGTCAGGATTCCATGCTGTCCCCAGTCACCTGAGCCCCAAATCTTATAATATTTGTCGAGGCAGCTACTGTTTCCTGCTTGTAAAGGGCTCAAACCTGGCATCAAAGCTGAGAATGGGAAGACAGACAACACAGGCCATCCTGCCAGATCCTTTCTCTGCCTCAGCAGGCACACTTCCCACAAACCTTGTTCTTCCACCTCCCATCCAATAGAAAACATCCTTCATGCACACATTTTAAAGTTCTCCTTTCTAATGACCTGAAAACCAGACAGCCCCCAGGCCACCAGGCTACACGATATTATTATCCCATTTCTCAGAGGAGACACCAGGCTCAGGAGGTCACCTCACTGGCTCAAGGTTCCACCAAGTTAATAAAGAATTAGCCAAGGTCTGAACCTACCTGGACTCACCCCAAGCTAACTCCACTTTTCTCTTTCCACCCTGAGTTGAAACACAGTGAAATCTGATGTGCTTGAAGTCAATGAGTTCAAGACACATACAAACTCCCAATTTATCAGGCTGCTAAGCACAGTTACTTCTTTACAGGCTGGTTTCCTGTAAAAGCCTGGGGACTTACTTGCTGTGACAATTGATTATCCTTCAGAACATAACTGCAAAGAGAACCTAAATCTGCAAATAGTGTCACTTCCAGGGCAGTCATAGGACAGAGAGTGCTTGATAGAATTTTTCAAATGCCAAGCTGTGACAGTGTTGGGATCAGAGACCCTGCTCCCTACCCCAAACTGAGCTCCCCACTCAGATTACCATGCCATTCACTTGTCTCAACAGAAATGTCTAAGTCCTCCCAGCATATCAGAGGCTATAACTACAGCCACCCCCAGCTCCTGTAAATGAATGAAGATGCACAGCTCTAGGAGGAAGGTGGGAAGCACATCTGGCTTTGACCCAGTTTTCTCAAGTACATACCAGATGTGCACAGCCTGAGCCCAAATTGGCTGCAACCAAAACTGAACTGAGTTAGGGAACAGTTGGGATTTCATTACTGGTGATCTCCTAGACAGAGGCTGCAACAAATAAACCAGAGGGGTCCATGGCAAAGTGACAGGATGATATGCTATGCTGAAACCTAGGGTATGTCTCCTTTTTGTGCAGCTTAGGCCAAGGGCCCTATCATCTGTTAGTCTGGTTTGATAAGCTCATGTGCCTGGGGTCTCTGACATGGTCTGGTAAGTATATGTTTCTGAACCCCTGACTTAATTTGGTAAGCTCACAGATGGTGTTTTGTTGTTGTTGTTGTTGTTGTTGTTGTTGTTATTGTTTTTTTTTTAAAGAAGTCATTTGTCAATCTGTCCTTGTGATTATCCCGGCCAGGGGGGTGGCTGTCATTGGCACAAATAAGATGCCTCATTCTCTTATGTTAGCATTTGTACTCAGAATGGAGCAGCTTATCTGCTGATGCTCTATACAAGCTGTAGTAACTCAAAGTAAAAGTGGAATGATTCCAGCACTGGGGATACAGAAACAAGCAGATCCCTCCGGCTCACTGGCTGACAAGCTTAGCTGAATCAGTGAGATCCTGCCTCAAAAAGATAGGTGGGGCTGGGCATGGTGATGCATGCCTTTAATCCCAGCACTTAGGAGGGAGAGGCAGGAGGGTTTCAATGAATTGGGGCCAGCCTGGTCTACATAGTGAGTTCCAGGACAGCCAGGACTATGTAGAGAAACTCTCTTTCAAAACAAACAAACAAAAGCCAGGTGGGCAATACTTGAAGTTCACTTCTGCCCACCTGTGAACATGATGTGCCTGTGAATTTCCCAAAGTGTATCCAGCTAAAGAAATTTGGATGAAGGTAATAATAAAAATACCATTCCACGATGAGGGGGTTCCATTGTCAGTCAGGGAAACACTGGGTTAAGTGGAGTTATGTAGGCTTCTACTTTGCAGGACTAGTCAGGACCTTGATATGCCAATGTTCCTTAGAGGGGACAAAGGAACAACACCACCACATCAATATGACCATGGAACCCTCTTCTCAAAGCTTCTGGTGGGACTTGTTCCTGTTGAATATAGTTTAGAAAATCCTACAAGGGAGGGTACAGCAGTAAGGGAGGAAATGACCTTGCCTTCTGGGATGCACTTGTCTCCCTGCAGGATCATCTCCAAACACTTGAAATTAATGAGGCTACATGGTACATGGGTGACTCTCTTATTGTCACCAGACCTCAGGGGCTCCAAGGTAACTTGAAGAAGATGTTAGGGTTTGAGATTCACCTCAACCCAACAACTCATAACTCAATAATGCTCCAAGGGATGAAAACGAAAGCAATATTTTACCTAACCTACTCAGCACTGTGCAGAGTGACCCCAGTCCATAGCACCAGCAGCATGTCCAATATTCCTCATATGGGCCCAAGGTACTGAGTGGGACAGATGAGCTCTGTGTCCTCTGTTCTGCCCACAGATCACTGACTTCCTTTCTCCACTCTTCACTGCTTTCTTCAATGTCCCTAAAACTCAAATCCATAATCCAACAAGCCAGACAGGGAGTTCTTTACTGTACAACTTTGATGGAGCAGGGACACCATACATAAGGACTACAATATTTAGAGTTATGTACTGTGTTCAAGCTCAACTGAGGCCAGCATCTCCCCAGGTTCCTTGGGAGCCAACAACACCTGACTTTGCTTTCAGGAATCCTTCAGATGGCCATGACCATCATCCTAGGCAGACTCTACCTCAGAGCCTGAAGGTCTAGGGCTTTGTTGATGTCAGGTTAGTGGGAAATCCACCCCCAAGCCTGAAGCTTCCCATCAATGAGCTCCACCTTCTACCAGGCTCTGCAGGGCCATTTTACATGTAGTGCTCAATACTGGAACTTTTGCACTAGATAAACCCAGCCCTTTCCTCAAGAGGAAAATTTGAGGACTTGGCACTACTGGCAGCTAATGAAATCCCAACACTGTACCAAAAACATCTCCTGTGTTGGATCTCCCAACCATTACTTCTTCAGAACTGCTGAGCCATCAAGAAGTTTGTAACCATGTGTCTTGTTAGCAAGAAGGAGGAGAGTGTCCCCTTACTCAGGAGAATGAGAAGGCCAGCTTTGGGTAACAGAACTGCCTGATGCTTGTTAGGTCAAGAATATCTGGCCATCATTAATGTGTTAGGAACCTCTGGAAATGCTTTGTATGCATGGCCTCCCTTAGACCTCACAGTAGCCTGGGGGGTTGGCACTGTTACTGAACCCAATTTAAGGATTAGAAAATGGGAGCAAAGCGGGGAGAAGGGGAGGAGATAAAGGGAAAGAAGAAGGAAGGAAAAAGAGGAAGAAACAAGAGAGGGACAGAGGAAGGAGAGGAAGAAGGATGGGAGGGAGGGAAGAGGAAGGGAAGAGGGGTTAGCCATAATGCCTGAGATCACAGGGCCAGAAAGCCAGGTTTGTCCTGGACTTCATTTGTGACCCCAGCACAGGTGTGCCTCTGTTCCTCAGGGGCTCCCTCTGTGCCACGGGGGCTCCCTCTGTTCCTCAGGGGCTCCCCCTGTGCCACGGGGGCTCCCTCTGTTCCTCAGGGGCTCCCTCTGTGCCACGGGGGCTCCCTCTGTTCCTCAGGGGCTCCCCCTGTGCCACGGGGGCTCCCCTGTGCCATGGGGGCATTTGCCAGGAGCCAGGAATAGTACTGAGAGCCTATCATAGCCTGTCCCCTAAGTGCAGAAGTTGGGGCCAGTGACACAGACACTGGACTTGCACAGGACTAAGTGTTCAGAGGAAGGACACAACAGAGTATGTGGTGGAAAGTTCTTCCATCTTTGCTCTGGATAAGTTTCTCCCAGGAACTGCTGGGATAGAAGAATGTCCGCTGTTCTGAGGGCAGGGACAGTGTGAAGAGGGAAGAAGAGGAAGAGTGTCTCCAAGACTTTAAAAAAGAGCCCAATCCATGTTCAAAGTGGAATATTGACTGGAAAAGTCCATTCACATAAAACTTCAGAAAATACAAGCTAATTATATGTCCACAGTTGCCTAGGATGAGAGGACAGTGGGGGGCACAAAGAAATTTTAGAGCTTTAGGGTGATCAGTTTATTATCTTGGTGAGGTGATGACGGCATGGGTGCCAACACATGTGAAAAAAAAAACACCAAACAACACACTTTACATGCAGCTTTCCTATACGGCTCTTGTGATGGTTACTCTTGACAGGACCTAGAATCACCATGGAAATAAATCTCTGGCCATGTCTGTGAGGGAGTTTTTAGAGTAGGTTAATTGAGATGGGAAGATCCACTATAAATGTGAGCAGCATTCCATGAACTAGAGTCCTGAATAAAAAGAAAGCAAGCTGAACACTTGTTGTTTGTTCTTACTCTTTTGGAGGGCCCACCACCTAGCTCCCAAATAAATCACACACGGAGGCTTATTCTTAATTATAAATGCCTGGCCTTAGCTTGGCTTGTTTCTTTCCAGCTTTTCTTAAATTATTCCATATGTAAAAACTCCTCTGGGCTTTTACCTTTTTTTACTTCTGTAACTTTATTTTCACTCTTACTCCATGGCTTACTATAGAGCTGGGTGGCCAACTCCTGGAGTCTTCCTCCTTCTCTGGCCACTTCTTTTTTTTCTCCCAGATTTCTCCTTCTATACATTCTCTCTGCCTGCCAGCCCCACCTATCCTTTCTCCAGCCTTGCTATTGGCCCTTCAGTTCTTTATTAGACCATCAGGTCTTTTAGACAGGCACAGTAACAGCTTCACAGAGTTAAATAAATACAACATAAACAAAAGTAACACACCTTAAAATAATATTCTACAACAAGCACCAGCCTTTGCCTCCCTCTGCTTCTTAAGGTGGATACAATGTGATCAACTTCCTCATACTCCTATTGATATGCCTTTCCCACCATGATGGACTGTACCCTCAAACTATACACAAAAATAAACTCTCTTAAACTGCTTTTGTTGGGTATTTTGTTACAGCAGCAGGAAAAGTAACCAGAAAGCTGTTAAAACTGAGTATGGCAAAGGCTGGTGTAGCTGAATCCACAGATGGGAGGGATGATAAAACTGGAAGCACGGGAAGGCCAGCCATGCCTGCCACTATAGACCCCAGACCCCGGCACCCTCCCTCTGGCTTATGGCCAGCATCATTCCTAGAAATGCCAAATCAAGTACCACAAGCTGACTGGCTTCAGCAATAGAAACATATCCTCTCCCTTCATCATGCAGAAGTCCCCAACCAAGGTATCAGTGAGCTAGTTCTCTCTGAGACTATGAGAACCTGTGGTAGACCTCATTCATGGCTGCTGGTGGATGCTGGCAATCTGTGGTTCTTGTACTATGGTGTGAAGAAGTATCCCCCAATTTCTGCCTATGTCTTCTCATTCCAGGCTGGCCTTATCTCAACTATTTCTACAACGACCCTGTCTCCAGGTAAAGTTACATTGAGGTGCTAGCATTTAGTTCTGACCCTCAGAATGTGATGTGGGATGAGGAACATAATTCAACCCTTCTTGGTTTGGATCTTGAATATTCCCCTGAAGTTCACATGTTGAAGGCTTGGTCCCAATCTGATGGCACTGCTGTATGGCAATGGAACCTTTTGGAAGTGGGGCCACAGAAAAGACTAGGGAACAGATTCTGTCCTCTAGCTTCCAGGAGGAGCCAGACCCATTCACACTTTGGCTTTAGCCCAGGAAAAGCCACCTCAAACTCCTAACATATGGAACTGAGAAATTATAGATTTGACTTTTTTCAGCCAGTTTATGGCAGTTTATGTAGTAAAAGAAAGAAGAGAGAGCAGGCTAGGTGTATACTTTGTCCCTCAGAGGGCATGGGCTCAGACAGTATCTGAGGACAGGACATAAACATGAGGTTTCCTGACAGATGTGCTTGGCATCACTCATCAGCAACTCCAGGTGAATTGCCCCTCCTACCTTCCTCTAGAGACCATGATGCATAGGACACAGTGTTCTTCAAGAAGAGATGGGATGCCAGGCATCATAACACACACCTTTAATCCCAGCACTTGGGAGACAGAGGCAGGTGGATCTCTGAGTTCAAGGTCAGCTTGATCTACAGAGCAAGTTCCAGGACAGCTAGGGCTACACAGAGAACCCCTGTATCAAAAAGAAGGAGGAGGAGGAGGAGGAGGAGGAGGAGGAGGAGGAGGAGGAGAAGAAGACGACGACGACAGAAAAGAAGAAAAGGAGGACCCTGAAAGCCTCTGGGCCCAGAGCTGTTGCTGTAGGTCTGTCACTGGGACACAAGCTCAGGGACTCCAGATTGGCAATGATGCTGCACTGTTAGAGCCAACAGGAGCCTCACTTCATGACCGCCTCCTGGTATTGCTAATGAAAAACCTGAAGAAGACTTTTCTAGGGTTCCAGGAAGCCAGATGCTGGAGCCAGGATGGGAGCCAAGGTGTCCAGGTGCCAAGATCAGAAGCTAGGGACCAGGCTGGCCAACACTGGCCAGAACTCAAAGAGGGTCTCAGCTTTGTAGTTCGCCAAGCTTCCCTATCACTGACAAAATATCTGATGGAAGTAACTGAAGGGAAGAGAGGTGTATCTTGACTCGTGTCCATAGCCAATTATGACAGAGGAAGCAGGGTCATTGGAGTGCTTCCATCCATGGTGGCAGGAAGCTATGGGATAGCTTCTTCCATCACAGTGGATCAGGAATCAGAGGGAGGGACCTGCAGCAGAATAGAACTATGATACTCAAGGCTTGCCCCAAGGGGACAATGTCTACTACCTAGGCCCCTTATCCCTAATGTAGCCAGAAGTTTTCCTGTGTCCCGCCTGGTCCACAGCCACTCAAACCCAAGTAAACACACAGAGGCTTATATTAACTAAAACTGCTCAGCCATTGGCTCAGGCTTACCACTAGCTAGCTCTTACACTTAAACTCAGCCCATTTCTGTTAGTCCAATATGTTGCCACGTGTTCCATGACTTTTCCTGTGTGCCATTACATGGTGCTCCCTGGACGGCTGGCTGGCGTCTCCTGATTTGGCCTTCCTCTTCACAGAATTCTCCTTGTTTGCTTATCCCACCTATACTTCCTGCCTGGATACTGGCCAATCAGCATTTTATTAAACCAGTGTACAAAATCTCTATCCCACAGCACCCAAAGGTTCTATTATTTATCTAAACAATGTCACCAGGGCACCAAGTGACCAAATGCATGAACCTCTCAGGGACATTTCTCATTTAGCCCATAATTCCACCTAAGCACAGCTCTCAGATCACACAAGAACTGTCCCCTGCACTCACACATTGTGGAGGCCCAGTTCACTGGCACCCCACTACTAGACAACTCACCCCAAGAAAGCTGCACCTGGCTCCCAACACTGAGGCAATGACTAAGACTGCCAACTGAACTCCTCTTGGTTCCCAGGGTGGGCTGGAGAAGCTCATCCTGCACAAGGATTCCTTCTCACCTTCTAGCCAGAAGGGAACAGAAGGCACAAATGAAGTCCTGGCTGCCCAGCCATTTGTATAGGCAGGGCACCCAGGAAAGGTGGAAGGAAAAATGCAATCTCACACAAAGCCTGAGACCCAAATTCCTGGTTAGAAGTTCTTTTGGGTCTCAGAAAACTAATGCATTTTTTCCAAATGCATTTTCAAATTTCTTAATGCATTTTCCCAAATGTGTTCATCAGTAGGATCCTTCCTCTTTAGTGGAATGATATAACCATATGTCCTGTGGTCAACTGGAAAGGACACAGAGGTAATCACACAATGAATCAGCTTTTGGCCACTACATCATTCAAGGGAAGAAAGTAATTTTACCAAATGTTAAAGGACTTTTAAATGCAGCCTCATTACTAGCCTCAGAGACCAAGATATAACAGGAATGAATCTCAGAGAATCAGTCCAGTCACTCTTTCATACAAAGACCCTGGAGCATACAAAGCATCACTTAAGAAGGCTTCTGCTTCCTTTCTTCCAAGCACCTAGGATGTTTTCCTCACTTTACATACCCCAGCATTGTGCATCAAGGAATGCAATGCTTTTGTCCAATCAAAATCAAATGCCCAAGTCTAGTTATTCCAGAAAGGCAGCCCATAAAACACATTCCAACAGCAATTGTGACTAGAAACTTACACAGCAATAAGTGTGGGTTACATCCCCAAGCTTAACACTCAGCAGCATTTACGAGACAATCTGTCACACTTCTGAGCTAAATGGAAAATAAGCTCTTTTACAAGCTTGTTCTAGGCTGGGGGTGTAGCTCAGTTATTAGAGTGTTTGCCTAGAATGCATGGCTGTTTCAGGAACTCTTTCCCTGGGGAGACACACACGAACATCTATCCCCTCTTTATAGGAGGGTTCCAAACCAAAGAACAATTATACCAAAGTCCAACTCTGAGAACCAATGAGTTTATTAGGTTTGCTTATGAAATGTAAGTGAGGGTCACTTAGAGAAGTGTGAAAGATGAAGGAGAATCAGAAGCTCAAGATCATCCTTGATTATGATGCCAGCCTAAGCTACATGGGACCCTGTCTCAAAACAAAACTGAAGTTTGTCCCACGAGCATTCAAAAGACTCTTCTCTTACAAGCCCACTTACATGAAATGTTCCAAAAGGCTGTTTTTTTCATAGTGAAATCTGTACCTCTTAGAAGATAAATTACACCTGAGAAGTTGACTTGTAGTTAGCTCATGAGCCTATCCCTAAAATTAAAGTAACCTACCATATATCCACACAAAAGTGATAAAATAAGCTCTTCCCAAAACAATGACTCCCCTGGGAGTCCTCGTTATTAAAATCATTATAAAGGGCTTTGATATAGTTTGAATTTGAAATGCACCCCCCAGAGTTATGTGTAGAGACCTGGATCCCCAGATAGTGGCACTACAGTGGCAAGTTCTGGAAGCTTTAGGAGGTAGAACCTGGCTGGAAGAAACGGGTCATTAGTGGGAAATCCTCAGGGGTTGTCCCTGGCTACCTCCTGTCTCAAGATCTCTGACTCTTGTCCACCATTGAATAAGAACTTCCCCTACTATCTGCTGCTATCATTATGATGATATTCTGCCAAGTACACCTTGTCACAGTTACAAGGAAAACAACTAATACTGTGTGTGTGTGTGTGTGTGTGTGTGCGCGCGTGCGTGCGTGCGTGCGTGCGTGTGTGTGTGTGTGTGTGTGTGTGTGTGTCTGTGCGCGCACGTGCATACACACAGGTATGTACACTATGAACGGAATCCAGGGCTTCATATATGCTGAGCATGCTCTCTACCACTGAGCTATACCCTCAGCCCCACAATGGAATAAATACACCAGAACAAAAAGAATGAGAAACAGCTGGAACATTTTAGAAGCTGGCGTGATTGAGAATGCCTGGAAGAAGCTGTGTCTGTAGAGCCTGATTGACTATTAGAACTGCAGTACTGTGGAGAGGTTGGAATGTTGTAGGATTACAGGTATGTGCTGTTACATTCTGTTTTGGTAATGCTGGAGATGGAACTCAGGGTCTCAGACATGCTAGGCAAGTATTCTATCAACTGAGTTACATCCCCAGACCCTCAATATCTGCCTTTAACCAAATTTCTGATTCTTTTTCTTTTTAAGCATAAATCCTGAGAAGTAAAACAGATGTTTCCAGGAAGTGAGGTGGAAGTATATCTTTGTGACCTTAGCTTAAGCGAAGATTTCATGTTGGAGACACTAAAGAGCAGGAAGACCATGCTCCAGTACCTTCCCAGCTTATGTGTCTTCTCCCATTTCAGCTTGGAGCAAAGTCAGGGAAAGGAAAATCCTTGACCTTGTCAATCCCACTGGAGCCTGAAGATCTGAGTGATGGACACCAGGGGGCACCCTTCAGTCAGTATGTCCTGGCCTGAAGCTCCAGCTCCCAGGCTGCCACTTCTTCTGGCAGCAGGGCCCAGTTACCTGGAGAGGCCAGCAATGAGAAGCAAAGGTCAAGGGCACTGTACTGCCTGTCTAGCTGCCATGGTAGACACAGGCTTTTGTTAGCACTAGTATGTCCATCTGCACATGGAGCACCCACCTCCAACTACTGATGATCCAAGTGAGGCACAGGTCAGGTGCCTCACTGGAGGCCTCTCAGTAAATCACAGCAGCTCTTGAGCCTGCAATACCACCCCTTTCTGTGGGCACTTCCTTTTATCTCCATTTTAGATGGCTGCAGGAGCATCACAGACCATTGCAGATTTAAGTATTGACCTGGGAAGACAACAGTGTGCTCTTCTAGGGAGAAGCAAGGCACAGTCCATCAAATGGAACCCTGGCTACATGGTGTTGGGGGTGCCCTGAGGGGGATGCCCTAACTGACCCTGGCATGTACAAGTGTGGAAGTTGGTATCACAATCCCATGTTACTTTGAAGACATGTGCCAAGCAGCCCTCTATAAGCACCTCGGAAACTCTGTAGCGCTTTGCAAGCTTTGCTAAGGTTCCTATTTGGTTTCTGGAAGGGGAAAGAAGAAACCTCTAAGACCTTAGAGAGGAAATTCAGACCAAAAGAGGTGTTGCTCCAGCTACAGTCTTCTTCCTCTGGATGCCCAGTGTGGGCCCACCTGCTGATGCATCTGGATGGTTCAGCTTTCTTATGTCTGCTTGGAAATGAGGGCTTTGCCTTGGCAAAGAACAAGCTGAAAACACAATGACAATTCTGCTGTCCCTGTCCCAGAGAGTTTCTAAGCTAGGACTGTAAGGAGCCGCAGGACTGGCTACCTAGCCCAAGAATAGGCATGCAGAAGTTTGGGCTCTGAATTCCATTCATGGCTGGGAACATCTGCCAAGGACATGAGCCCTGCATCCTGGCAGCACTACCACCAAACAACCAAAACCTAGTACAATATTCCCCTTCTCTGAGCTCCATCTCTGCCCCAAATAGGAAGAAGACAGTGAGATAGTGAGATGCTATGAAAGCCTAATGATCTGAGCTTGATTCCTGGAACCCACAGTGAAAGGAGAGAACCAACTCCTGAAAGATGTCTTCTGATCACCACATATACATACTGTGAGGCATACATACATAGACCCAGGCCTCCCTCTCTCTCTCTCTCTCTCTCTCTCTCTCTCTCTCTCTCTCTCTCTCTCTCTCAAATTTTTAAAAAAAGACGATAGTGGGGCTGGAATGATGGTTCAGGAGTCAAGATCACTTATTGCTCTTGCAGAGGACCCAAGTTCAGTTCCTAACACCAATGTGGATGCTAAGAACCATCTGTAACTCTCATCTGATGCCCTCTCCTGGCACTGCATGGTTGTGGTACAGATACACATGCAGGCAAAAGCACCCAAATATATAAAAATAAATAATTTTTTAAAAGGATAGCATTCCAAGTGTGGTGATACACTACACCTTTAATTCCAGCACTTAGGAGGCAGAAGGAGGCAGATCTCTCTGAGATCCAGGACAGCCAGGACTACATAGAGAAATCCTGTCCTTTAAGGAAAAAAAAAAGAGGATAGCAATCCAATTAGTCATGAGTCAAATAAGACAATTCTGAGAAGTTGGGTTAGGTTTACAACGATAACAGAGCTGTTGCTCAGATCTATAAGAATGTGTAAACCACAAAGACATGAGCAAGCACTATTCACAATAACTAAGAAATGGAAGCAGCCAAATGTCCATCAACAGAGGAATGGATAATGAAAATGCGTTGCATATACACAATGTAAATTTTTCTGGCTGAAAAGAAGGAAATTATGACATTTGGAGAGAAATGGATCAAACTGATTGATTTCTGCTACAAGCAGCCTCTTCACAAACTTGCAGGTCCCTGTCCCTGCAGGTCCTTCTAAGGTATATTCTAAATTCCAGGTGGTACTGGCCTGGGAGAGAGTGGGCCATGCCCAGCAGCCTTAGCTGACATCTTCTGAAAGATCTTAATCTGCCTAGTCATGGCTCACACAAGTCTCTCCCTCTCCATATCCTCAAGTCATCAGCACTAATCCTGGGATAGGGTTCCTCTTATTGCTAATGACATATGAAGCAAGATCATTCATTGTCAATAAGAGCTGTCCTGACAATGTGAGCAGTTGTTAAACTGCTTCAATCTACAACAGGCCAGTAGTAATCTGTTCACTTCCATGACAACCATAACACCAAAAGTATCTCCTAACATCTCTAACTACCCCCAGGACACAGGAATAAAGTTGTTATTGATTGAGAATCAGTCCTAAACTATTTTATACCTCTTGCTTGTCTTTACACCTGGATACACCCTGATTCAGTCTCGTGGGCATGCTGACTTTGGCTCACACCTGATCAGTTCTTCTCTGACTACTTTGGAAACTCCTCCCCCATCACTAAGCAGTTCAGAGACCCCAGAGTTCTGTAAGAACCATGGACACCAGCTTCATGAAGGTGGCCAGTACATTAGAAGTGATATGCCTGCTTTAATGTGTATGAATGCATATGAAGCAGCCATGCACGTTCAGAGGAACAGTTGGGGACGAGGGACCTCCACCTGGTCATAGATGAGTTCCACCTTCAAATTCTCTAGTGTGGTCTGAATATGTCCCCAAAATTCATGTGTTAAAACTCAAGGCCCCAGTTTGGAGGTGAGAGAAAAATATTTTAAGAGATATTTAGGTAAAAACTTCTGCCCTTATGAAAGGATTAATGCATCATTCATGCTATTAATGGTAGGAGAGAGTTAACAATGAAGAGTGGACTCATGGTGGGGGGATGAGTGCCCCTTCTCTCAGTGCATGTCTGGGTCTCTAAGATGGACTAGGAAAGACCTACCTTGGTCTGACCTAAGGGTGAGCTATTTACCCAGCTACCTTTCTGTGCCTTGGTTTCCTCACTGACCCAATAGGGATAATAATAGTTTCTATTCCCTGGGATCATTCTTAGAATTAAATGACACTCATGCTGCTAAAGCACTGAGCACACTTTCTGGCATACCATCAATCTCCTCAGCTACTGTTACGAAGTTGTGTGGTTGTTGTTTTAACAAGTTACCTCAAAGTTTTCTCTAGCTTCTCCCCCCCCCCACACACACACACAGGGCATCTGAGTGACTGAAGTTAATACTTCAAAGCCATTTTCCTGTGTGTGCTTGGAACATTGTTTAAAAAGACCAAAGAACAAAAACACACCATCACTACTGCCACCTAAAAGGCTTGGGGAGCTGAGCCTAATGAGAAGATCATTTCATTGGACTGCAGATATCCTAGAGCCTTAGAAGCCAAACACAAAACTTGTGCTGCAACCAACTTGAGGAAGTCTGTTTGAACTAAATTGGGTTTTACCTCCTTCTGTACAAGGAGAATCAACTCTAAACTCATACACCACAAAGCAAATCTGGCCTCCAATCTGAAGCAAGGCATGGCTAGGAGGGGCTGGGGTAGCTGGGGTGAGACCAGAGACAACCAGAGGTAGCCCTGGTGACAGGGTACCTCATATCTGGGAAGGGAGCCTGGAAGACATCAAGGTCGTGTTATGGCCTACACTCTCAGATATCTCACCTTCTCTCATTCCTCAGCAGATTTTGAGTCCTTTTCTTCTTAACCCTGGAAAACTGACGTGAAGATTCCAAATGAGGCAAAGAAGGGCTTTATTCCATTTTTCAGACATGAAAACTGAGACTCAGGAAGGCCACATGACTCCCTAGCAGCCGAGGCCAAATCTCACCACTACTCCATGCTGTCTCCCAGTCAAGCTGACTTCACCCAGCTGGTGACAGGCTGTCAATTCCAGAGAATTAAAGGGGGCTCTTGCTCAACAGCAGCAATATTCACATGAAAGGCTCCTGTCCACCCTTAAGCTGTCTCTTTAGCTACAAATGCTGAAGTGCCAGGACTTCGGGCCTGAGGCAGCCCAGCCACAGCTCCCGAATCCTTTCTTCAAGAAGCCAAGAAGGAAACAGCAGGACTGTTTCCATATGCTTGGTTATGGACGCCCAATTCTAAGCACCTGCCTCTATCTGGGAACTTGCACACTATTATGGACTGAAACATGTGCCACCAAAGTTCTTTTGTTGAAGTCCTAATCCCCAACTCTCCAAACTGTAATTTTATTTAGAAACAGGATCTTTAAAGATGGTTTAATGAGGTCATTGAGGTAGGTCCTAATCCAATCAATATAGCTGGAGTTCTTATAAGTTTGGGGAGGATTCTGGGAAATAACAGACTAGGAAGCAACAGTTTTCTGTCTTCTCCACCTAGAAAACCTTTCATTCAGAATCTGTCTGATCTAACTATTTAGGATCTCTGTGGCCACTTCCAATGGAAATTACAGTTGATTTAAATCAGTCTTGGTTCTCAGTGCAGTAGCTACTGCCTAAACCTGGTGGGGACCCCCAGCAAGATGGAAGGCAGCTGTTCACCTATTCTGGGAGTGAGCTGTACACAGTTTGTGAGAGTCAGGATAGGCAAATATGAGCCATCCTTCAAGTCTCAGAGATCTGTGCCCTGATACTAGGGGCCTCTTCTGGTCACAGAGTTGCAGATGAAGGGCAGGCAGCATTGTTGTCTACTGCGAGCCCCTCCCTCTGACTAAAGTGACTTCCAGGGGACTTAAAGGGACAATAGTTTCTCTTTCATTTTCCCCTGTTTCCCCCTTGGTATCCATACATGAGAGACTAGGACATTCAAAAGCAAACACATGTCTGGAGAAACTTAGAAAGTAACCACACATGCTCAAGAAAAGGTAAAGGCACAGAGAAGCTCAGAGGAAGCCTAGATTTATGACTCAAACTGATCCTTGGAACCAAGACATCAATCGAAAAAGTATAAATTATGGTAAACAGCAAACCTTGGGAAGGGAAGAATTTTATTTCTAGAGCTTTTACATTAAAGAGTTTGGGGCTAGAGAGGTGGCTCAGAAGTTAAGAGCACTTGCTCTTGCAGAGGATCTGGGTTCAGTTCCCAGCACCCACATGGCTGCTCACAGCCATCAGTTCCAGAGGATCTGTCACCATCTTCTGGACTCCAAAAACACTGCACACATGAGGTACATACATTCATGCAGTCAAAACACTTATACACATAATATCAATTTTTACAATTGTTTTCAAAGAGTTCAGTTTTCAGGGGAAAAGTCACAAACCAGTCGTGGTGGCTAATTTAGATAGGATCAAACAGTTCAAGGTCAGTCTGGGCCACAGAGTGAGTTTTCCCTTTTCCCTTTTCCCTTTTCCCTTTTTTCCCTTTTAGGATCTATATATTAAAGTCAAAGACCTTTCTACACAATATAAGAAACTAATAGGCTTGAAAACAGTTATTAGTTAATGTTTGGGGTCATGTAATATATAAAGATAGAATTTTAACATAATATTTCTGTTTTTTAGTAAGTTGGTATATGTATATTTTTATTGTTTGATAACTTCATACATGTATATTATACATTTTGATCAAATTTGTCTCCCTTCTCCTCCCCTCCAATAACTCCCCTATCCTTGCTTCCTGCTAGTCCTTCCCAACTCCATGTGCTGGTTTTTAACCCCTTGAGTCCACTTAGTATGATGGGTGTAAGTAGCCTCTCAAGGGTTGTATCCCTGAAGAAAACTGGCTCTCCCTCCCCCAGCAGCCCTGATTTGCCAACAGCTCCTCAGCTTTGGAAAAGGAAACAGGACTTCATGAGTCCCACTCCTCTTCATTCTGAGATTTTGGCTGGCTTGCTCTTGGGCAGGTTTTGTGCATGCAGTCATAGTTGCTTTGAGTTTATGTATGCAACAGCCCAATTGTGTCCATCAAATTCTGTTTTACTACAGATGTCCACACACCATCTGGCTCTTACAGTCTTCCTATCCCTCCTTCCACGATGATCCCTGAGCCTTGGGGCTGGGAGTGTGATATAAATGTCCTATTTAGAGCTGAGCACGCCTCAGTCTCTTATCCTCTGCATGTTGACTACTTGTGCTCTGTATTAGTCACCTTCTACTGTAGAAAGAAGACACTTTGATGAGAGTTGAGAGATGTTCTGATCTGTCTGCTGAGGGAGTTGTGTGTACCAGGAAGTGTAGCAGTGTCTCTAATGTACTTTTATCATATTCACCCCCTACTTCCCTATCTTACTGAGATTGGATTTTATGAAAGGAAAGGACAGAGATGTAGGAGCAGAGCTTTCTTGTGGGACTGGTATAAATTTAACACAGAATGTGATAACTTTAGGGTGCTAAGACAGTGATCACACAGTAAGGGTTCTAGAATATACTCAAAGGGATGAAAAATGAACTCAAGCATTTTACTACCAAAAAATCAAGTAAATACAATACAATAATATAGGAAATCAGGAACAACAACAACAAAAATCAGCTATGAGGCATGTAGAAAATAAGTAGTAATTTATAAAAGAAAGTTCCTCCATGAGCAATTGCTTTATTTTTAAAAAAGATTATTTTTAATTTTTAATGAGCTTACAAAGTAACAGGTTTCCTTATTACATTCATACATACTTCTCATCTTTAATTCTCTCTTCTAACTCTTCCCTCAAATTCCTTGTCCCACATTTCTCCACTGTACTCTTTTGCCTCCAGTTTCTCCCCTCCACTTTAATATCACATGCACCCTACTGTCTTCTCTCACCCTTCCCTAAAGGCCTCTTTTTTCCATATCTCACTAGCCCCTTCCTAGTTTCCTGGCCTCTAGTCACATTTACTGCTGCCTAGATAGATATATTTAACAACCAGAAACTAGGATCCACATATGAGAGAGAACATATGATTGTTGTTTTTCTAAACCTAGGTTAACATATTTTCTAGTTTCAGCCATTTGCCTGCACATTTCATAAATTCATTTTTCTTTACTATTAAATAAAATTTTATGTGCATATGTACCACATTTTCACTATCCATTAATCTGTTGATGGACATCTACACTGATTCCATTTACTACCTATTGTGAAAAAAGGAGCCATAAACATGGTGTGCAGATGTCTCTGTGGTAGGATGTATTGTCCTTTTGTGTGTGTGCATGGGAATAGTATAGCTGGCTCATCTGTGGTTCTGTTCTTTGATTGGCTGGAGTTTTTGTTGTGGTTTGCTTGATTGCTTGTTTTTTTAGATAGGGTCTTACTTTGTTGCCCTGGCTGGCCTAGAACACTCTATGTAGACAAGGTTGGCCTCAAACTCACAAAGATCTGCCTGCTTCTGCTTGTGCACCATGCCTGGCCCCTATTTTGTTTTTTGAGACACCTCCACACAACCGTATATTTCCATCAATAGTGAATAGGATCCCTCTTCCCCCACATCCTCTCCAGCATTTGTGGTCATTTGTTTTCTTGGTGTTTATCATTCTGAGGTGAGATGGAATCTCAAAGTAGTTTTAATTTTCACAACTCTGATGGCCAAGGATGTATTTTGTGCCGTTTGTATTTTTCTCTTTTTTTTTTCTTTTCTTTTTTTTTTTGGGGGGGGGAGGAGGCATGGGGAGTTTCAAGACAGGGTTTCACTGTGCAGCTCTGGCTATCCTGGAACTCACTTTGTAGACCAGGCTGGCTTCAAACTCAGAGAGATCCACTTGCCTTTACCTCTTGAGTGCTGGAATTAAAGACATACGCCGCCACTACCTGGCTTATATTTTTCTTTTAAAAACCATCTGTTCTGTGTATTGGTCCACTTATTGATTGGTAGTATTTGGTTTGGTTGTTTGTCTTGGTGTTTCATTTTTTGCAGTTCTCTATACATTCTAGATATTAACCCCTCGTCTAAAATATAGCTGTCAAAGGTTTTTCTCCCATCCTGAAATCAGACTGTTCACTCTTGGTTTTTTTGTTGTTGTTTTTGGTTTTTTGAGACAGGGTTTCTCTGTGTAGCTTTAGTGCCTGTCCTGGATCTCACTCTGTAGACCAGGCTGACCTTGAACTCAGACATCCACCGGGCTCTGCCTCCCGAATGCTGGGATTAAAGGCATGCGCCACCACTGCCTGCCTCTGTTCACTCTTTTGATAGTTTTATTTGACATGAAGTTGTTTTTTTTTTTTATTTCTTGTATTCCCATCTGTCAGCTCTTGAGGCTCTTTCTTGTGCTAATAGGATTCTACTTAGAGATTTCTTGTCTATTCCTATGTTCTCAAGTGTTTACCCTGTGTTTTCCTTTAACAGTTTCAGTTTCTCCCACTTTATATTAAGCTCTTTGATCAGTATGAATTTATTCTTTTGTGTAGAATGAGAGATGGAGCTCTCTTTATTTTTTTTAATAAAGAATAACTTTATTCTTCTGTTGAGGCATATCCAGTTTTCCCAGCACCATTTAAAAAGAATGTCTTTTTTTCCAGTGCATAATTTTTACATGTTTGTCAAAAATTGACTATTCATACCTGTGTGGGTTTATCTCTGGGTTCTGGGTCTTCTATTATGCTCCATTGGTCTACATGTCTGTTTCTGTGCCAGTACCATGGTATGCTTGTCACTATAGCTCTGATAATAAGATAATTTGATGCCTTTGTTGCATGTTCTTTTTTTCTTAGAATTGCTTTGGCTGTTCATGGCCGTTTATATCTCCACACAAATTTTATGATTGTTTTCTCTAATTCTGTGAAAAATATCATTGCAATTTTGATGGAGATTTCATCATGTGGATTGCTTTTGGTTGTACAGCATCTTCACAGTATTAAGTCTCAAGGTCTAACAGATGAACATTCCGCTCAGCAAGAATAAACACTCATGTTCTTCTCAAGTGTGCATGGGACACTTTCTAGGATAGAACATGTTAGGGTACAGATTAAATTTCAATAGATTTTTAAAGCATTGAAGTTTAAATTAATAATACAGATAAAGTAAGGGCTGGAGAGATGGCTCAGTGGTTAAGGGCACTGGCTGCTCTTCCAGAGGTCCTGAGTTCAATTCCCAGCAACCACATGGTAGCTTATAACCATCTGTAATGAGATCTGGTGCCCTCATCTGGTGTGCAGGCATACATGCAAACAAAGCACTGTATACATAATAAACAAATCTTTAAATATATATATGTGTGTGTGTGTGTGTGTGTGTGTGTGTGTGTAAGAAATTTTCCACATTTGTAGAAATTAAACAACATGCTTTTTTTTTCTTTTAAGATCTAAAGATACACCTAGGCCCTCAAGAATGATACACAAAAACTTCATTCCACTAAGCTATATCCCAGTCCTAAACAACAAACTCTTAACAAGTGGACCAAAGAATTGACAGGAAAAGAAAATCAGCCAGGTGATGGTGGCACATACCTTTAATTCCAGCACTCGGGAGGCAGAGGCAGGCAGATGTTTGTGAGTTCGAGGCCAGCCTGGTCTACAGAGAAACCCTGTCTTGAAAAAAAAGTGCTTAGAGAAAAATGAAGAAAAAAGAAAGGAAATATATAATTACACACACACACACACACACACACACACACACACACACATACATGAGAGAGAGAGAGAGAGACAGACAGACAGACAGACAGACAGAGATCTAATCAATGACATAACTTCATAAACTCAAGGATTAGGGGGAAAAAAGAACAAACCCAATACTAAAGGAAGGAAGAAAATAATTCTCAGAAATTAGGTCAGAAATTTTTAAAATAGAAAAAAAATCAATGAAAATAAAAGTCAATCTTTGAAAAGATCAATAAAATTGATAAACCTAAAGTAAACAGGCAAGGGAAAAATGGAGGAAAAAAGGCCTCTTAGAAGAAAGCAGGGCGAAAGCTTCATGACACTGGACTAAACAATGATTTCTTGAATGAAACAAAAGAATAGGAACAACAACAAAACTAGACTAACTGGATTTTATGAAAATGAAAAGCGTCTGTGCTTGGGCTGAGGCAATGGCTCCGTGAGTAAAACACTTGCTGCACAGGCATGAGGACCGAGCTCAGTAAAACAGCTCCATGTAAAACAGCTGGCATGGCTGCACAGACCTGTAACCCCAGCAAGAGGGCGGGTGAAGACAGAGACAGGATGATGGCTAGGCTTGCTGGCCAGCAGGACTAGAAAAACAGTGAACTCCAGGTTCAGTAAGAGATCCTGTCTGGGGCACAGGGGAGAAGTTGGAGGGGAGAGAATGGGGAGGTGATCAAAACACACTTTATACATGCAAGAAATTATCAAACAATAAAAAGAAAATAAACAAAGAACCTGTCTGAAGGGAATAAGATAAAGAGCAATAGAGGAAGATAACCAATATCTCCCCTAGCCTCCATCTGGGTGTATCCCTGCACACACATCTATGCATCAAAAGATGGTATCAACAGAGCAAAATGTCAACATATGTAATGGAGAAAAGTATTTGTCAACTATATATCTAACAATAAATTTATATCCAAATTGCCTAGGAAACTCCTAAAATTCAACAAAACCTTGGTTCAAAACGGACAAAGGATTTGAATAGATATTTCTTCCATGAAGCCTAAATGAGCCTCCCTAGTGGGCCATGCCCACACCTGCTATAAGGATCACCTACTAGAAAATCATTAGCATATCCTGTGTGACCCCATGGTTGGGAAAGGACTCTAGGAAGTTTACACCTGGTTTCTTCTGCACTTCATCCCACATCCTTTTGTCTTTGCTATTCTTCTTTGTATCCTTTATAATAAATCCATGCCATGGATGTGACTCTATGTTGAGTCCTGTGAGTCCTTGTAGTAAATCACCAAATCTGAAAGGGTATTTGACAAACAACATACCCACTCACCACCACCTTCACACACTCAAACACAGTCCCCCCACCATGGTCCACTCATTGTGAGAATGTTCTTCTCACAGTATGAGCCCAGAGCTTTATTCCAGCAGCAGTTCCACATAACAAGCACAAGAGCCACCTGGATAGCTTCCCTACCAGGCAGGCTCTCAGGGTTCGCCTACACCTTGGATTCAGTGGAGCAGGGGTCAGCTCAGGCTACAAAACTGTTAACTGATCCCTCTGAGGGCTTAGGCTTGGGGACATCAAGTTAAAACAAGACTTCTTACATCTAGAATCTTGACTGCTGAGGTTTGACACAGGTTTAGACAATGACTGAAGAGCTCTTTGGTATGTCCTCTTCCCAGGGCTCTGTGTCCTTCCACCACCAGTGAAAGTGCATGGTCTACATTCGAGTTTCTTAGTGTTTTTGGTCTTAGTTATGGGTCCCTTCAGGAATCTGATGAGCCAGGCGGTGGTGGCACATGCACTCGGGAGGCAGAGCCAGGCAGACCTCTGTGAGTTCGAGGCCACCCTGGTCTACAGAGTGAGATCCAGGTCAGGCACCAAAACTACACGGAGAAACCTTGTCTCGAAAACAAAAAACAAAAACAAAAAAATCTGATGAAAGTAATGTATGCTTTCCCTAGAGAACACACACACACACACACACACACACACTTTTACCTACAACCTAGATGACTCCATTATTCCCACATGTAGATCCTGTGTTTCATTCAGCAATAAGGTCCTCCAGCTCTCATACTGTACAGCTCTATCAACAGCCCAACTGGGCCATGAGATGAGCTCTGCCACCTCAAACCCTCCACCTCATGAGTATTGTTGTTAGCACCAGTCTCTTAATATCTGTAAAATTACAAAGACCAAGACTAATTTTCTCTCTGCAGCACTACAGACAGAGATAGAGGGTTGCATCAAGTACAGTTATTAAATTTCCATATTTAGATGTGCAAAACCAGGCTCCTTTCGGGTCCTTGGAAGCCATTCAGTTCCCAATAATTAGATCAGCAGCTGTGGCTGTAATTCTTCATATTTTCACTAAGGTGGGCTAGAGGCCAAGTGAGGTCCTAGTTCAGTGGAGGTGGAGGCCCCAGTGGATTGTAGAGTAGGGGGTTAAGGCCCTCTTTTAGGCTCTGCCCTGAGACAGGCACAGGTCTTGGCTTTTGTGGGTAACAAATACATGCAAAAAGGTATCAGACCAAATGAGATGTCACCTCCACTCTGAAGCTCTTCCTGGCCTCCAAGGTACACTGAACCCTTTGATCTCCAACAACACTGACAGTCTGGCTATTACAATGGCTTCTGGTGGGATACTTGTCTGCCTCCCCAGAGTATGAGCAACCCAAGATCCAAGTATGTTCATCCCCATCAAATTCCCAATAACCATATAGTGAAGGGGAACAGATTAGCCTCAAGTGCTGCATGCTCTTCTCTAATATTCCAGCTCCTCTCAGTTCCAGGAGAAGCCATGGCCAACTCTGATCAGCCCCATAAGATTGGCTGATGGCTGGAACTTAAGTCAGACTGGCTAAGGTCAGTCCTGAGACTTTTGCTGAGGCTGTCCAAGGAGAGGCATTTCCTTCCCACAGGCCATGAAGCTGATTTATGGGAATCTGGAAGTGCAGGTGACTATCACTAATGAAGGGCTGGATGGAGCATGAACTCAGGCCAACTTAAGGGACAGCAGAGCTAGAGATGGAGAGAGAGGCAACGTTCTAATGGTCTTGGAGACTCTGGAATCAGCCATGCCCGCAGCCAGTGCCACACATTCCAGTTTCACCAATCAATTTATTTTTTGTTTGGACTAGTTTCAAGCAACTTTCTGTCACTTATAACCATGAGTCCTAGATAAGCCTCCCAGACTTCCTCAGAGTTACTCTTCATGTCATAACGAATATACTCTGGGCATGAGGACAATGGTGACTTGCTTGGGGTCGTAGAGCAGCTAAAACTTAGGTTACTGGACATTCTCAGACAATTCTCCTCTGCCTGGAGTTCAGCACTAGAAGAAACCAAAAGCCACTAGAGAGTGAGATGCTCACTCAGCAACACCCCATCTGACAGGATCCAGGCCCCAGAGGCGCAAAGGCAGTCCTTCTGTAGCAATCAATGCATAGACTGCTTCAGCTCAAAGGGAGTTTTCTATTCTGAATGCTATTCAGAGTCAGTGGAGAAACTAGGGGGAAAGCTAAAGGTAAGCAGCTCAAGGTATCCTCTCCACTGTGTCCATTCACTCTGTCCTGTTGCTGCTGCTATTGGAATCAGCCTCAAGTTCTAACACTCAGGTGTCTCTGAGTCAATTATCATAGTACACATTGACAGTGCACCTGACACCCTTGGATCCTCACCTCAGCCTGGAAGGGGTAGTTTACCTCAGGAACGGTAACTGTCTTAGATAGGATGACTGTTGCTGTGATGAAATATCACGATGGGAAGGAAAGGGTTTATTTGGTTTATGCTTCCACATCCACAGTCCATCACTGAAGGAAGTCAAGACAGGAGGTCAAACTTGGTGAGAGAATGTAGAAGCAGGAGCTGATGCAGAGGCCATGGAGGAATATTGGCTTGTTCCCCATGGCTTTGCTTATTCTCCTTTCTTATGGAACCTATGACCACCAGCCAAGGGATGGCACACACCCACAATAGTTTGGGCCCTCCTGCATCAATCACTAATTAAGAAAAAAATGCTCCCCAGGCTTTTCTACAGCCCAGTATTATGGAGGCATTTTCTCAGTTGGGGTTCTCTCCCCTCAGATGACTCTCACCTGTGTCAAGTTGACATAAAATGAGCCTTCACAGTAACTGTGGATGGTGTGGAATCTGGGACCTGTATTTATGGTGCTGAATGTTGTTGAACAATCCTAGGAACAATCTCCTTCAGTTTGGGGCTAACTTTTTGCAAAGAATTGTTTGTAATTTTACTGTACTAATGCTTGTGAATCTGGTCTGTACATGTCAGTTCTTTATTACTTAATAAGTATATTAGCTACTTTTGTGTTGCTGTGACCAAACTATATGATATGAACAACTTAAGACAGGAGAGGCTTATTTGGACTCACCATTTCAGTTCATCACAGTAGGGATGGTATGGTGGAGCAACTCATCTACAGTATCAGGACCATGTGGCAGAGTCCCCTCACAGTATGGTGGACCAGGGAACAAAGAAGATGACAAGAACCAGAACTGGGCTAAAACTTTCAAAGGCCCAGCCCTACTGATCAACTTGCACCAGCCAAGCTCTGCTTCCTATAAGTTTCACAGCCCCTGGAGTAGCACTACCAGCTGGGGACAAAGCATTCAAAACATAAGCCTAAGGAAGATGTTTCACATCCAAATAGTATCATTGGCTCTTGCTTTGGACCAGTAAGTGATCCATTTTTATAAATATTCCATGTACGGTTGAAAAATATGTAGTTAAATGACAACCACCATAAGGCTTCTCTACATAACCACCTAAATGAGCTTTTACCCACTAAGCAATCTCACTGGCCCTTCTTTTCTGTATATTTTATAAAAAGTTTTATATCCTTGGTGCCTTGGACCAAATTTTTTTTCTGAATCTCATTAGTTTTGAAAGTATTGTCCACATTTATTCACTCATGTCCTCCAAGGATGGGCCTGCTGTGTTCATCAGGGTTATGCCCATGGGTCACACAACATCATGCCTATGGGGTATGTGAAAGGGGTAGCAGCCAGCAGCATCTAAAGCTTGTCTTTCTGAGAACATTTGCTGCCTGCAGCTTCAAGCCTTAAGCCCACATTCTGGGTACCACACAAGGTGTTACAGCTTTATTCAAGTCATCATCAAGACACAATCCTATTAAGATATACATTTTTCCCATCCAAAATCAGTGCTGCACACTGTCTCTACTAAAATGACTAATAAAATGTAATTTTTGATGTGAATATTCAAATGCAAACAAACATATGTGATTTTAAAACATTTATAAAGAAACCAGATAAAAATGCTTGTTACAAATGTGTGGAAAGTGAGGGTTAACAGGCTTATAGAAAGCAGCTCTCTCTTCTGCTTAAAGAAGTTTAGCCAGGTGTGGTGGCCATGCCTTTACTTTAATCTCAGCACTCAGAGGCAGAGGCAGGTGATCTCATATGAGGTTGAGACCAGCCCGGTCTACAGAGTGAGTTCAGGCCAGCCTGGTCTACAGAGTGAGTTCAGGCCAGCCAGGGCTATAAAATGAGAGCCTGTATCAAACAAAACAAAACCCTCCCACTGGAGCCACCTGTTCAAGGTAGCAACAACTTCTCCATTACTGCTGCCTCCTTCTCAGCCTCCCACTACACAGCCCTTATCTGTGGGGTCATACCCCTAGAAAAGTGGCCACTGCTGGGCTCACCTGAGTAGCTCCCAACATGGAGTGAGTGCTGGAGGATGCAGTGATTTGCAGATGTGTGTGATTATCTGGATTGCCATTTTCCTTTACTCTTTTTCTAGAAGTGAAAGACTTCCACTGGTCAAATTCAAATCTCTGCAACTGGGTTCTCATTCCTTCATGTGAAACCAAGCTGAAAAGGAGACCCCTCAGCACAGCCAACTCTGTGTGCTCTCTCTTCTCTACAGTGCTAGGTACTGACTACAAGGCCTGTGCACACTGGTTAAGTGCTCACAGCCCAGCCCTTTAAAGGTGTTCTCTAATCTTGGGATTTTCAGCCCTCTGTTTGTTCCCACACTCCATTCTGCAGCCCCCAGATTTCCTCACCGAACAGACATTTGTTCCAAGATACTCAAAAGCCAGAATGGGTACCAAGAGTCCCTCCTGCCAAAGGTCCCAACAAGGAGCATCAGCACTGCCTGTGACAACCAGGCAGCAAGGGCAAAGTCCTTGAGGACTAAAAAAAGAAAGTGACCCATTCTATTATGTATGTGAGAAAAGGGGAAGTTTCTGGGATCATTTAAGCCGAACTTTAAAAGGCAACAAGGGAGCTGGGTGGTGGTGGCACACACCTTTAGTCTCAGCATTTGGGAGGCAGAGGCAGGCATACCTCTGAGTTTGAGGCCAGCTTGGTCTACAGAGCGAGTTCCAGGATAGCCAGGGCTATGCAGAGAAACCCTATTTTGAAAAACCAAATAAAAATAAAATAAAATAAAAGGCAACAAGGATGAAGGGAAGAATATTTGTAGCAACTGAAACAGCTTGTGTGAAGGTAAAAATATGTGAGTGTGCACAATGGACAGACGGTAGGGGCAGATGCAACACCCTTTCAGTATCCAACCACTATCATGGTCCTAGCAGGACCAGAAAAGGGCCCAGGAATCCATTGGAACTGAAGCTTACTCCAAAGAGCCTCAGTCCTGCCTTAAGATTCAGAAACTCAAGATTCTGAAGCCCCAAGCCAGGTTCACCAAAAAGGACAGACATACCCTAAAATTTGGGTCTGCCTGAGGAAGCTGCACCTACAGACTTAATAACCCACCCTGCACACACCATGTTTGTGTAGCTCAGCTGAGCCCCTGGATAAACAGCTAAAAATAGGCTCAGGGTAGATTTCCAGACAAGACTATGATGCAGTCAAACCCAAAAGACTCAAAGATTGGCATGGTAGTGAAAACAAAAATATCAACCAGCTTCTCTGGCTTGCACAGCACTGTGCTACATCAGCAAGAGTTTTTTTTCCACTGAGCACAAGCTAGTCCTGTCAAGAGATGGGGCACTTGTCAGCCCCTTAAATAAACTATGTATGGCTCATCTTTACAGCAGCAGCAGAATGTGGTAGTTCTATTTATACAGATCTGGAAAGATTCTAAGATATGTAACAAAATCAGGCAAATTGTAATATATTTTATTGTAGTATATAGCTGAGTAGGGAATCTCAGCTACAGTAAACTAAAAAAAAAGTATGTGTGTATGTGTCTTAGTTAGGGTTTCTATTGCTGTGAAGAGACACCTGACCACAGCAACTCTTATAAATAAAAAAACATTTAATTGGGGTGGCTTACATTTTCAGAGGTTTAGTCTATTGTCATCAAGGTGGGACATGGTGGCATGCAGGCAGACACGGTGCTGTAGAAGGAGCCAAGAGTCCTACATCTTTGATCCACAGGCAACAGGAAGTGAACTGAGGTATTGGGCATGACTTGAGCATATATGAGACCTCAAAGCCCACCCACACACTTCCTCCAACAAAGCTATACCCACTCCAACAAAGCCACACCTCCTGATAGTGCTGCTCTCTATGAGCTTATGGGGACCAATTACATTCAAACTACCACAGTCTGCACCTCTGCGAGTATATAAATGTTTGTAAAAGCTCCAACCCCATGCAGTGGCATTAACCCACTGAAGGCTCTGTGAGGTCAGCTAACTTGACCACGTGGTCCATACATTAAAGAATTGGAATATAATAACAATCTCTGGGATCTACATAGTATTTTTTAAACAGTGAGATGATACACATGAATTCATTCATAACAAACATGAATGGGGTGACTGCTGTGGACTTGGTTCCATCTCCAGCCAAAGAGATGACAGATGAAACTTACCAATAAAGTCCCTGCCCTTCAGATCTCTGTGAGTTCCCAGGCCAGCCTGGTTTACATTGTGAGATCCTGTCTCTAAATAAATAAATAAATAAGTTCCTGTCCTTCTTGCATTTGCCTCTCAGGAGTTGCCATTGGGGAAGGAATGGCACATGATGGACAGGATCAGAGGAAAAATATTAATGCTATCAGTATTGTTGCTAGAGTTTTCCTGCCTGGCCCACAGTCAGGACAAATCTCTGACACCCGCCAGTCCCACAGCCACTCAGACCCAACCAAATAAACACAGAGACTTATATTCGTTACAAACTGTATGGCCGTGGCAGGCTTCTTGCTAACTGTTCTTACAGCTTAAATTAATCCATTTCTATAAATCTATACCTTGCCACGTGGCTTGTGGCTTACCGGTACTTTACATCTTTTTTGTCCTGATGGCGGCTGGCAGCGTCCCCTCTCAGCCTTCCACTTCCCAGAATTCTTCTCCTTGTCCCGCCTATACTTCCTGCCTAGCCAATGGCCAATCAGTGATTTATTTACTGACCAATCAGCAACACACTTGACATACAGACCATCCCACAGCACAGTATTTTTAATTTTTAATAACATGAGGGAAACTACCATTGGAATAATTTAAAGGTTTTTTGGTTTTTTTTTTTGTTTGTTTTTTTTTTTTTTAGAGTTTGTAGCCAGAAGATTTACTGTGTCCTGGCCTGCTGGCAGTTGGGGCAAATCTCTCCCACTCATGTCCCCCAGGTAAACACACAAAGGCTTATATTAATTATAACTTCATGGCCATGGCTCAAGCCTTTTACTAGCTAGCTCTTATATCTTAAGTTAGCCTATAACTATTAAACTATTAATTTATGTATCACCACATGTTCCGTGGCTTTACCTTGGGTGGCTCACTGGCATCTCCCCCATCTTCTTCCTATCTCTCCTTTGAATTTCCCGCCTGCCTCTAAGCTGCCTTCTCATAGGCCAAATGGCTTTATTTATCAACCAATCAAATCAACACATATTCACAGCATACAGAAAAACATTCCCCCATCACTTCCCCTTTTCTGTCTAAACAAAAGGAAGGTTTTAACTTTAACCTATTAAAATTACATATAACAAAACAGTTATCAAGCAAGAATTACAGTTACAATATCTAGTTTATTTGTATTTTGTAAAATTAAAGAAAAAATTTTCTATCTATCCTATATTTGTGAATCTAAGGTTTTATATTTAATTTATCTTTTATCATAACCAAGGAAAATTAATTATAACTATCTAGTCTTCAGTACATCAAAGACCTCAGAAGGATATAATATTACCTAAGTAAACAGGAAATGCATTGTAAGCATTGTATACCCTTTGGCAGTTTAAGATATGTACATGTAATAGTAGATACCTGCTTGGGCTTTGTATATGCCCTAGCCTCGCCTGGAGAGAAGGCTGCTAATGTTACTAAGGCACTCAAGTCAGCAATGCTAGTCATGGGAGTTCCTTGGGCCGTTAAGACTGACAATGGCACTGCTTATGTATCATAGCAGTTTAATGATTTTGTAAGTTCATGGAAAAATGTCCCATACCACTGGAATTCCATATAATCCACAGGGACAGGTCATTGTAGAGGAACTAATAGAACCCTTAAAGAGCTCTTGAAAAAAATAATTTCCTCAGAAGCCAAGAGAGATCCCAACCTGGCCCTGGCAGAAGTTCTTTTACACATTAATTTTCTCAGCTTTGATGACATGTGCTTAAGCCCTGCTTACAAACACTGGGCTTACCTGCCTTGGGAGACACCATTGCCCTTGGTGAGTTGGAGGGATCCCATCACCCTTAAATGGAAACCCCCTGATCCCCTATTAACCCGAGGGTGAGGGTATGCTTGCATTTTCCCCCAGAATACCACCACACTGATATGGATACATACCCTCCAGAGATGTGCATCTGGCAACAGATCAAGAGACACTAGCCAAAGAAGAAGCTTCAGAGGGGTAATGTATGATTTGCTCTGCTACTGTGGCATTAGTAAAGGTCATATCATTATTGGCATGTGACCCTAGATATCAAGCAATTGCCTCACCCCCTACAAGGTCACTAATGCATCACCCAGAAAGACTTTGATTGGCACATTTCATATAAATATGACTACAGTTCTATCCATGTCCTTGAGACTGAATTTTTGACTAATCCTTCTCCTCTTCAAATGTCTTTTACAACAGGTTTGCCAATAGAAGGTGGCCACGAAGATGACCCTACAGGTTTTATTGGCTCTCAGACACCTAGATCAAAGTCCTCCTAAGAGATAATGCACACATGGCTCACTGAGATACAGAAGACTACTGCCTAAAACTCAACACCTGGATAGCACTCCAGGATTGATGCTGGTAGTCAGACAGGTAAGAGATTGTTTGGCAAGCCAGCCTACAGTCCATTATGATGAGCTCTCCTGAGATGGGGTCAACAAGGTTAGGGCAATGCACCCTAGCTCCCACTGAGCATGTCCCATAAAATAATAAAAAGGGGTGGATATGTGGGATGACTCATCCCTAACAGGCCTGAGGGCTAGCCAGCCCAAACCAGTAATAAGATACTTTCTGAGAGCCAACCTGGGTCTGCCTAAGGGCCTTAGCAACAGCAGCTGAGACATGATCTGGAGATGACCTGGACCAATGAGAGGCAGCCATGTCACACCAGCAGATGCATATTCATCAGACCTTCCCCCAGTGTGGGGTGGAGGGTATATAAGGCTTACCTCTTCCTGAATAAACTGAGCTTGTTGTTTTGACATTCTTCCAGAGTCTGTGTCGTTGATGCTGCGCCTACTTGGCCCCCTCCCCAAAAGGGAACAACAGCACAGATCCCTGCTACATTCTACAATGAGGAGAACATTTACAATTTTCTTTCGATCTGACAGAATTAGTTGCTGTTGAAGGGGCTCCTCCAATGAAATCTTCTCTGCGCTCTGATTTGGCGGTTCTTCTGAGCAAAAAAGACAGCTTTCTCTTCCAGCTCTTTTCTGCATCTCTCCATGTCCATGTCCCCAGAGCTCAGCTCTCCATCTGCAATTTCTACATGACAACCTTTGCAATCACCACCACCACCCCTAGGTCCCATGCCAGCAAGTGCCCAGTTGCTACAAAGGTGACAGGGCACATTGAGAAGAAGACTTGTTGATTGCAGAAGACACTTAAGCCCCGTGTTTTCAGGTGGGGAAATGTTAGAACAAATGCAGTACACTTTATAGTCACAGTTAATGGTTCAGATTGTTTATTTCTGTGATGTTGACTAGTGTACTTGGAAGAAACAGATTTTTATTTATCTGTCTTTGCTTTTTTTTTCACACAGGCCAATGTCTATGTTTTTTATCAATTAATGGGAAGTAGTAGCCTACAGAGTGCTTGTGATGTTGGGCGGAGGCGGCTTAGATGTCTCTGAGAAAAATAAAAGATAAGAACTTCCTGTGTTCAGAACATGGACTATTATTTGATTTTACTTTATTTTAATTATTTAATTAATTTATTTTAATTCCTTCCAAAAGGAAGTCTGAACACTGACACTAAATTACAGACATAAAGGATGAATGAGGTCCCAAGCAGCATCCCCATTTCGTTAGCTCACACTTCAGTCCTCTCTACTGAACATTGGGGTACATGCTGATGTGGGTGTTGGGATCTGACCTCAGGTCATTTGGAAAAGCAATACATACTCTTAATCACTGAGCCAGCTCTCTACCTATCTCAATTTTTTTAAGTGATGGGATCTTACTATGTCCCCCTAGGGTAGCCCCAAACTCCTAACCTCATATGTTCATCCCTGTCTCAGCCTCCTAAGTAGCTGGGACTACAGGTCTACACCCCATACCCAGAAAAACTTTATTATTAAAGCTTCAAAAAACTATCATAGAAATAAAAAAAGCCAGAAATAGCCAGGAGGTGGTGGCACACACCTTTAATCCCAACACACAGGAGGCAGAGAGAGGTGGATTTCTGAGTTTGAGACCTGCCTGTTCTACACAGTGAGTTCCAGGACAGCCATAGCTACACAGAGGAAACCCTGTCTCAAAAAAGCAAAACAAAACAAAAAGCCAGGCATGGTAATAACTCTATAATCCCAAGATTACAAGAACTGGAGGCAGAGGAATCAGATGTTAAATGTCATCCTCAGCTATATACCCAGCCTGAACAACATGAGGCCCTGTCTTAAAACAAAGGAAGGAAGGAAGGGAGGGAGGAAGGAAGGGAGGAAGGAAGGAAGGAACCAACCAACCAACCACTGCCTTCAATCTCTCTCCCAGACTCATACCATCCCCAGGCTCCCAAAGGAGCACTATTCTACATCTTATTGTATTACACTTACTCTTTGTTTATGTGCACATATGTACAGAGGCCAGAGGACAAGCTGGGATGTTTTCTCTCAAGACAGGGTATTTCATTTGCCTGAAGCTTACCAATTCAGCTAGACTGGCCAGCCAAAGAAGCTACAAGCATGTGCCACCACATCCAGATTTGCTGTCTTGTTTTGTGTGTGTGTGTGTGTGTGTGTGTGTGTGTGTGTGTGTGTGTGTGTGTGTTTTAATATGGGTACTGAGGATGGAACTCAGGTCCTTGCACTCTCAAAGCACTCTACTGTTCTGTTAACTGTTATCTACCCAACAACTCACCCCTTTATTCTTCTCTAGAGTTGTACTATATGTGTTTGTCATTAAATAGCACTTTGTTTTGTGTTTTTAGTGTTAAAAGAAAATTTTTCCCTGGGTGTGGTGACACACCTCTTTAATCCCAGTACTTGGGAGACAGAGGCAAGCACATCTCTGTGAGTTCTAGGCTAGTCTGGTATACATAGCAAGTTCCAGGCCCACCAGGGCTACACAGTGAGACCCTGTCTTAAAACAAAGAAAAAAGGCAGGGCAGTGGTGGCCCATGCCTTTAATCCCAGCACTTGGGAGGCAGAGGCAAATGGATCTCTGAGCTAGAGCCTGGTCTACAGAGTGAGTTCCAGGACAGTCAGAGCTGCAGAGGAAAACCCTGTCTCAGAAAACCAAAAAAAAAGAAAGAAAGAAAGAGAGAGAGAGAGAGAGAGAGAGAGAGAGAGAGAGAGAGAGAGAGAAAGAAAGAAAGAAAGAAAGAAAGAAAGAAAGAAAGAAAGAAAGAGAAAGAAAGAAAGGAAAAGAAAAAGAAAGGAAGGAAGGAAAAATTTCCTAAACCAATTATATTGAGTAGTGTATTTAAGCAACACCAGAGGTAATTCTGAGACCATCCACCAACATCAGACAGCTCTTACCAGGAGAACAGAGGTTAGACAAAGAAAACAAATTGTCTGTGACCTCCTCAATCAACCTACCAATTGGTTTCAGATTAACTAGTTGTTTACATTTTAGTTAATTGGGGGCTCCTGGAACCACCCAAAACCCTATTACTGACATTAAACTTCTTATTGGTTTGGTATGCTGGGCCCAGATATCCAGGGCAAATCAAAGGCCACCTAAAAATAATAGTTAACATTGTCTTGGCAAAATGGAAACACTGCACAATTCACTCTTTTTCAATTCTATTTCTGCCACTCGCCCTTATGTTCCTGGAGCCACATTTTCTCATGTCGCTGTAATTGACTCATTAATACTGCTCAACAGGATCCATTGAATAAACATATCAGAGTTTATTTATCCATTCTACTGCTGATGAACATTTAAGCTGTTTCCTGTTTGGGGCAATTAAGAATAATGCTGCTGTGAACAGTTGTAACCACCTTCTTGGAGTGTGATGTGTATCACCATAAAACTTACCCATTTTAAGTAGAATATAAATTCATACCATTGTATAAACCTCACCACCACCGAGGTTTGGGAACACGTCCATCACTCGAAGGTCCTTCATGCCTGTTAATACCCAATCCCACTTGCAGTAGACCACCACTGCTCTGCTTTCTGGCATTCTGGCTTTTCCATAAATTTCACATAAGTAGATTCAGACAATAAGCAGTTTTTTGCATCTGGCTCCTTTCCCAGTGCATAATGTGTTGAGGCTCACCCACCTTGCTCCATGTTTGATCCTTTTCAATGCTGAAGGGTGTTCCATTCTGTGCCTTTGCCTATCATTGCCCAGTAGGTAAAAACTTGGTTGAATTTCAGGTTTCAACCGAGAATGTTTATGTGCAAGACTTCGTGGGGACCAGTATTTTCATTTCTCCAGGAGTAAAATTAATGGGAGAGAGTAATTTTATGTTCGATTTTTTTTTTAATTTGAGACACACTATCCCAAGCCGGCTTCTGTAATTGTTGTGCCTCAGCCTCCCCAGTGCTGGGACTGCAGATGTATACCATCAGGCCTGGCATACTGTATGTTTGACTCTTTTCTCATTTTTAAAGTGCTGGAGATGGAACCCAGAGCCTTGCTTGGTCATAAAGTGCTCTACTACTGAACTACACCCACAGCCGGTGTCTAACATTTTTAAAAAACAATGTAACTGGCAGGTAGTTCTTCAGTTACTATTCTTCACACTGCTCATACCAAAGGGCACTAAATAATCTTGTTTTCCAAAGTGATTGAGCCATTTTGCATTCACCACTTATGTCAGAGGAGGACTGAAGATGAGTGGGAGGAGGAAGATGGTCCCCTTAGGGGGTGCATGACTAGGGTGGTGAGGCTGGATGTAGGGAATTCTAAATGAAGTTAGGGATACTCAAGTTTAGAGAAATCCCACCACCATCCAGTTGTAGGATGCTCAACTTGTTTTTAGCCTACCCAAACCCCATGTTCATGTCTGTGAAATAGGTACCAGGCTGCGCTACTGGAAAGGAATTCAGAACTGTTGAATTAACTATGCACTACCAGAGCTTGGGACCCTCAACCTCCCATCACTATTACTATTGACCTCATGGCTCAGGGACATCAGCCCTTCAACCTATTTACTTCATGCATAGTCTACTTTAAATACAACTGGGAACTCCAGATGTCTATAAAAAAAAAAAAAAGAAAGAAAAGAAAAGAAAAGAAAGAGAAAAAAAACCTGTATGTAACTAAGAGAAATGCTTACTCACTTAACCCAAATCTTCATGGACAAACAAGCATTCAGACTGCATTTACACAGATCTGCTTTTGACTGGAGACTGGAGGACCTCTCTAAAACAGAATAGGATGTTCCTGGTTTTGTTCTGTCGCCTTCTGCCACAGTGTGTTACTGCCTGGCTCCCACACCCCTAGTGAAATCCCAGAAGTCCCCAGAAACACCTTGGTGATATCTGAGGGGGCAAAAGGGATACAGGTGAAAGGACCTTTCGAACAAGAAAGACACAGGTGCGAGACTCAGACCTAACGCTATCAGCAGATAGGTCTGAAGCACGAGGAAATTAAAGCCCCCGGGCTCAATGGGCTGCGGCGAGTGAAGTACCAAGTGCTCCTAGTGGTGAAATCATTCCCATCAGCCGGGAGACTGTGTCCAAGGCAGGAAGCAAGAGAAGAGATGCCCTGATTTGATTCTCCTGATTCCCTTCTAGCCCTTGTCCACATACACTGAATTCTGATATAGTATAAGGCAAGGTGACCCAGACCCTTAATCCCATCATTCAGGTGGTGGAGGCAGGAGGATCTTGATTAGAGGACCAGCCTTGGCTGCATACACATCGAGTTCCAGGCCAGCCTGAACTGCATAGTTAGACCTTAACTCAAATAGAGAAAAAGAAAGGAAAGGAGGGAGGGATGGAGAGGGGAAGGAGGGGGAGTGGAAATCTGACACAGGTGTCACCTATGGCCAGAACAAAGCATACCTTTTTGACAGGTGACAAATACGTTTTCATATGACCACAAAATTCCAGTAGAGAAATAAAGCCAGCTGTAAGTAAAAGGACCCGACTCCAAGCACCCCAGCCACAAAGACATTTAATTAAGTCATATAACAAGTCACCAACAAAAACGTAACCACAGCTTTTTTTTTTTAAATAAGCATTTCCAGTACCCACCACTGTCACAGCTTTATCCTGAAGCCTTATTATCTCAGGGCCACTCCAGCTCCATAACCTGAGCTGAGGAATGGATTTCTTGGTACACACTGAGTTGTTGGCTTTTTGTTATATGAAATTTTTTGAGAATTTCATGTGAGTGTAGGTACCACCCCCAGCTTATTCATTATTGTTGTTACATATATACATATAAATTTATAAATGTAATCTGCTGATTGCCCTTTAGTGTGGCTCCTATGTGTGTTAGAACTGACACTTGGGATTTGTGGTGATCTACTGTGTACCCTAAATAAACTTATCTGGGGATCAGAGGAAAGAACCAGCCACTAGATTAGACATAGAGGCCAGACACTGGTGACACACACCCTTAATATCTGGCTCCGGGTTTTCTATTAATAAGACCTTTTAAGATTCATGTTACAAGGATTGGATAATCTACTGGGCTCGCTAATGCCTGGAGAAGACTTCCTCTCTCAGCAACCATTAATTACCCGTAGTTCATCTAGGGATGGGACATTGTGAGATTTTCCCCATTCACATTAGCGTGTTAACTGGTGTTGTCATTTTTCAGGTCTAAGCAACCACACTGTTAAGATTTCATGAACACTGTTTCCAGTTATATACAGAAGACAAAGACATCCTGGTATTCCTGCCCCTTATAATCGTCTGTCTTCTCTTCTGCAATGTTCCCTAGGCCTTAGCTGCAAGGGTTTTGTCTTAGGTAAGGAGAAAACTTGTAGCAGGAATCTTAAAAGTTCTTATTAATGAAATCAAACCTGAGGCCAGTTATTGGGGGTGAACTCTGGAAAATCAGAGAGACAGAACAAGCCACAGCTAACCTCACCTGGCCAACTTCTCAGCTGATCTTGTTTCCTCAGACTGGAAGCCTGTGTCCTCATATCCGAATGGCTCTCAGCTGAACTGTGCTGCTCAAGAACCTAAAAGCTTAACCAGCCAAATGCTTAACCCGCCAAATGCTTAACCCGCCAAATGCTTAACCCGCCAAATGCTTAACCAGCCAAATGCTTAACCAGCCAAATGCTGCTAGTTCCCGGTTTTTCACGCCTTATATACCTTTCTGCTTTCTGACATCACTTCCTGGGATTAAAGGCATGAGTCACCATGCTTGGCTGTATGCTTGAACACATGGATTTCTGCCTCTGGAATGCTAGGATTAAAGGCATGTGCTACCACTGCAAAACTAAGTATCTAGTGGCTTTTCTGTTCTCTGACCCCAGATAAGTTTATTAGGGTACACAATATTTTGGGGAACACAATACCACCACAAAAAACTCCTTCCCAAGAACCCTCTAACAGATATCTGCTTACATCTCAAATTCAAGGGCTAGGACCAGCCTTCTCACTCAGTGGGAACCATCACAGAAGAGACTGCCAAGATACTCTACAGGATACAGAGAAAAGCAACTGGGAGACTCTAGGCCTGTAGGCTGAAGAATGAATGCCCCAACTTTGCAGAAGAACTTTGGGTAACTGTCCAGGTAGCCAGCTGCCTCTGTCATTTCCAGAACTTTTTGGAAATTGCTTACAATGCCCTTCCTGTTTACTTAGATAATATTATATCCTTCTGAGGGCTTTGGTGTAGTTGAAGACTAGATAGTTATAATTTTCCTTGGTTATGATAAAAGATAAATTAGATATGAAACTTTAGACTCACAAATATAGGATAGATAGAATATTTTTCTTTAATTTTACAAAATACAAATACAGTAGATATTATAACTAATTATTGCTTCATAACTGTTCTATTATATGTAATTTTACTATGTTAAAGTTAAAACCTTCCTTTTTGTTTAGAGAGAAAAAGGGAAATGCTGTGGGATAATGCTTTTGTACACTGGTTTAATAAAATGCTGATTGGCCAGTAGCCAGGCAGGAAGTATAGGCAGGGTGAGCTAGAAAAGGTGCCAAGCCACGTGGCTAAACATAAATAAGAATTATTGGGTAATTTAAGTGTAAGAGCTAGTCAGGAATAAGTCTGAGCTAATGGCCGAGCAGTTTTAATTAATATAAGCTTCTGAGTGATTATTTTATAAGCAGCTGTGGGGTCCTTGGTGCTGGGTGAACACAGAAAAACCTTCAGCTACAGTGAGATATATCTGCTTGCCTTAGACCTATCACAAGTTACAAGGTAAGGGTGTGACACAGAATTAGGAAAGCGGGGCAGGGTGGCTGCCATTTTCCCTGAGGAGCTCCTTCAAGGTTCACAGGAAGGGAATGAGGCCCAGAGACTTTAAGTCCCTCACCAAAAGCCCCATGTGTCTTCAAAAACCCCACCAGAGCCTAGAAAAGCCACTTCACCCAGGAGTGTCTCCACTATGTCCAGCTCTATGACTCCACAGGGCATGAGCATTAACCCAAAACTTAGCCAGAGGTATGGCATGGACAAGGTCAAGATCCTTCAAAAAGATCCCTCCAGTGCCTCTCATTGGGCCTGCCTACAAAGCCCACAGTAGGGAAAAGCACTTGGAGGCACTCACCAAAGCTTGCCACGCAGGCTAGTGAGAACCCACTACCCAACAAACTGTATCTCTAGGTTGCTGGCGCCTGGCCAAATTCTCATTACTCAGAGCTGAACTCACGCTTCTGGGGAGGTCACGTTTTAATCCACCCACAGTCTGTGTGCAGCCTCTCATGGCTCAGGTCTGCTACCAGCAAAGGAAACAGCCAGGCTAGGAATGTGTGGAGGCAGGAACACAGCACAAGCAGCACACCCCATGCCCACCCTGCCCACCACAGCCTTCTTCTAGCCAGCCAAGCACACTTCAGAAGGAAGCTGAGATGAGGTCCACGTCCACTTCTTGCCTCCAATGGGTGAGTATATTTATTTAAAAAAACAAAACAAAACTTTCACACTGACTATTTCTGTCTGCTGTGTTCAGACTCTTGGAGAGTGAACAACAGGCAGTTTAACTTCATGGGAGGTACTGGAATAGGTCTGTTGTCAGTTCTGAGAGAGAGAGAGAGAGAGAGAGAGAGAGAGAGAGAGAGAGAGAGAGAGAGAGAGAGAGAGAGAGACCAGGCTAAGGCTCATGTTCAGTAACAAAAAGTGAACATTTAGCCCAGACCTGGAACAGCCACCCACTCTGGAGTTCCCACTAATAGCAAAAACTCCCTTTGTATGGAAGCCATGTATGCACCCAAATACATTTAAAAGCCTTCATGAGCTTACTTACAGATTTCTGGGTCAAACACCTACTTAACACTTGAGAGTGAGTGAGAGTGGCAGTGGGAATTAGCAGCACATGTAGTTGTGCCCCTGATACACATGTGCCTTCTATAACCTTCCAGGACCTCTCTATACCATCACCCACACCTTCAGGTTGCAGGAACTAGACAATGCATTTGATCTCACTCATGCAAACATTTTATTCTTGGGCTGTGGAGATGGCTCAGCAGGTAAAAGCACTTGTCATTCAAGCCTGACAGTCAAGGTTCAATTCCACACAAAGGTGAAGAGACCCCACTCCTGAAAGGTGTCCTCTGACCTCCACACTCATAATGCAGTGTGTCACCTGCTCTCTCTCTCTCTCATACACACACACACACACACACACACACACACACACACACACACACAGTAAGGGGACAGAGTGAGCACACAAAAACACAATAAAGATTTTTTTAAGCTTTATTCAATCACCGGGACTAAGAAATGTGGAGAAAGGCAAACAACCTGTTTCTTGTTTGCCCCCCTCCCCCGCTCCAGCCTGACCCAGAGGAAGCTGACATAGTAACAGGTTTAAACTTTGCTTGCTGAAGTGTTTCTCCGAATAGGATTCCCCTTCTTCAGAGCTTGAAGACTTTGCATACACTGAAAGTATGCAGGCAGCATAAACACACATACAGAGTGGATCTCCCATTTATAGAGTAAAAATCTTCATACCACTCTGGGGTCCACTGTGCTTGTGGTAAGAGCTCAAGTTCAGTGTCAGCAAACCTGCCAGGCTTCTGTGGGAGACTCATAGCACTCAAGCTCTTCTGTTTATTTTTGGTGGGAGAGAGGAGAAAATAAAAGGTGACTTTGAACCTGAGTGCCAACACAAACTTTAAAAAGGAACGACATTGCTGAGTGCAGAGTATTCCTGCCTGTCCTCAGGTCTCTACCAAACGTTGGAAGCTAGGACATGAGAAGGAACAAGAAACACAAGCCCTACTCGGCACTAGCTGACCAGAACATGTCCCCCTCTCTTGTGTGCTTTATTTTCTGAGACAGAGTCTCTCTGTGTAACAGCTCTGGCTGTCCTGGAACCCACAGAGATCTGCCTGCCTCTGCCTCCCAAGTGCTGGGATTAAAGGCATGCACCACCACTGCCCAGCTCAAGTGTCCCATTCTTGCTTCAGGTCCTGACCCTTTACCTCCAGTGTGCTCTGTATAGCTCCCTGCAGTCAGGCGCTCAAGCAAAGCCACATCATTCCAACTCACTTCTTTCCAACTATCCACTGATGCTAACACTATCTTAGACTCAAATACCTTCTGTGCTGTGGTGTTTGGGGAGGTCACCTGGCCAGGAGTAATGAGGCCCGACTCCTAATTCTGTCACATAGTCACTGTTGGACCCTCAAGAACTCTATCTTTTCTTGGGGTCTCATTTTCTTTACCCATAAAGACCAGATTAGATGACCCCAAAGATTCCTCTCATGGCTGGCCTACTTCACCCACACATTCATTCGAACATTAATCCAAGCCAGAACCAAGCTCTGAGCATCCTGCACCAGGCACAGTATGTCATGTGACTGTGGCCTGCCACCTAAAGAAAGCATTGGATCCTATCTCCTTGCTTCCATGGACACTGTATGGGGCAGAGTAGAAAAACAAAACCAGCTCTCCCACCTGCCCAACCAACAAAGAGAAGGTGTTTTTCTGTTCCCTCATCCTAGGTCACATCCTAGAAGAGTCTTCGGGGCATTTTCGAAGTTTCGAGTTATTTTTTGAAGTTTTTGGTGTTTGCATTTTAAGTTGCCTCTTTTCCAGGGAAGGGTAACACTGCTTCTTTCCCTCCTAATACGTCCTTTATTCTCCTGGATTTTGCCAAAAAAAGAGAAAATGTTACTTGTTTCAAAGTATTAAATATGCTGTTTTTCAAGTTGCACGGGCTCTAGATTTCAATATAAGCCCCCAGAAGATGAGCTACAAGCAAACAGACCCGTAGAAAGAATGTCTGGCCCATTCCTCGATACCACCTAAAGTAAACACTTACCACCCCCTGTTTCTGAACACCTGTTGGACCTGCTATGACTCTCCACCATTTACAACCGTGAGCTTCCTCCCTGAACCTCAAAGTTTGTGGGAGGATTTCACCCTGTTCAAAGAGCTCCGGAGCGTTGTGCCAACCAAAGTCACTGGGTCTGTGTAGTTGGGCGTTGATGGGAGATAGCGCCTAGCTCTGCCTCCCACAGCTTTTCTTGCTGATAATGTTAAAAGGCAAGGGGAAATGGTGGTCTCAGACCGTAACCCCGGGTCCAGCCAACGCTGCAGGTGGATACTTGCATCCCAGTGATTCCATCGTGACCTGAGCCCACAGCATCCTCACTACCCCGCAGAGAGAAAACCAAGTCTCCACGCTTGGGCGAAGGCTAGCCCCAGCCACCGCCCCTCCTGGTCCCTCTCTGCACAGCCATTGCCCCCCCCCCCCCACACACACCGCCGACCGCCCCCTCCCTGGCTGCCACCAATCAGCGTCCCGAGCGGCGCTAGCGGAGTCAGGTCGGCAGCCACTGAGCGCCAGGGCCCGAGGCGGCGCCTCACCCGCCCCCTCGCAGGATGCCAGGCGCCCCGCAGCTGGCGAGGTGGGCGCAGCGCGCGGGGCGCGGGAGGCGCGCGGGGTTGGAGAGGAGCGCGCGCCCGCCTCCGCTCCGCCTCCGTCCGGGGGCGCGGGCGCGGTGGCCCCGGCGGAGGATCGCAGGGGGCAGGGCCAAGACAGCGAGGAGGGGCACCGGGGGAAGCGGGAGCGATAAAAGAAGGCAAGGCTGCCCCACCCCGAGGCAGGCAGGTGGGCAGTCTCTTGCGTCCCTTCCGTCCGGCCTGTGTCGGCGGCGGCGGGGAGGCGCGCGGCCCGCTGCCGGCCCATGGAGGCTTTCCCTTGGGCGCCACGCTCGCCCCGCCGCGCCCGCGCCCCCGCGCCTATGGCGCTCGTGCCCAGCGCCCGCTACATGAGCGCCCCGGGCCCGGTGCACCCGCAGCCCTTCAGCTCTTGGAACGACTACCTGGGGCTCGCCACGCTCATCACCAGGGCTGGAGACCGGGGCTCCCCGCCCTCCTCGTCCCACTGCTCCTCGCACGAAGGGTCCCGGCCCTTGGCGGCTGGACCCACGCTGGGGCCGCCCGACGACGAGGAGGACGACGATGGCGATGAGCAGGGGACCCGAGACCGCTACCTGGGGGACGCGCTGGAACTGCGCGCTCTAGAGCTGTGCGCCGGCACCGCCGGGGCCGGGCTGCTGGAGGAGCGCTTTGCTGAGCTGAACCCATTCGCAGGGCGCGCCGCCGCGGTGCTGCTGAGCTGCGCGCCCGCCGCCTCCGCCGCCCCCACGGCCGAGGTGACGCCACGCGAGGAGCCTGGCCCTGCGTGGGCAGCAGAACATCGTCTGCACGCGGCCTCCGGGGCGGCCGCCGCACGTCTGCTGAAACCGGAGCTGCAGGTGTGTGTGTTCTGCCGGAACAACAAGGAGGCGGTGGCGCTCTACACCACACACATCCTCAAGGGTCCCGATGGCCGAGTGCTGTGCCCGGTCCTGCGCCGCTACACGTGCCCCCTTTGCGGTGCCAGCGGCGACAACGCACACACCATCAAGTATTGCCCGCTCTCCAAAGTGCCACCGCCCGCTGCTCGCCCGCTGCCGCGCAGCACCAGGGACAGCCTGCCCAGCAAGAAGCTACGCTAGGGCCGGGCTGCGGACACCTGAAGCCATGGTAGCGCCTCCTTTTCCCTTTGGCTCAACTTAGGAAGTAGTCTTGGTTTTGCGGGAGCCGGCGGGGCGCAGCACTTTGCAGTGGAGTGGTCTGGTCTCTGACGTTGAAATCTTGAATTTTGTCTCTAGTTTCTAAAGCTCGCAACCAGAATCGTTGAGGGCTGAGCGGGTATACCACCGGCTCTAAGTGTGGCGACTGAAGCGTTGTTTACTGTGTACGTTGGCCTAATTTAGGTGCGCATCAGTATGAAACTGTCTCTGACTTTGGATGTTTCGTTTTGTGAATGGAGGCACTTTATTAGCTCTAGAGTATTTTTAATAGCCTCTGAACTTGAGTGTGCAAAACTAACCATTTTATGTCTATTTTTTGTTTGATGCAATTTATTAATTTTTTAAGTTTGTCCTTAACTCTAATTGCAGGTAAAACAATTTAGTACACTTCCCAGTATCAATTTGAGAGGATGTTCCTCCTCTTAGCTTGTTTCTGTCCTAGCTGGGAGGCTTAAAGGCACAGTCTTTAGCAGGTAGAATAGTTCCTTAACCTTTTATGTATGATATTCTACTGAATTAGCAAGTAGCCCTTCCCACCCTCTTAAAATTAACTGTGCCAAGTCCTAATCATATCATGTACATATTTGGAAATGGTGCTGTTTAAGAAGACTTGTGTATTTATACAGTGACAGTATATGAATACATTAATCTCCCCCTGTAAACTCCTACCTAGCATTTTCTCAATGCACCATCCCCAGACCTGTCCAATTCTTTGTCTTGATGCTGAGATCCAAGAGAGCAGTGTTAACTCACCTTGATTGCTCAACTTCAGACTTCTTAAATAGAAAACAGGAAACTATGAAGCAATAACCTGAGTTCCAGAAGGTTCTACTCTGGGCTGTCTGCCTTCAGATATACAGAAGGTTTGCCAGAATAAACACCATTTAAAGGCTCCAATACCTGGGGTTGGGTACAAGTATCATGACCTCCCTGGTGGTGGTTCCACTCTTACTGGTCTGCTTCCAGAACCTAATCTTCAGGGAAAATTTCCTAACCCCTTATTTCCAGTACTCCAGTAAATCCATCACACTGAATGCTGGACTATGGACATTGAATGATGGGACTATATATACCATCAAGATAGTAGATGCAAAGATGGTGAATTAAGATAAACTCAGACATCACACTAAACATTACCTGAAAATACCAGCCAAGAGTTTAAGTATATAAAACTTAACAGTAGTCAGATATAGCTAGAGTACTGGGAGTTAGACTGCCGTTCATATTAAACAGCTAACTTCCACAATAAATGTAAAAATACTGGATAGCTGTGTGCCCTATTGGCTAAAGGGAGGTGCATCATATCATAAAAAGATGGGGTTGGTGGAAAGGCGTTCTTAACAAGAAAATAACCATTATAGCCCCACAGAATTGGCAGATTCCACTTGGCCTGGGTCGCAAACTTAATAAAACCATGTAGTTCCTTGTTCTTTTGCTAGAAAATAAACCATTTGTTTTGGGGTTAAGTTTTTCAAGTGAACATAAATTCACATTCTCTCCACTAACTGGTCATGTTTTCCAAGAAATGAGCATTCTCAAAGGGCAAACTCAAGTCATTCAGCCCTTTGAATTGTGGTAGTTCCACCAGGTACATTCCAAGGCATGTGTGTGGTGTCAGTACATGTGAATACATGAGCAGAACCACTGATGACACATACCTAATGCCAATTTTTATTTTCTGACATCTTACTAGAAATAGGGATGTTGTACCCGTTCAGTGGTGTTAAGAGGGGTCCGGAAAATGTCCTCACATTAGGTAGCTCTTATATTAACAGATGGGTATATAGGTACCAGTAGTGTTTCTAAGCACAAAGACCCGAGTTCAATCCCTAGCACCCACATAAAAATATGGGAATGGTGGTATGCTTATAATCCCAGTGCTGGTGAGGCAGAGGCCAGCCTTGCTAAATGAAAAACCCTACCTCCTAAATTAGGTGGGCTCATGAAGACTATCATCTGAGGCTGACCTCCATTCACATACATGCACATTTCAGCTGCAGTTTTAGGTAAGTTTTAAGTCAAAGGTAGCTATGGTCTCAACCACAGGGAAGGCAGAGAAGCCCTGCCTGGGGCTCACTGGTCAGGCAGTCTAACTCCAGGTTTGGAGAACTCCAGATTCAAAGAAATATCTTGTTTGAACACACGCACGCACGCACAAGGGAGCTAGCAAATACTGAAAGTCTACAATATAAACAAAAAATATTGCTAGTTTTCTAGTGTCCTAGAGGAAATAAACTTAGCCCCTCCTGCCACGGAAAAAAACTTTGGAGCCAGGCATTGTGATGTGCGCCTTTAATCCTAGCACTCCTGAGGCAGAGGGAGGCTAAATAATCCTTGGAATGAGATACAACTCCCCCACCCCACCCCCCAGAATAAGAGTCTGCAAAAAATGTTTACAGTAGACCCAAGTTTAGGGCCAGGGATATAGCTCAATGGTAGAGTACTTGCCTAGAATGCAAAAAACACTAGGATCAATACCCATTATTAAGGAGAAGAAAATGAAACTTAAATCCCAAAGTTTAATACAAAACTGTGACAAGGTTGGCTTCTAAGAATGCACTGTGTAGCTGGCTAAACTACAAAAGGCACAGCCCTGTCAGCTTCTCCATGGGCAGAGGCACAGGCTGTACTATGCTTTAGCCTGTCCAAACTTGTTATTCTAATGGCTTTTACTTTTTTTGTATTTTTCCTACAAAGTCCTTTTCAGAAGTTAAATAGCTTTGACTAGAACTTTTGTCAGATATATTAAACCAAAACCATTTATTTGAAAATCATCAGAAATGTATTTCAGGTTAATTTTGTTGTCTAAGCCTCTTGAGTAGTTTTTTGAGAATGGGTCTCACCAGCCAAAACTGACCTGGAAAATTCAGTATCCTTCTGCCTTACCCAACAAAGTTCTGAGATAAATGCCATGTTGTACTGGTGGTTCTTGACTACATCCCACACACAGGTTCAAACCCCTTCCTGGTTGGCACTCTATGGACAAGTGTGACATAGATCTTCTGAGGGTCCTCTCTACCTTTCAAGTACAGCTATAGAAGCTATAAGGTTCCATTGTTTACAACTGCAGAAGCCACGGGGCTCACCTGGAGATTAATCAGCTTTCCTTTAACCTGTTAAATGTATTGGGGGGGGGGGGGGGACTATGATAGTGGAATCCCATGAGCTAGACCACAAAGCAACATTATCAGATACTTCTGCCCCCACACTGTTCTCTGAGTTTTCTCCCAGAACAAAAACAAAACCACCGCAGAAAATGTCTGGAAACCTTGAAACCTGCTCCCCCCCCCCCATGTGCATTCATCTATATGTAGCTGATTAAAAGAATCACTTGCTGGGGATTATCTGTGGCATCACATTAGTGTTTGGTGCACTAGTAAATGCATACATAGCAGGTTACTGCCTCAAATATAACCAATGGTCTGTAAGTACTTTACTTGTTATGATTAAATAATCCCTTCCATGTTTGAAATTCCAGTCCTTGGTAACACCATACAAAAGCACCTGATTAAGTAGAAAAGCATCAGTACTCCCTCTTCTGGCCTGACAGCTATTTTAACAGTAGAAATTTTAAACCACTACCATAGTAATATATAAAGCCTATACCCACTAAAAGTTTGTCACTGAAGTCTCCTACAACTCTGTTGTTGGTTTTTTTGTTTTTTTATTTGTTTTTCTTTTTGCCTAATTCCAGATGAAACCCAAGGTGGTAACTTGACAGTTTCCATGAATAACAAGGGTACTTCACAAATTTTGCAAGCTGCTACCATTTGCTTTTTGTGTTACTGTTAATGATAAATTTTAACAGCACTGATAAAATTCACAAAACCTCAACTGAATACATGGAATATAGCACCATTAACAAATCAACACTAACACCAAGTATGTAAGTATTTTATTTATCACTGAAGAAAAAACACAGCAGCAAGTTCTGTGTTGGCTTCAATAAGACCAAATGGTTACTCTTTCACACAGCTACTACACTCCAAAATTGAAGTCAACACAGTCATCACTACAAATTACTTGTTGAAATAATCTATCCTGAAGAAAGAAAATTAGGAAAAAGAATTTAAACAATTCCTCCAAACCACACATTTATAAATATTGTTGTATTTAAAATGCTTGAAAGGCATGAATTAGTGGAAAAGCAGTTTTCTTTTGGCAACAGAAGAAACAGCAACAGTTTACCAAATGCTCTAGGAATCCACAGCTGTACTGTTCTGATCTGCACTTGAGCAGTGTTGTCATGGTGACTACAGAATGCTTTATACTCACCTCTCTCAAGTCAAGTCTACAGAAACCCATTGCAACCAGTGTTTGTAATATCTACTACACTGATCAGAAGCTACAAACTGCCTAAATGTAGTTAATAGTAAATACCTAAGAAGGTATGTTCCCACTAATGATGGGAAGGCTGTCAGATCCGTTGGCTTAAAGGGTTTTCAAATATTTTAACAGAACCTTACCTTATTCCAAATTAATATCTGATATTTCAAAAATCAAAACAAAACAAAAAAATCAATTGTATACCAAGATATAGGTGTTAACACCTGAAGGGTTCATTTTTATTTTTTAGTTTTTTTTTTTAAACAAATGATTGATGAAATAATGCAACACCTTAAATTCCAGAAAATGGCATGGTTTTTCAACCTCCTGTGAATACAGTGCATGATCAATCTATTATATATGATTAATACAAGTTCATGCTTTTTGTGTTATGGTGAGACAACATTAAAGAATTCAATTAGACTGGGTGAAGCACAAGTATAATAATCCTTAAATGTGATCAAACCTATGCAAGAGATAAGTTTGACTCCATCATCTTGGGACTTAACGTCGTACTGTGGTCCATCCATCTTCATCAGTTTCATTCTTAGTACGACGAAGGGACTCCCTATCTTTCTCAGCTCTCCAGGATGCTTTCTCTTTCTCACCTTCTCGTTCTCTCTCTCTTTCTCTATCTCTTGAAAGAGTTGGGGGAGGAACACGACGAGGTAGATCCCTTTCTTCGGTCCGGTCATCTTTCCTGTCATCAGCTCGTCTCCAAGAGCTTGCTACAAAAGTTTTTAAAAAAATTTAAATGTTAAGCTTGAACTATTTTTGATTCAAAATAAACAAGTGAAGCTAAAGAACTGCCTGCTTTAAACTACTAAGAAAACCAACAATGCAGAATCACACTAAAAGTCCACATTTTAATTATTTTGTGTCATTTATGACAAAAATCTTTGAACTTGCAGACATAAATGGAAAAACTGCCAACAAACAGAAATCCTTGACCATGGAAATATCTTAATAGTTATAAATCAAACACAGGATAAAAAATCAGAGTAAGAATGCCACACAGAAAGGATTTGACTTGAATTTTATCAAATGAGTTAAAATGTGAGATTTTAAGTTATAGTTTTAATACTCTTCTGCTCCTGCCGAGCAAATTGTTAAAAGCATGTAAGGAAAGCATTTAAGTACAATTGACAAACCTCACTAGAAGTAGTTTAAAAAAAATTTTTTTTTTTTTTTGTTGCCAGGTGGTGATGGTGCCTTGCCTTTAATCCTAGCACTTGGGAGGCAGAGGCAGACAGATCCAAATTGGAGGCCAGCCTGGACTAGAGTGAGTTATGGGACAGCCAGGGCTACATAGAGAAACCCTGTCTCAAAAACCCAAAAATAAAGATATAAATTAAAAGATTGTTTATACATTTATGGTCATGAGGTCAGAAAACAACTTCCAGGGAGTTCCCAGGGAGTTCTTTTTCTACCATGTGCATCCCCAGGACTGAAATCAAGTTCCCGAGCCATCTCACCAGCCCCATAAAGTATCTCCATATTTACACTTTTGTGTTCATACACTAAGACCTTATGTAATTAATACTGTTTCTCCATTTTCATTATCAATTTCTGCTACTTACCATTTAGTCTACTGCTACACTTGCCTTATACATGAGCTTACATCACAACCTGACTACTAAGTACACTGAATTTACTCTTTATTTTCATCATATAAATCTAAAAGACAACTATATAAAGCCCCAGTCCTGCCACAAAACTGTTCCCCAACATTAACACCCAAAATGTCTCTACCTTCTTCTCGCTCTGATCTGAGAGGAGGTCCTCTCCGGTCTCTATCATCTCTTAAATCCCTTCTTTCTCTCAGGTCTCTCAGATCACGACGATCATCTCTTTCCCGACGACGGTCATCCCTGTCTCTATCATCACGGCGACTTGAATCTCTCCAGCTTGAAGATTCTTCTGCTGGTCCTCTTCTCCAGCCACCTTCATCCCTACAGCCATTTAAAGTAACAAGTTCAGTTCTTGATAGACTACATGGGTAATAGTAAGCAACACACCAACCCGGTGGTGGTGGTGGTGGTGGTGGTGGTGGTGGTGGTGGTGGTGGTGGTGGTACACACCAGTTTGAGGCCAGCCTGGTCTACAGAGTGAGTTCCAGGACAACAGCCAGGGCTTCACAGAGAAACCCTGTGGGTGTGTGGGGATGTGGGGGTGCGCATGCGCAGACACAACACACCAGATCCAATTTACTATTCTGAGTTTAAACTCCTAACACCTCAATTTCAATCTTGTATCTCAGGCACAGAGCAAGCAAGGCACCTAGACCACCTCACCTGTAACTACTTAAATAAGATCCTACAATAGCACAACCCATATTCCAAGAGCTAGCTCACTAGCCACTTGAAGCTGCTAGCTGCCATGCTGGACAGGACACAGAGAACTTTTTCCACCAGATTTGCTAGTGGCAAAACCATTATGGCAAAGGAACAAGCTAGGACTTTTACTGCTAATAAAAACCAGGTGTGTTGTCAACTGACTATAAATCTCAGCATAGAATGGTTGGATAAAAATTGAATCTCAGGTCATCCTGAGCTACACAGAAAGATGTTATCTTCTCAAAAACAAAACAAAAGGATAACTTAAGGACAAGTAAGCTGATTCATTGCTCTAAGAAGCAGTAGTAGACACCTGGACTGGTTACTTTACCAGTTATGCAACCTGCAGGCAGCCAATAGGCTAAGCCCTCCCCTGTTGTAAATTACTATTTTAAGGTGTGTTACTTTTGTTTACATTGCACTGGTTTAACTCTGTGAAGCTGTGTTACTGTGCCTGTCTAAAACACCTGATGGTCTAATAAAGAACTGAATGGCCAATAGTGAGGCAGGAGAAAGGATAGCCAGGGCTGGCAGGCAGAGAGAATATATAGAAGGAGAAATCTGGGAGGGAAAAGAGAGCAAGGAACAAGAGAAGGAGGAAGGACTCCAGGAGTCAGCCACCCAGCTACACAGCAAGCCACGGAGTAAGAGTAAGATGTACAGAAGTAAGAGGATGGAAAAAGCCCAGAGGCAAAAAAAAAAAAGTGGACGGGATAATTTAAGTTCAGAAAAGCTGGCTAGAAACTAAGCCAAGCTAAGGCCGGGCAATTCATAATTAAGAAAAAGCCTCTGTGGTTTATTTGGGAGCCGAGTGGCAGGCCCCCCAAAAAAGCCAAAAAAATAATCAACAACATTCCCCTCATGTTATTTTCTAGGTATTTGGGGAGGGGGATTAATCAGTCATACTCTATGTGTATCTAAACGGTTAAGTGAGGACAGAGCATTATTTCTCAAAAGTGATCTGGAATGCATAGAAGAGTGTAAGAGAAGCCTGTTATTACAAGTATGTAATTTCCAACCTGGGTCTTCTGAAGCGATCCTCCCGGTCCCCATCTCTGTCTCTGTCCCTTTCTCGGTCAGGGTCCTTGTCGTTCTCCTCTCGATCTTGACTGTCTCTATCCTTCTCTTTGTCTCTTTCCCATTCACGTTCTTCTGATGGTCTTGATTCTCGAGGTGGACCCCAACTCTCTTCTCTAGCCTTTTCTTTCTCTCTCCATCCACCTATTTTATAAAAGAAGCAATTTTGTTTTTAACAGACTAGCAACTGTATGTTTGTGTGGTGCTGGGGATTTAACACAAGGTCTTTTGCATGCAAAGCAAGTATTCTATCAACTGAACCTTTACGAAGATAGCATTAATTCATCATCCTAAACACAAACTGAAGATACTCCTATCCCATTAAGAAAATAGAACAAAAACCTAAACCCATGTATATCCATGCACAGCTAGTCATTAATAATTTTTTAAATTATGTATCTTTAAACAGTCTGGATGTAATGTTTCATAAAATAAGAGTATCCTTTTAAAGTACTATGATTTTTGCTGGTTACTCCATTGTTCAAATGACCACTAAGCATAGGTTCAAATACTATCGCCAAACTTAAGAAGAAAATACACGTGTTAGACAAACTTTGTTCAAGCATGGATTACCAAAACTGCTGGATACGGATTCAGTGTTGCAAATAAGTACTGTTTCAAGCAAAGTGTTTTAAACAGAGACACATCGAGAGACAAATTATATGTTGATGGATGGCAGAATAATAGAAAGAAACCTAAGTTTGTATTTTTTCTAGGATTCCTCAATACTCATGGCACCTTTAAAAGACACAACCACTAAGAACCTACCATACTGCCAATCCCATTTTACACAAGACATGGAAGTTACTTGTCCTAAAGGTCACATATTTGAACAGTGGAATATGGGCCAAGACTAGAAAAGACAAAGAGGTTTACCACAGAAATCACAACTAGTAAAAGCAAAAAAGGTGCTAATTAGATCTGAACTCAGGAAGGATTATTCTGGGTATTGCAAAAAAGAACTTGGGGGGGAAGGGGGTAACGGCAGAAACCAGTTAGCAAGGCCAAAAAGCACAAAGAACCCAGTCTCTACTACAATCAGGGGAACACAAAAGTGGGTGGATTTAAGGACCATCAAAAGGCAGACTGTGGGGCTGGAGAGGTGGTTAACAGCACAGTGTTCTTGCTATACCCACAATTAGTCAAGTGGTACTAATTGTCTTCACTCTTCACTCTATCTCCAGGAGATCTGATGCCTCTGGCCTCCATGTACACCTGCATTCCCATATATATACCCATACATACCAACACAGGTACGCACACACATGTAATTTTAAAATAATGAATCTTAAAAAAAAAAACTGAACTAAATGACAGACTTAATAGAGGCTAAAACAGAAAGCAGAGAACTTAAGACATTTAAGACAGTGATCACAAGAGTGGGTGTTTATTTGGAGAGGGGAGAAAGGGATAAGTTTAAGTATCAAGTGAACACTCCCAGAGTTGACTAGAAGAACAAAAATGAGACACTGAGTATGAGCCCATGGGTGGACAGTTGTGTGAACAAATATTTAGAAAGAATAATTTTCATTTAAAAGTCACTGCACAGGCAATCAAAGAAAAAGACTTATATTTTAAAAAATGAGAATATGGCTCTGTGTTCTCTCTCTGTTTCCTGCTCTGCTCTGCTCCCTCCCCCACCAGGCCTGGCTCCCCATCCCCTCTTTCTTTCTAATAAAGCTCTAAAAGTAAAAAGAGAGAATACAGTACAACTATCATTTAGCCCTACAATTTCATTTTTTACACACCAGATTCCATAAAGCACCTAATTTTCTAAATATTAAATTTTACCTGGCTTGACAAATGGTCTCCAAGGACCAGGTCTTGCATCATCACCACGTCTGGGAATCCTATCATCGTCCATATTTCTCCAAGGCCCCCGGTCATCATCTGCACCTCGCCTGGAAATCCTATCATCATCAGCACTCCTCCAAGGTCCTCGGTCATCATCCAACCCTCGCCTGGGACCCCGGTCATCATCCATGCCCCTCCTGGGACCCCTGTCATCATCAGCATTACGCCAGGATGACCGTTCATCATCAGCACCTCCTCGTCTCGGCCCCCGGTCCTCATCCATCATCCCTCGTCTAGGTCCTCTGTCCTCATCTGCTGTACGCCAGCTTCCTCTGTCATCATCTAGTCCCCGTCTGGGTGGTCTGTCATCATCCAGTCCTCGTCTGGGTGGTCTGTCATCATCTGTGTGACGCCAGCTTCCCCTATCATCATCACCAATTCGCCTGGGAGGCCTGTCGTCATCTGCATTACGCCAGGAAGGACGGTCATCATCTGTTCCTCTACGAGAAAATCTATCTTCATCGGGACCACGTCTAGGCCCTCTGTCATCATCCAGGCCACGCCTGGGGATTCGATCATCATCTGGTCTAAGAGAAGATTCTCTCTCTTCATCATCCCCCAGGCGCCTCAGCCGATCCTCATCTCTCCTGTGAGGCCTCTCATCATCCCGAGTTTCTCCTCGTCTCCACTCCCTAAGGAACAAGGTACAAGGTTTAAAAGCAAATTTTTCAGAAAGCATATGGATCCTTGATTTTACTCACTCCTTTAAAAATGTTTTGCAAATAAAAATTATACCAAATCCAGTACCTTAAATCAACACACATAGTAACAAGCAGACAACATTGTAAAAACAATTACCTGTACCTTCCCAAGAATACCTTGCCAAGTTCTGTATCTTTTACAATAAGCTTTCCTCTAAACTTAATTTCTGCAAAAATAAAGCACTATTTCTACCACTAGTAATTACCATACAAAATAATTCAAAAACTGAGCACGTAGCTTAGTGGTAGAGAGCTTGCTATACACTACAACCTTAGGTTCTATGCCCAATACTACAAAGATTAAAAAATATATTGCTGGGGGATGTCTTTCTGTATGCTGTGAATATATGTTGTTACCATTGGTTAATAAATAAGCTGCTTTGGCCTATGGCAAGGCAGCTTAGAGGCAGGCAGGAAATCCAAGGAGAGAGACAGGAAAAAGAAAGGTGGAGTCTGGGGAGACACCAGCCGGCTGCCCAAGGAGCAACATGCCATCAGACCAGTAAAGCCACGGAACACGTGGCAAAACATAGATTAACAGAAATGAGTTAATTTAAGATATAAGAACTAGCTAGCAAGAGGCCTGCCATAGGGCTGGAGAGATGGCTCAGAGGTTAAGAGCATCGACTGCTCTTCCAGAGGTCCTGAGTTCAATTCCCAGCACCCACATGGTGGCTCCCAACCATCTGTAATGAGATCTGGTGCCCTCTTCTGTATACATAATAAATAAATCTTTAAAAAAAAAAAAAGAGGCCTGCCATAGACCATACAGTTTGCAAATATTAAGCCTCTGGGTGATTATTTTATAAGTGGCTGCAAGATAGTGGGGCCGAGTGGGACAGGAGAAAACTCCAGCTACAATATATTTAAAAAACAAAAAAGCTCAACCTCTTTAGAAAAGTATTACAGACAGTTCTTTTTTTAAATGGGGGTTGGGAGAAGACAAGGTTTCTCTGTGTAGCCCTAGTTGTCCTGGAACTCACTCTGTAGACCAGGCCAGCCTTAAACTCAAGAGATTCACCTGCCTTGCCTCCCTAAAAGTGTATGCCACCACAACATGGCACATTTCATTCTTATTCTTTAAACTCAATGTTGTTGGGGTCTGATAGATTTATTTCAAGATTTGTATGCGTCAGTTGTCAGCAATACTGAAGGGAAAAAAGAAAAACTATTAAAAAAATTCTCATTCGCAGTAAAAAACCAGGTATGGTGGCACAAGCTTGTAAATCCAACACTTGGGAGGTAGCCGTAAGAGTGGGAGTTCAAGGTCATCTTAAAGCTACACAGGACCATGATCTCGTTCAAATAATAGATGGATATGCACACCATTCTACAATTCAAATCTGATTTTAAAACCCAGACACCAGGATCCAAGACAAGACACACTTCCCATAATTCCACTTACTTCTCTGGCGGGCCTCTCCTCCACTCAGAGTCAGCTTCTGGTCCTTTTCTCCATGTGCCTTCTGAATCTCTATCTCCCCACCGAGAATCCTGCACCCACAATGCAAAGAGGCATCATAGTAATAAAAAAGTTACGATCCAACTACTGGAGTTATCACTCAAGCATTTCATTATTTCATTAAACAACCTCAAAATAAGAGTCTTTGGTTGAAGGAGGATGCACAACTCTAACCTCATCACTCAGAGGCAGAGGCAATAGGATCAGAACTTTTTAAAAGGTAGCCTGGGTTATATAAGATCCTGTCCTTCTACAAAAATAAAAAAACTAGAGACTGGAAGAAGTCAGTGGTCAAGTATGTATACTGCTCTTCCAGAGGATTAGAGTTCAGTTCCCAGCAACATCAGATGCCTCACAATTTTACCTGTAACTCCAGTTCCAGTGAATTCAACAACTCTGTGGGCACCTTCACTCATGTACACATACCCACGTGCACATAATTAAAAATAATCATTTCAAAGAAATTGGAAAAAATCACTAACTACGCAGTAACTCAGAGTGGCTGAAGCACAAGCTGACTGCCGAAACTGGTGAAAAGGGCTCGCTAATTTAATTGCCTTTGGCTCTCAGTAATGAATACGAACCAAAGAAAGCTGAGATGGAAGAGTAGAGTTAAGGTTCACATATGCTATCATTATGAAAACTGAAAGAGGTCTGGAAGGAGATTATGATTGGAGAGACAGTAAAGGACATAGGGAGTGACATAGGGAGTAACTAAAACTGAACTATGATTAAGTGAATAACAGACCACCAATTAGAAGAATTCAACAGATGAGAGAAACAGGTCAGTTTTGTATACAAGCAATATCACCTAGGCACCTGATTTTATTACTGCACATTCTGAATGAGGTTGAGATGGACCTAATTATCTCTCCCAAGTGATGGAAACACTATGAATGTGAACAGATCTTCGTATCTTAAGCAGAGAATGTCAAGTAGTTAATCAGCCACAATATTACACAAGAAAATTCATTGGTGAATCTAAATGTAATACAGAATAAATACACAAGGGTTGGGAAGACAGCTCAGTAATAGGAGACTTGCCAGATTAAGAGTTCTGAATTCCCTTTCCAGCACTAAAGAGAAACCAAGAGAATAACTTCTGTACTCACTTTCCTAGAAAGTGGATCATCACCAAGTCTCCTCTCTTCCTCTCTGCGCCGTTCTCTTTCTTCAATTTCCAGCTCCCTCTGCCGTTTTTTCCTTTCTACTTCTTCCAGTTTCTTGACTCTCTCCTGATATTCTCTAAGTTCTTCCTCCCGTTTTGCTCTCTCAGCACGCTCTCTTTCTTCTCGCTCTATGAAATTTTATCAGGTTATTCCAATGTGCTTCCCACCCATACTTTCCTTACCACCATCAGGGCTGCTTTCCTGGTATGTAGAAGTATATCTTAAGAGTTTTTAAAGGTGGGCTGGAGAGATGGCTCAGACCGATCTTCCAGAGGACCTGGGTTCAATTCCCAGCACCCACATGGCAGCTCATAGCTGCCTGTAACTCCAATAACTGAAACCTTCACACAGACATACATACAGGCAAAAACACCAATGCACATAAAATAAAAATAAGTAAATAGTTTTAAAAGGCAAGAATACTAAAACAAGCCAAGCCAGGTGGTGGTGGTGCACGCCTTTAATCCCAGCACTCCGGAGGCAGAGGCAGGCGGATCTCTGTGAGTTCGAGACCAGCCTGGGCTACAGAGTGAGTTCCAGGAAAGGCTCCAAAGCTACACAGAGAAACCCTGTCTCAAAAAAAAATAAAAATAAAAACAAAAACAAGCCAGGTGGTAGTGGTCAATGACTTTAATCCCAGCACTCAGGAGGCAGAGGCAGGCGGATCTTTGTGAGTTTGAGACCAGCCTGGTCTACAGAGCGAGATCCAGGTAAGGCGCAAAGCCACACAGAGAAACCCTGTCTGGGGGGGGGGGGGGGGGACAAGGCCAGCAAGATGATGGCTCAGCAGGTAAAAAAACATTTACAAATAAACTAACTGTATGCATTTAATCCCCAGAACCTAGAAAAAAATTAAAGGAGAAAAACTGATTCCTCAAAGTTGGCCTCTGACCTCCACCTGTGTACCTGGCCCGTATACATCATACACACTCATTAATGAACAAAAATTTAAAGAAATCTAAAATAGTTGGCAATCAAAAAATAGCAGTTGAGACTCAAACGAACAAGTAGTCCACAATGATTTAGGATGACACTAAAAGCCAGTCACATAGAGTCATAGTTTTTATTCAGTTGACACAAATCTAGACATACTTGGGAATAAAGAGTATTGATCTAGAAACTGCCTCTATCAGACTGGCCCATGGGCATATCTGTGGGGATATTTTCTTGAATGCTAATTGCTGTGGGAGGGCCCACTGTGGACAATACCATCATCCCTGGGCAGGTGTACCTGGACTATATAAAAAAGGTAGCTGATCATGTCATAGGAGTGAACTAGGAAGCAACTCCCCTCCATGGTCTCTGATTCAGTTTGTCTCCAGGTTCCTACCTTGAGCCCCTTGGCAGAATCTCTCACTTCCCTCAATGTGGAGAATGATATGGAATCCAAATAAATCATCTCTTCATTCCCCAAGCTACTTTTGGTCAGTATTTTATTACAGCAACAGAAACCAAACTAGAAAAAATTCTTACTGTATCTCTCGGATTCCAGGTACAGTACCACATATGTAATAATCATTAATAACACAGGATACTAAAACACCAAGAGGGGAAAAGTATCAATTTTTAAGTATGTAGATATAGGTTGATAGAGGAAACAGCACTTACACATATAACGCATTGGGTTATCTCTATTGTCAAGAGACCAAATATACAGATTCTTTTGTTTTCTAAATAAAATTATCTAAATGGTTTACCTTTTAGCATCTGTTCTTCTGCCCTCCTCTGCTCCTCCTCTTCCTTTTCTCTGTAGTAAGTTATTTTACGTTCTTCTTTTCGTTGCCTTTTCCGTTCTTCTAGGCGATTATGCCTTTCTTCTGCTAACCGTTCTTCAAACTGTTTCAGTTTTTCCTGTGAATTGAACAGTTATATCCCCCAAAAGTCAATTTTGTTCAAAATATAAACCAGGAATACACTTTTACATTTTTAAGCTTACAAGATCTGAAAGCCATAGAAAGTGGCCACCAAATAAATACAAAAGCAGAATCTCTTAATGGGTAAATAAATTTCATCATTGTGCCAAGTTTTTAGAATACTGAGTAAGTAACACATGAATCTACATAGTGACATACATATACTGAATCTACACACTGGACTGGGAGCAGAGTACTTTGCCTGGCACACCTGCGGCCATAGGTTCAATTTCCAGTTCTATTCCCTACCTCAAAAAAAAAAAAAAACAAAACAAAACCTATTTACATTTTACTTATAAGAAAATGACTAAGACAACAACTTTGATTTAGTTCATTGCTGCTTTCTTTTTTTTTAAGACAGGGTCTCTGCATAATCATGGCTACCCTAGAATTCACTATGTAAACCAGGCTGGCCTAAACTCAGAGATCTGCCTGCCTCTGCCTCCCAGGTGCTAGGATTAAAACGTGTACACCACCATGCCCAGTCTTGATCTAGTTCACTCCTGAATCAAATAGTAAAAAAACACAACTTAAAAGCACACATGAATCTGGAGTTGCCTTGTGGTGTTCCTGAAATTCCACTCCTTCAGAGGTTCAGTGTCAAACCACACACAGCAAGACAAACAGGCCCCATCTCAAAAACCCACAATTCTAGCAAATGAGAAAAATCAACTTTCATCTTTGAAGCATTTCTTTTTTTTTTAAATGCCGAATGCCGTTTATTGAAGGAGGGAGGAGGTCTTAAATACAGGCTTACAGCACAATGGGAGAACCCCGGAGGGCAGAAGTTCGCTACCAATGTTTCACAATCTTGCATCTAAGCTGTTAACGCCCATTATGCAGGATACACAGACAAGGAACTTCTCTTAAAGATTCAGGAGGTTGAAACCCGGGAGGGAATTAGCATAGGGAGGATGACATCAAGGTCAAGGTCAGCAAGCAAGGGAACAGTTACCCAAAACGGGGGCCAGGGCCCTACAGGTCCCCCTTTTACTAATAAATGAGCTTCTGACTTAGGTTACAAGGGACGTCAGCATTTCTTGAGATGATTAAAATATCTCCCAACTCTTCCTACTGAAATATTGAATAATTATCCATTACACTTTAACTCAAGACAGATTCTGCCAATGTGTTAAGGGAGAATCCTCAGAAATAAAAGTAAAAATAAACCTCAAAGCTCACAAGTTAACTTTCCCTTACGCACAGGAATCTCACCTCATAGACAGACTGCCGGGCAGCTTTGAGCCGCATCACAAATAGATCTCTGTCTTCCAACATTCGTGACATTCGATTCTTATGTTCCAGAGCCTTTTCTCGTTCTAGCTGCATTGTAGTAATCTGAAAGTACATAACACAAGGGTAATCTCCACAACAATTGTTTTCCAAATTACTCCCAAAAGATTCTAACATTCTTTAAATCTGAGAAGTTGCTCCTTCCCCACTGTATCTTTTGACAACAGCATCCCAATTGATCCCCAAAATAAAAGGCAGGAACAAGAGGTAAATTAGTCCTAAGACATTAATGAGGGAGGTTTTGAGCAAAACTATTTGATTTTACTGGAAGTTAAGGCAGAATGTCAGACTTTCTTCTCAGTCCTATGAAAATACAGAAGCCTCCAGACTGTCCCAAGTATTACTTGATCTGTAGCATTTTCTACTTCTACTTAGTTTAAACCCTTATATTTGTAGAGAATTATCACAAAAATCCCAACTTACCCTATATAAAAAAGGAAGAACTGACAAAACAAGGCCTATAAATCTCCAGATAATAGATTCTGGGACTGCAGGTGCCAAAGCCCGCCCCCCCCCATGCCCTTTCTCTTATTTACATGCACACAAGGCTGTGACTTAGTTTCATATTAAATCTCTATTGTGAACACTTCTCTTTCCAAACTATTAGTAAGCAGCTGTTAAAGCACAATTTCTAGCAAAAGAATTTAAAAGCTGTTTCACTGCAGACTTAATAACTTAGCTTACAGCACATGATACCACAACAAAATGAAAAATGCTTACTCTTTCTTCTTCTTGTTGTTCCCACAGGTCCATGTCTTTAACCCTTTGTTCCTCATAAGCACTCTTTATCAAAGGAATTTCTTCCAAACGCTTAGCTCTTTCAAAATAGTCAATCTGAATAGTATGAAAACAAAAGCAGTTTTACAAAATAACTTTTTTTTGTTGTTTGTTTGTTTTGCTTTTTAATTTTAGAGACAGGGTTTCTCTATATAGCCCTGGCTGTCCTCAAATTCAGAGATCCACCTGCCTCTGCCTCCCAAGTGCAAGGATTAAGGTGTGTACCACCGCCACCACTACCCAGTCAAAATAACTCCATTTAACTCATGTGAAAAGATTAACAATCCCATTAGGCAGGTGGAACAGTTTGAGGCCAGATTGGAGACCTTTTATATAAAACTAAAGAAAAAAAAAATTCAACCTCTCATTTACCTTCTTTTCTTGATTCTTCAGGCGTTCCTGAAGTTCCTTCTTTTCTTTCTCCAGTTGTTCAACCTGTTTGGCCATGATAAAATCTGGATCCAGTTCCTCAAGGTCCTGATGGCAACACAAAGACAGAATGGTCATCACAAATATTTTAGTTTATATTTATTTGAGACAGGATTTCTCTTTGTAGTCTGGCTGGCCTTGAACTCAGAGATCTACCTGCCTGTCTCCCCTGAGTGCTGGAATCAAAGACGGTGTCATAACTCCTTTATAAAGATTATTTTTAACTATGGGGGAACAGTATATGTGCACCTAAGTACAGGTGTCTGAATGTCATAAGTGCTGAATCTAGCCAGAGCTAGAATAAGAGGTGGTTGTAAGCCACCTGATGTGGGTACTGGGAACTGAACTTGGGTCCTCTGGAAAAAGCAGTACAGCCATCTCTTCCAGGCCACAAATTAAAGACAAATACAATTTACAGTCACCTGAGGTCACTGTTTTCTAGAATCAAATCCTGCATTTCTTTAAATAGGTATTCAATCAGGAAATATCAAAATCAGCCAAATGGGAGCTCAAGAGTAAAGAAATTCCTGGTGGCTGATGTGCTACATACTTCAATGTCGATGTCTTTGAATGCTTTGGCACCCAGTTCCGTCTTCTTGATCTGCTCTAACCGCTCCCGAACAGTTTTCTTTTTGATTTGCTCATGTTCCTGAAGGATTCGTTCCTTCTCTCGCTCCTTTGCCTCCTGGCGCAGCCTCTCTTCTTCAGCCTTCCGTACTTTCTGGAGTTCCGCTTCCCTCTGCTCCAGTTCTTCTTTCTCACGCTGGATATTCAGACTCTCAAGTCGCTCTTTCCTTTCCTCAATTGTCTGTCGACGAGCCAGAATCCGCTGGTGCTCTTTTCGTGAATTTTTAAGATACGCAGTAACTGCCAACTGATGCTGTTCTTCTTTCTCTTGCTTTAAAACAAATCCATTTTAAAAGATTACAAATATACTCTAGTACTAGACAGCAGTAGTAAAAATATTACCCACTGAAAGGCAGTTCAAAGACTTTGTCTTGACAAAAGCATCTCAACTACCAGTGAACAGGAAATCATAGTCTCTTCCACAAATTTCATCTCAAACCCTATTTTGAAAGATATACAAGTCCCTCAAAACTTTCGTAGCTCAAATTCCCCCTCAAGACACATACCAGAATGTGAGCAGGCTTGATTACTTCAAGTGCTTTTGCAAGCACTGAGGACATGGCTGTGAGTTGATTTCTTATTTGTTCTGATGGCATGCTTTGCAGGTGAGGACCAATTGGGGCATCTTCTCTAGTTGCATAATTCAAGTCTGACCCAAAACTCAGAGTCCGAGAAGTGTGGTCAATACGAACCTTTGAAAATTAAATTATCAGTAACCAAGACTATATTTACAACTGCATTTGAGAAGGAAATAATCCAAAGTTAAAAGTAATGAGAATTTGCTCGATATTTTTTAAAAGGTTACCATTGTACCAAAAGCAGAGAAACTAAAGATTTGTGTCTTTCTAGTTGACAAAGACCTTCTAACCTACCATCAGTGCCCCCTTATAGCACATACCTGCAGGTCACAGTGCCTAGCTGCATCTACTATGGCCCGTTCCAGTTGGAAAGCATCAACAAAAGGAACCAGAGAAGTCAAACGAGAAAACTCAATGCTCTGATAAATCTGTGCCACCTGCACAAAAAAACACAGGGTTAATAACACCTACTATTTAGTCACACTTTTTACGTGCAATTTCTTGGCAGCTAGAGGAAGCAGAAATTATGCCCATTGTCCAGAAAGGGAAAAAAAACTGAAGTTCATACAATTCGGCATAGCAGTAGACTATCAGAACTGGAGTTTCAAGCACATGCTATGATCATATTATACATAACCATCTTCTGAATTCCTAGTTTCATAAATAAAAAACCTAAATGGCCACATATTTGTAGATAAAGGCCTGCTACTTACCTAATATAAATACTTCCAATTTTTTTTGTCTGAAGGAGACTGGCAGCATAACTATATACAGTTACTCTGCTAATTAACCTTCAAGTATTTGTATAGCACATAAGAAATAACACTGCTCACATATTCAAAAGAAAGCAGGTCAATGAAATGTGCAAACACATCATAATACTCCCTTACCAAATGAAAATAAAGTACAAAGCACTTATACCACTAATAAACTGCAACACTCAACCATAGTCATGACACTGAACTAACAAGACAAAAAGACACTAACAGCCAGTGTAAGCAAGAGGAAAGACTACCCAGTCATTACTGGTAAAATGCTCTATTAATATACTCTCAGGAGCTGCTAAAGCTTTAATTATATAAACTATGTGACTAATTCTATGTGCTACAGGAGTCTCGATCATATGCAAAGGTATATGCATGTTAAGTGTTTGATGCTATAACACTTTCTAATGGGAAAACCCTAATGGAGCTCCAATGGTACGGAAATTGGTGTGTTTGTTACTATATCTAAATGGAACTTTCAGACTATGAAAAAATCATGTAGGTAGATTTTTAAAGGAAAAGGGTAGCCCTATATTAGCAAGGAAAACTCAGGGCCAGGCATAATGATTTATGCCTTTAATCTCTGTACTTGGAAGGCAGAAGCAGGCCAATCTCTGTGAGTTCAAGGCCAGCCTGGTCTACATAGTGAGTTCCAGGATATCCAGAGCAAACAGTGAGACTCTATGGGGGTGGGGTGGAAGAGGTCAACAACAATCCAAAATCTAAGGAAAACTCATAGTATTTGACGAAGAAAGAGAAGTAGGAGAGGAAGAACAGTTGTTAGGTCATTGATTCTGTTTCAAAATTACAAATATAGAAATTGGGATGGCTTTTACTTAAGTAATTCTAATTTTTTTTCAGTTTTGTCATCAAAATAAAGAGTAAAGGGGCTATGGAGGGGAGGGAAGATTCTCAGAGTCGGCCAGTCTAGTTATCTGTAAGCTTCAGGTTCAGTGACAATCTCAAAATACAAGATAGAGAGTAGCAGATAACAGAGGAAAGACAGCTGATGTCCACCTCTGGTCTCTACATACTTGTGTGCATAAACAAAGCAAGTGTGTGCATATATATATTACATGTATCATACACACACAAATATTTGCAATAGTGATACAGAGTCAACAGTAGAAATCTCAATTTCTCCATAAGGCATTTGCTTGCATTTTACCTGTTGCAGAAGGCGGAGTATGGTATTGTTCTGTAGTTGTGGTACATATTGTTGCAATTCTGGTTCCTTTTCAGGTTGTTCTCTAACCCAATTTAATACCTATAAAATCAATTAAATTGAGAAAAAAATATATAGTTTATATGTAGCAGACAGTTTGCACTTTTAACTTCTTTATATACAAAACAGCATATAATATAAAGATACGAATTTCATCCAATGACACTAACAATACTTGTCTGAAGGTGACTGACAGCAGTGGCAGAAGTAGTCTTGCTGCTAATTTACCTCCAAAAGTTTGTTTAGCACATCAGAAATATCTTTTCTCTTGATGTGAAGAAAAGACAATAAAATGTGCACTTCTCAACACATAGGGGAACACTTCTTTAGACAAATATAATGCTCAACTGCAGTAATGCCAACCATGTGGTAAAGACCAAAAACCGCCCATGTCAAGTCTTACCTTTGTGACTCTCTCACAGAGTTTTAGTGGGTTGAATTCTACCTCCAGCCAGTTGTAAAGGTCTTTAACTTCCGGGACAACATATTGTAACACATTGAATCTGACCTATAGTATAAAAGGCAAAAAGTTTAACTGCTAAAGAAAAATTTCCAGCAGAAATTCTGGACTACAAACTAAAACTAGAAAATTATCTGATCTCAGTTCCCTATAAATTTACCAAATACAATCCAAACCATTACTATAATTACCCCATATTGTTTCTACCTATAATTAACAACCAAAAAAAACTTGAAAAGAGAATAAAAACCAAAAAGAGAGAGAGAGAGAGAGAGAGAGAAAGAGAAGAGAATCAACTAAAGGGTAACACAATATTTACAAAGACAACTACAATGAACACCACAAATTACATATCCAAAACCACAAAATAACCGAGCTTCCATTTTGGGGGTGGGGTGGGGGTGGAGAGGTGATTAGTTTTGAGACAGCGTTTCTTTGTGTACCCATGGCTATCCTGGAACTTGCTCTGTAGACTAGGCTGGCCTCAAACTCAGGATCTGTCTGTTTCTGCCTCCCAAGTGCTGGGTTTAAAGGAGTGTGCCACCACAGTCTGGCAACAAATTATTCTTTTTTTTTTTTTTTTAAAGATTGATTTATTTATTATGTGTACAGTGTTCTGCCTGCATGCCAGAAGAGGGCACCAGATCTCATTACAGATGGTTGTGAGCCACCATGTGGTTGCTGGGAATTGAACTCAGGACCTCTGGAAGAACAGCCAGTGCTCTTAACCTCTGAGCTATCTCTCCAGCCCCAACAAATTATTCTTATACAAAGTATCACAAAAATTACCAGGGTAGCTCTATTCTCGAGGCCAAATTTGGAAAACTCAGTGTCCATTAACAAAACGGTATCATGTTAAGAGCTCTGGTCACCTGTATCAAGTTCCACATACATACTCAGCCAATCATATTTAGATAATATTCAAGAAAAAAAATTACATCTGTCCTAAATGCTTTTTTTCTTATCACCCAAACATGGCATAACTATTGCACAACATGGCATAAATAAGTATTCTAGGAGATTATATTTCAACCTTACATGGGGTTATGCATTAGATTATATGCAAATACAACCACTACTCTATTTCAGACTACCAGTGGGTTTTGATGTCCACTGGGATCTGAACCAGTATCATGCAGACACTTTCAGGTATAATTGAAAGCTACCTAACTCATCACATACCCTGAACCACTGCTTTAATGAGTCTCCTCAAATGAACAAGATATCCATTTCATCAGTGGTTGGTTCCTTGCCCACATATCAGAAGCCTGACAATGATCTGAATTCCCAGTATTTAGTCATGAATTAAAACTTACCACAAAGTTTTCTCTCCAAAGCAATAAATGCTCAGACTTATACTAACCATATCATTAATAAGGCCGATTCGTGTGGGTGGGGCTTGAAGACCCAGCAGTGTTGCAAGGCGTCGCTGCTTCTCAACTATAATACCATCCATATCCAGAAGTCGAGCAATGTCAGTTCGCTCAGGAGTAATAGGTATGGAAAGAGTCGCCAAAAGGACTCTAGTGGACATTCTATGGTGAACAAAGTTTCATTTGTTAATATTATAAATGTGTTTCTCTTTAATTATCTATTGTATGCATCAACAAAATATATGTAGCACACCATGGACAGCTACATTCATACTAATTATTCTAGCATACCACAGTATTAGAAAACTGAACCTTGAGGAAATGAATCCTTGTAAACTCAATCTCATCAATACACTGAATGTGGCCCAACAGCAGTAAAGACAAATTTCCTTACCAAAATAATTAAAGGTAGCTTCAGAAACTAAGGAAATGGACTTTAAGTAAACACAATTATGACAGAGAATGGAAGGGGAGAGAGAACCTAACTTTTTACTTTCCTGAAACACAAGTCTGCACTTTAGAATGCTAAGTAGCATGGGTGCCCAGGAGTCTTCTTAACATACACAGGAGTAAATGACCTGCCGCTGCTAACCAATATTACAGCATTCATAGGAAGAACAGCATTAACTCCCTTAAGGAAAACCATTTGGTTGATTTCATATTCTTCTACAAAACTAAGAAAAACAGATACACATTTAAAAAGCCAGTTTACTAATATAAGGGCAAAAAAGGTGACATGTGAATTGCCTATTTTGTGTAAGACAATAGGTTCCATTCCTAGCTTGACCAAAGGAAGGAAGGAAGGAAGGAAGGAAGGAAGGAAGGAAGGAAGGAAGGAAGGAAGGAAGAAAAAACTGAAAAGAAATTAAGCTATATGTGATAGGGTTTGTTGTAGATTTTCCTTGATGGAAGAGGTCTTGCTATGTAGGTGAAGCTAGCCTAGTTTTGAACTTTTGACCCTCCCGCCTCAGTCCATGTGCTAAGAGGTATGTGCCACCTCCACCATTCAACCTATACTATGTTTTTCTTTTTAATAGCCTACAAGTTACACACACCCTTTATTTTTGAAATGTTTTCACGCCTATCTTCCAAATACTCTCCATTTTATGACTCACATGTCCATATTTTTTACCATACTACAAAAGAAATGGAAATTTTTATCTTTTCCCAGGCTAGTGACATAACGTGTAGTATTTTTGAAAACACAGCAGCAATCAATGATCCACAGCTCCTAGCCAGCCATGCAATCCTAAGAGTAAACAGACCCTCTTCCTCCCTAGTATACTACACTGTTAATAGTAGGTCAGTGTAATATATCCTTATTTAACACATTTTCTTTCAGCTTAACAGTAGATTTACCAGGATATAACCTAACACAAGTCAAGTGCTTTAACTAGTTACTGTTTTATAACCAAGAAAGAAGAAAAGAACTTGATGGAATTACCTAATTATCCAACTTGCTCTAAGATGATCTACCAATACATGGATAGAAGGTTCATATGTTAGTTAGCATTACCTCTATGAATACACAACTTTCTCAATTGGGTTTCTGGTGGCATTTTTTTCTGGGGTCAGGAAAGGTAGAAGATGACTCCGGAATACTCTCCAAGGAGCGCAATGTCTCAGAGACACTTGGTGGTCACAATTAGAGATTGCTCCTGATCCCTAGGGATAGCTGCTAAACACTCTACCAGCACTAGCAATACACCACAACAGTATTAGCCAATCTAAAATGTCCAGAAGCTAAGATTCCATGGTTTAGACCACACTACCACTTAGAAGTTTAATTTCATTACCATCTAACTATAACATTCTTACCTTTGCATCTCATCTTGTGTAAGATTCTTTCTCATTTCTCTAGACAGATGATAAAGACGATGAAGTGTAGATGCATGAAACAGAGCATTTCCAGATTTCCAAAACACTGTTGAGACTTTGTTATAGTAATTTGCCATCAACTGAGGCTTAGGTGGTTTTTTAGACAAGGAAAACAGCCCATGAATATCTTCCACAGCTTTGAAGGCTTCCTAAAAATGTACAAATTAATCACTTCATTAAAAACAATCAAATGACAAATCACTTTTATGAAATTAAAACATTATAAATAAAAATCGAAAATAAAATGCCTAACATGGTTTTTATTTCTGTCTGATCAATAGTTATAATTACGGCCGGGCGGTGGTGGCGCACGCCTTTAATCCCAGCACTTGGGAGGCAGAGGCAGGCGGATCTCTGTGAGTTCAAGGCCAGCCTGGGCTACCAAGTGAGTTCCAGGAAAGGCACAAAGCTACACAGAGAAACCCTGTCTCAAAAAACCAAAAAAAAAAAAAAAAAGTTATAATTACAAAAATGCTATTTTGAAATATTGTTTTGTCTTGTTGTTTTGTTTTTTAACATAGGGCTTCTCTCTCTCTGTGCAGCTTTGGCTATCCTAGAACATTTTTCCTAATATAATCATATTTGCTTATCCTCTACAAGTAGTAGTTTAACATAGGTGTCCCTATAAAAAAGGAAAAATACTATGTGCAAGGGAAGAAAATTAAATCCCATTTATACTTTTAACTTTTAGTTATAACACATTTCAACTAAAAACTACCTATTTTTCAGTTAATCCTCTATAATTTCAACTAGCTCTTTTATGTTAAATAAATTTAAAAGCCCTCAAGTTATAAAGCCCAAAAATGATGTGAATATATCCTACATAGGAGGGAAAGCGCCAGGAAGCTTTTCATCATCATCACTACTATCTCTAAAATGTTGTATACACCATGCATGGTGCTAAAGCAGCACTTCTCCAAACAAAGGAAAGGGTAAGTGTGTCATTTTTAACTTCTAATCATCAACAAATGCTCATAAAGTACAATAAAGTTACAATGTATTATCAGATTAAAACAAAATTATGAGGAAACTACTATTTAATAGTCTTTGTAGAAACTAGAGATGTAATCAGTGGTGTAGCCTACCATTTGAAAGGCTATGGGTTTAACCACCAGCACCAGTGGTTATGGTGGCGCTGAATCTGAGATAAGTGCATTCGCAAGTGGTGTTGGAGATTTAACTCATTAAAGTGCTGGCCTACCAAGTCAAGACAAGGCTGTGGGTTCAGTACCTAGTCCAGAAGAGCACGCACATACACAAACAGGTACTAATTCCTGGCACCAAAACCAAATAAAATGAGGGAAGGAAACAGCAACAGCAGCAACAACAAAAACATCTCCATCTTTTAATATTTTTCTCCATAGTTCTTTCATCAATCAGATTACCCAACTCAGAATGGTACCAATCATAGAACCACATTTTGTGCAGCAGTCATGATGTAGAGTTTTTTTATTTTTGTTTTTGCATAGATTACATGATTTGGCCCAGATTTTGCAAGCAATTAAAAACTTAATTATGAACTTCCTGTCTAGAACTCTTCCTGCTGTCAGACAACCTTAAATTCTCACATTACCTACTGAAATTAACCAATAATACAATACTAAAGGTAGAGAGAGAGAATGGTACAAAGCTAATAGTTAACTTGCCTGCCATAGTTCCATGCTGATAGCACTGTCCAACTGAACAAGTCTGGTTTCCAAATGCATGGACTGGCTCTCTGGATTGTTAAGATTGATTGCTGTGCTTTGGTTATGGTGGCGCTGAATCTGAGATAAGTGCATTCGCAAGTTGTCACAGAGCTTGCGGAACTCAGCCTTTCGAGTATACTGGAGGCAGAATTTGAAAGCTGTAAGCATAATTGTCAAACAAGAATTAGATATTTTCTGCCAACTTAAATATCTGAGTTTTATATGCCACATATTAAGATCAACTTTAACAAGATTCACTAAGCTCACCATTACTCTATGTAACAGTCAGTCTTAACTCCCTCCACGAAACTATGCCACCACTCTAAATCCTGAGCAAAATAAAAGACATGGTCATAAGTCCTGGCCCAAAATATGGTTCTAGAAATTTACAAATAGGAAATGAATAGAATTTAAATTAAAGAAAAGACTCGGGAGCTAGAGAGATATGGCTCAATATCTGGCTACTCCAGAACTCAAGTTAGATTCTCTAAACCCACATGGCAGCTCAGGGTCATCTGTAACTACAGTTCTAGGGAATCCCGTGCCCTCTTCTGGCCTCTGTAGGCACCAGGCATGCACATGGCATACAGACATACAGACATACATACAGTCAAAACACCCATACACAAAAAATAATAAATTAATTCAAAGTAAGAGTCACCTTCAAAGACCTGAAAGAACAAAAATTGCTAAGTTGAAATACAATGAACTTACGTATCTAATATACATAAAATGCAACATGCTTTTGTACTAATGAAAACTATGTAATGAGGATTTACCTAACCTAATTTCAAATACAGAAACAGGAGAACATATGAACTACTTGCTCAATCATTAAAATACACATCTATGTAATATCAGAATACTTTTGTAGACATCTTTGCTCTTACAAACTGTATTTTGCTGAGTGATGGTGGCACATGCCTTTGATCCCAGCACTCAAAAGGCAAACGCAGGCAAGATTTCTGAGTTCAAGGCCAGCCTGGTCTACTGAGCAAATTCTAGAACAATCAGGTTACACAGAGAAACCCAGTCTCAAAATAATAAATAAACAAACAGTATTTCTATTTCAACAGACCTAAAACAAGTAATATGATTTAACCTCAACTCAGTATTTTTTTACCAAATCAGCAAAAAGCCCAAGTTTGCTTGTGAGACATGAATATTTACATATGCTATACATGCAAATAAACACAGGTTTGAATATTCCTACTGAAACAGTTACAGTTGAAAGTTACCAACACATAAAGAATTTCTGAGCCAGGTGTGGTAGATGGGTGCCTGTAATCCTTAGAACCCCGACCTAGCCTGGACTAAACTGAAAACAAGACAGACAGACACAGAAATAAACTAAGGAGGTAATCATCCCTTAAGACTGGAAATGTAAACTTTTAAATATAAAAATTGGGGGGATGTCAAGTAGTCCTTCAGTTACAAGGCTTCATGCACTGCAGCAAAAAAAAAAAAAAAAAAATGCTGTCAGTCTAGTCCTTTTAGAGTGTGTGCTCAGAGATAACCAAGTACAAAATGATCTGTGACATCAATACTAAGCAATAATGCTTAAGAATGAGAAACATGGGGGGCTGGAGAGATAGCTCAGTGGTTAAGAGCAGTGACTGCTCTTCCAGAGGTCATGAGTTCAATTCCCAGCAACCACATGGTGGCTCACAACCATCTGTAATGAGATCTGGTGCCCTCTTCTGGCCTGCAGTCATACATGCTGTATACATAATAAATAAATAAATCTTAAAAAAAAAAAAAATGAGAAACATAGTGGGCATAGTGGTATGTGCTTTTAATGCCAGAATTCAAGAAGCAGGACCAGGCAGGAGCAGGCAGACCTGAGTTCAAGGCCACCGTGGTCTACAAAATGAATTCCAGGATAGCCAAGACTACAGAGAAACTGTCCCAAGGGGGGGAAAAAAGCATAAAAACTCGTGTATAAGGCTATCTAAGTAGAAAGTAGGGGTAAGAGATTTCTTTTGGCGGGGGGCGGCGGGGGGGGGGGGGGGGGGGGGGGAGATAGGGCCAACACAGAGAAGTCAGGGACTCGGCAGTAGGAAGAGGGTGATGATCAAGAATGAAGTATAGCATATGAAAATATACCATAACAAAGCCTATTACTCTGTGTGCTTAACTTTAAAAAAGCAGGAAAGGCTTCAAAAGTCAGTAGAACAATCTATATGGAAATATATTAACCTGTAAGGTAAAGCTTTTTTTAGCTATTTATGTAATAAAGGTCAATCTCATTTCATTAAGGATAAAACTAGTTGTTTTTAAAAACTATAGAGAATAGGAAGTTAATCTACAAAAATCTATTCTAAAATTAACATTTCACAATGTCATTTTACCTTGCTGGGCGATATCATGGTAAAGGCGCTCTACTCTAGAATTGTTTCGCAGAAGGTCCAAACACTGCCTGTATGATTCCCACAGGAACTTGACCCAGGGAGTCAGTAGCAATCTGTCAGTACGATCCTGAGTGTCTTCCCCACTTACTGCACTTAAGAGAACACTACAAAGAAAAACGCATTGAAAACTATTTTAGATTCTTATTTTATTGTGACCTGAAAGGCCAAACCAACAATGACAAATACAGAAATGCTTCCCACAACCTCATATATATATTGTCAAGCTGTACCTTACCATCTGTATCTGAATTCTCAGTCCGTATTACAACTGTTTAAATTTTAGTGCATGTTCTATCCTAAGGTGTAAATTTTAAATATTGCTTACATGGTTGAAGTATACATTTTAAACTTCAAAGATAAACAGTTTTTTTCTGATAACCACCTACCTTCAAGTGGTGGTGGTGGGGAGTGATAGTGGCCCATGTAAAGAAAAACACTGTGCTGGACGGTGGTGGCGAACACCTTTAATCCCAGCACTTGGGAGGCAGAGGCAGTCAAATCTCTGTGAGTTTGAGGCCAGCCTGGTCTACAGAGTACATTTACATTCCTCCTCTACACAGAAAAAACCCCTGTTTTGAAATACCAAAAAATAATTTTTTTTTAAAAAAAAAAAAGGAAAACATTTTGCTATCAAAATATTTACTAAGGGATTAAGCTCACATACCTCTCAGGAGTCTGAATATTATCCAGATCTTCTATATCCAACACCATTTGTTGGGACTCTTCTTTAGCAGCTTCTGTTTTTTCCTCTGCTAATTTCAAGTATGCCCTAACAACATCTTCTAAAGATTTAATGTTTACCTACAGGAAGAAAAATGAATTTATTTTTCTCCAATGAACTAAAAGAATGTTTAAAAAGCAAATCAAGATATAAATTTTAATTCGAAAGGTAAATTCCTCTAAAAGGTACTAAAAGCACTTTAAAAACACAAAAACGAGCTCAGTACCTGCTGACAAATGTTCTTATATTGATATAAACCTTCCTTAGCCAAATGGCTCTTACGAAGATCCACACACAGTTCCAAGTATTTCAACATAATTGGCTCGTGTATCTTTTGCCATGTTCGGTGTTTCTTACTTTTCATAACATCATAAAGAACATCCAGGGCAGGTTGCTTTTTGCCAACCTCAAGAAATTCTGGAAAAAAATTGAAAATTGAATTAGCTGTACATACTATATAAAAATCCAAATGACAGAACAAGGAAATGACTCAATAGGTAAAGGCCTTTGCTGCCAACCCTGACCCTCTTAGAGTTTTATCTTCAGAACCTAGATAGGAGAACCCACTCTTGAAAATTGTTCTCTGGGGGCTGGAGAGATGGCTCAGAAGTTAAGAGCACTGCTTGTTCTTCCAAAGGTCCTGAGTTCAATTCCCAGCAACCACATGGTGGCTCACAACCATCTGTAATGAAATCTGGTGCCCTCTTCTGGCTTGCAGGGATACATGCATGCAGAACACTGTATACATAAAATAAATAAATAAATCTTTAAAAAAAGAAAAAGAAAATTGTTCTCTGACCTCCACATGCACACCAAAGAATGTGCAGGTCCCCTTAGCTTGAACAAATAAATAAATGTAAAAGAAAAACTTTTTAAAATCTAAATCTTGCCTCTTTACTGATTTAATTTTCTAACTCATTCCCAACTTTTTTTTAACATGTTTGGCTTCTAATAGCAATCTCATAATCATCCAACACAGACAGACACACAGACAGACACAGACACACACCCTTTTCTTTTGAAGGAAAGGGTCAAGACAGGGTCTCTCTATGTAGCCCATCTCAAAAAATAAACCTTAAAAAAGAAAAATGAGCTGCTGGACTTAGTGGCACACGCCTTCAATCCCAGAACTCAAAAGGTCTCTGATCTGATTCCAGCACAGCCAGGGCTATACAGAGAAACCTTGTCTCAAAAAACAAACAAAAAAACAAAAACAAAAAAACTCTAAAAGAAACTTCTAAAACAATTATCAAGAGAAACACCAACTAGGATTCAATGGTCTAAATATATATGTCCTCCCCAAACTTCAGATTGATACGTACTCACTAATGGAATGCTCTTTTAAGAGTTGAGTCTTTAAAGAGGTGACTGGATCAAAGGGTTCCACCCTCTAAATGCAACATGTAGCTTTTATAGATAGCTTCCTTTTTGTTCTCTCTTTAATCAGGCAAGGGACACATTAATCTCCCCCTGAGAGATACTGAACCTGCTAGCTTATTTATCATGAACTTTTCAGCCACCAGAAATGAGAGAAATAAATTCTTGGTATTGATTGGTAAAGTACCCAGAATGTGTTATCTCATTACAACAGCACCAATAGATTAAAATAAAGAACATTCTACAAAACATAGGTGTACTTCTCAAATCTGTGATTTAAAAAAAAAAAAAAAAAGAAAGAAAAAATCAGCAAAGTCTGAGACACTGACAACCAAGACATGACAACTAAATGTATGTGGATAGGATCCCAGGGCAAAAGGACAATAGTCAAAGTAGGATAACTGGAACACAGTAAAAACTTCACTTAATAATTCAATTGCTAGGCAGGGGTGCTGGTGCGTGGCTTTGATTCCAGCACCTGGAAGGCAGAGGCAGGCAGATCTGTGAGTTGGAGGCTGGCCTGGTCTACTTAGTGAGTTCCAGAGCTACAAAGTAAGATCTTACATCTAAAACAAAACAAAAATAACTTCAGTTATTGGCTCATTAGTTATGAGTGATATACCATATTGTTTTAAGATGTTCATTAATGAGGACAACTGGGTATGGTGAAAAATCTGTATTATCTTTGAATGATTCTGTGAAACTGAGAACTGTTTTATAAATTTAAATTAAGGTTAGTTTTAAAAATACAGACTATAGAGCAAAGTAACTTGACTTTGAGCTTGAAGGCATTGTGTGTAGTAACATTTCCAAATCTAGTTGCTATCTTAAATTTATGTATGCAGCACCTTTAAAAATTCAGTCAACAGAAGTGGCTCTAGATTAAAAATGTGTATTTTTTGTCCTTCCCCCTCCCCGCTTCACACAAATAGTAGAAAATATTTAATCTAGTCAACTGGTTAAATTCATTTTTAAATTTAGTAATTTTAAGCCAGCAGTGGTGGCTTATACCAGTGATCCCAGCACTTGGGAGGCTGCTGCAAAAAACCAAAAAGATAAAATCAGAAAATGCAAATTTCACACACAAACACAAAAAGCTTCCACTTGCACATTTAAAACATAATTTGAAGGAGTTAAAATATTGTTTTTAGTACATCTCCATTTTTTTTTTAAAAGTGTTTATTTTCCTCCTAAAGAATAGTCTTGGGGCCAGGGGTGGTGGCCCATACTTTAATCCCAGCAGGGAGGCTGAGGCAGGTGGACTTCTCTGAGTTTGAGGCCAGCCTGGTCTACACAGTAAAACCCTGTCTCCACCACCCCCTAAAGAAACAAAAAATAATCTTAAGCAAACAATTTTTTTTTCCTGAATTTGGGATGTTCTGCCTTAAAGTAAGATTGTTAAAAGCCCTGGGTTCAATTCTCAGTACCAGTTTTTTTTTTTTCCAATGGACAGCACTGACGATGGAGAGGAGGTGGTCAGTGCTTTAGAACACTTGTTGCTCTTTCAGAGCACCCCAAGTTCTGTCCCCAGGATCCATATGGTAGCTCCAAAGTATCTGTAACTCCGGTTCCAGGGGATCAGATAGCCTGTCTTCTGAACTCCATGGACAGACACCAGACACATAAGTGCACACTAACTAATGCACTCAGAAGGCCATAAAAGCTCCTTATTTGGGAGCTTACTAGAGCTACAGGTTTAATGACTAAGGTTTCAGGAATGGTGCTTCCCAGTTCTTCCAGTGAAACAATACTGCTCCAGCTCTCCAACATATTAAGTTTTAGACCTGGACATATCACAACATTATCAAAAATTAAGCATCTTTACAAAATATTCTGAGTGCTCTTATTTATCAGCAATTTTTCCCTCCAGTGTTGGAGCCCAAATCTAGGGTCTCACCTCTGGTATGCCAGGCAAAAGACACAACCCTAGCCCCACCCCTTACAGTATCAAACAGTATTCACATACAAACAAATATAAACTCAACATTATGTGGGAAAGACCATCTTCATTTCAGCCACACTGCTACCCCAAAATCTTATCAAATGAAACAAGGAAGTACAGCTAGATACTATATTGGAACCAGAAAGTCTGTTTTAAGTACTAGCCTCTTCCTGAAGTGTACCTAAGGTTGTTTTCCATGTTTCTTTAGGTGTTTTTCAAAGCAATTTAACCAAAAGTCCCTATGAGTAAAAACACTTATTAGTAAATGAATTTATGAATTTAGCCATAACAGAAGGACTGGAGAAATGGCTTAGCAGTTTACAACACTGGTTACTCTTCAAGGACCTCTGTTCTACTCCCAGCACCTCTCACATTATCTATAACTTCAGCTCCAGGGCGATCCAACACTTCCTGACACCCTCTTCTGACTTCCAATAGGGCACTACTTGCAAGCAAAACACACATACATACGAAATAAAAAGAAAATTGTAAAAGCAACACTACAATGACATATTATACCCATATACCCAACCCTCAATTTCACACTAAGTATTTAAATTTTCAAACTATTATTTAAAGTTTACAATATAAAATACAAATCAAGTTAAAGTTAAGGACTGAACTCATAATAAAATAAAATACAAAACACTGGAAATGTAAAAATAATCCACTTTCCCAATGTATTTTTTTAATGGAACTGAGCTTTCTTTACTTTTTAAAGATAAATATAAAACCCCACTAAAGATAAATATAAATATAAAACCCCACTAAATATAAATATAAAACCCCACTAAAAAATAAAACCCCAGCACTCAGTAGGTAGATTCGGAACAGCCAGGTCTACATAAGAGACCCTGGCTCAAAACACACAAAATTATGGGATAGACACCCTCACTGCCCCCCCCACAAAAAGAAATAAGAAAAATAAGGGGGGGACACACGAATGTTTTTAAACAAAAAACTGAAATTGGAACAAACGCTTCACGATTATCCATGGTTGAGTTGTCCTTACTCTAACTTATAAACATAATTTAGTTCCTTGAAATTACCTAGTTAATGGGATAGGAAGGCTTTTGAGGCTAGAAGGAATTATTTCAACATTTAAATAATTCCAAGATTAAGAATCTAAAAACTGAAATCCAGACTTGTATGTACTACTAGAATAAGTGTAGAATTACTAGCATTCTATGCCTATCTTTAGGACATGATTGAAACTGTGTCTACCAATAAAGAAAAGGTTCATATCAATCCTTCATTTTTCCCTAATCCGTGCAAGTATCTAAGCTATAATGTTACTAGTCAGTTGTGGGGTTTCAATAACAACTTTATCTCTTAAGGCAGGAGTTGTAGGGTGCGAGTGTAAAGTGAAAGGCTTTGACATTTTTCCCTCAAAATTACCACTTAAGGTGACTTGAAGGGATTTATTTAATTTTATTAAAATAATTCAGTAGACTAGGTCTAAATATCCATGGGGTTACAGATGCTACAGATAAAACATGTAGGTAAGCAAGATTTCTGAGTTGTGAAAAGTCCTTTTATCATTCTACTTAACGTTTTCTATAAACGGTGTTATGTGTGAAAGACAATCTGCTTATGTCAAGTCCCTTGGAAGCTAAGGGACTACTTCAGACACTGTAAGGGGCTGCAGCAAGAAATCAATACAGCAGATCCACATTACCCAGACAGTACTTTACTGATACTGTCCTCAACTTGCTCATCATTAATCAAGTCTACTTCAACTGAGAAACAGTAAAAAGAAATTTAGAACACATTATGTAACCTTCCTGCTTTAAAAGTTATTGAACTAGTAAGTTCACATGAAAATTCCAAACAGGAGAAAAACAAGGTCAGCATATTACTATGGATGTATGTAGGCCAAAGACTGTAGTGCTTTAAGTAGACTACTATGGGAAGAAATGCCCACTGGTGAATGTTACAAATAAAATACAATAGCTATACCTAGTAAGTCCACCCAAATTCCATTTCCTACAGCACAATGTAATTCTAAGTTTCAAAACATCCAAAGTCCTAACTTAGCTACAGTTCTGATTTCAATAATAAATTAGTGTTAGTAGCATTGGGTTAGTTATCAGCAACTTGCAGTTTTTGTTAAGTTCTACTACAATTCAAAGGTGCAATTCCCTAACCACAAAAAAATACATTTCACAAGTATGTAACCAAAACATTTTTGTTCCTGACAGATTATCAGCAATATTCCTTTATAGTACTGACTCAAATGGCCTTTTCACAAAATGAGATCTCCACTTTTAACAACCTTGCCAAACATAAATCCTCAACATACATGGTTTATCTGTTTGGACTAGGAGAGTTAAAAGGGGGACAGCTAAGAATTAGGATTTTTTAAGACAGTTCTTAAAGATGAGAGATGTGCACACGACTTTTCCACCACACAATGTCAAACTGAAGCGATGAGAACAAGTCTTTCCTGCAAGCCCAGGGCTTAAGCACACATATGGAAATAGAAATAGCAGTCGATGGCGCTTCGGAAAGAAGAAAAAGAAAAAAGAAAAAAGAAACATAAAAACAAACAAACAAAAAACCTGAAATGGATATCAAGGGACCTTGGTTTTAGTTTCCTGACACTCCCAAGTGACCTTGGGGAAACAATTTTTCTAGAAGCTTGTCTGGGGAGAACCATTTTTAAATCCCTAAAGAATATTAACTTTTCGTGATTCAGAATAGGCTTTCGAACTGACCCTAATCAATAAGGGGGGTGGGGGAGCCACAGGAAACAAGTTAATGGATCAGAGGCCTGAAGTGCAAGCTAGCGACTCTGTAAGGGAAGTGAACCATGACCCAGCAGGCCTCTGCGTGGGACCTGGGGCCAGACGTGCCCGAGAGGTGGGGTGGAGATACACTAGTCAGGTTCTCGGCCGGGCGGGAGGTGGAGCCGAGGTTCTTGCGTGCATTGTCCCCGGGAGGGAGCCATGTTTCCTCCTCCCCGGCACTCCCAGATGGCGGTAGGGAGCGCGGGGCTTCCCAAGCAGCCCGCGGGTCTGAAAAGCCGGCGGGGGGCCGATCGAGGGCAAGGATCGCAGGCCCGGAGAGACCTGACCCTCCGGCCGCGGTCTCGCGACGCAAGCATCAGGCAGCAGCTAGGGAAGACAGGCCGGGGGCGACGGTTCCTGATCCGCGCTTTCCGCCGCGGCCCGCTTGAGTGCGGAGGCCGGGCGGAGACACGGCCGCGGTGGCGGCGACCGAGATCACTGGCCTCCCCTGCCCGGGCTGCGGGCCGCGGGCAACAGGCCGGGCCCTCGACCTCCCAAGCCTCGGGTCGGCACTGTGCGGCGTGACCTGCTGCCGTACTCACCGTTGGCGCGCTTGAGGGCATTTTCCGGCCTCTGGAAATAGGCCGGCATCCTGGCGGTAGGCTCAGCTCACCCGGCGTCAGCGAACTCCCTAGTGGCCCGGACCGGGAGAGGAGGCAGAGGGGCACTAGCGCGAGCTTCCACGCGCTTCACCAGCAGTCGCCCGCGCCCAGCCGGCCAGAGACGGAAAGGAAGGAGCCACGTGATTCCCTTGCGGCCGCACCGCCGCCGCCCGAGCCCCGGATGTAGGGGGCGGGCCTCTGCGCATGCTCAGACTTTCTCCGCGCGCAGGCGCGCTGTTGTCTCGAGCGCGGGCTGACGTGGCGGCGGGTACCTTGTGGCGCGAACTGTTGTGTACCTCTTTGGGGCGCGGGAGGGGACCTTAGAGACAGTTTCCCCGGGACGGCGGTGCTCCAACGAACATGGGGTGGGAAAGGGGAATTTGCGGTCACATCTGCGACGAGAAAAGGCCGTGTCGACACAATCATTTCCAAAGAGAATGGCGCGGGGGCAGGCCATATTAAGATAAGATCACATCGGCTACGCAGGGACTTCGCCCGACCGTCAAGAAAGGGAAAAAAAATATTTTTTTTTTCTTGGTTTTTGTTTTTTCGAGACAGGGTTTCACTGTGTTGTGTAGCCCTAGTTGTGCTGGATCTCACTTTGGCATCCTCGTAGGGTTAGTGTCTCAAGGATTCCCGAGAGAAGGCAAGTGAGTGTCAAAGCCACTTATAGGGAGAAAGCCCTGGAACATAGCAGATTTTTATGTTTGAAAATAAGAGAGTGTCGTCGATTTTCACATACAGCCCACGTCACAAACAAATAAAAGAAATATATGTTGGTGAGGAAAAGGTTTATTGCAAGTCATGTCTTTTATTGCTGACTAACAAATAGTGTGCATAGATTAATTACTATGCTTAGAACTTGAAAGCCATTTAAACAGCATCGAATTATTAAACTCTTGCTATGAAATAGCTTGAGTTCAGAGCTAAGGATGTACCGTGGCAGAGCGTTCGCCTAGCATGCGCAAGGCCCTTGGCTCAATTCCTAGCACCACACAAAGTATGGTTCAGAAGGAAAAGATGGAATAAATTATTGCAAGTTTATTATACATTTTACAATAATAGATATGGGATATGTAAATTAATGAGATATTGTATCGATGAATGAGGAAACTACAGTACATGCCACAAAAGCATCTCTTATTTCTGTCTCCACAATGAGGTTTTTGCATTTAATGCAGAAATGGGCAAAAAAATTGACAGTTTCTTTTCAAAAACAAAAATCCAGTGGCCCACACCTTTGATCCCAGCTCTTGGGAGGCAGAGGCAGGCAGATATCTGGGAGTTCAAGGTCAGCCTGGTCTACAGCGTGAGTTTCAGGACAGCCAAGACTACACAGAGAAACCCTATTTAAAGATCTGAAGAGATGGCTCAGCGTTTAAAAGGGTTACTTGGCAGAGCACCTTAGTTCAGTTCCCAACACCCATGTCAGGCTGCTCATAACCACCCATAACTCTAGTTCCAAGGTTATCCATCACCTCTGGCCTTCTCACAGCATGTACATACCCACACGAAGACACAGACAAAAACAAAAAATATTTTAAAGTTGATTTCAAGAGTTCTTACGTGCCGGGCGGTGGTGGCGAACACCTTTAATCCCAGCACTCGGGAGGCAGAGTCAGGTGGATCTCTGTGAGTTTGAGGCCAGCCTGGGCTACAGAGTGAGATCCAGGACAGCCACCAAAACTACACATAGAAACCCTGTCTCGAAAAACCAAAAAAAAAAAAAAAAAAAAAGAGTTCTTACTCCAGAATGCTTAGACCATGCTAAATGTATGAGCTTTCACCTTCCAAAGCAAACACCAGACAGGGTTGATGTAAAGGAACAGTAAATACTAAGAAGCTTTAGCAAATGTTTTATGGGCATGATCAAGGGATTTCTTTGTGTATGTTATAATTAAGTCAAAATTTAAAAGCCAAACATAAAGAGCAAATAGTTCTTTCATGCAGTTTTTATTACATAAAAATTACTTCATAGGCTAAAGAAAGATGCAAACAATAAAATAAAAGGAAACTTGGCCTAAATATCAGAAGATGTTTATCATATCAGATAATATGATAAGAGTTGAAGAAATGGCTCAGCAGTTAAGAGAACTTGTTGCTCCTGAGGAAGATCCAGGTTTTATTCCAAGCATCCACATGGTGATTTACAACTATCCACCCATAACTCCAGTCCCAGGGTATCTGGCACCTTCTGACCTCTACAAGCACCAGGCACACACATGGTGCACATACATACATGAAGGCAAATACTCATACACATGAATAAATCTAAAACAAATTTAAAGGTATTACTCATTTGGTAGGTCCACGGTCGGATGATGAACTGAAATCAAATGTCCCTCACATTGATAATTTTCCCTTTCATGTTGTTTAAAGCATATGAAGCATTGGTGATATAATAGCCAATGATCATTTAAGTGTATTAAATAAAATTAGGCAAATTATATGTGGTGGCTGGTATTTGTAGTCCCAGCAACTCAAAGCTTAAGGCAGAGGATTGCTTGAACCTAGGAGTTCAAGACCAACTGGACAGCATACAAAACACCATCTCCAACCATTTATTTAGAGTCTGAAATACATTCCACCAACAGGTTTTGGGTACCACCTAGCAGCCATAATGTTGAGTGTTAGAGATAAAATAACCAATGCCTCTTTTCAAAGGGTGATTCCCTGGTAAACAATAGATGTTTATACAATGAGAATTAAGATAGGATCTAATTGGACCAAGAGAAAAACCTAATTGCCTGCTGATTAATGCTCATTTAGCAGGAAACAAACAACTTGAAGATATATTTGAAACCATTCAGACATGGTCAAAGCTGATGTTTTTTTTCCTTGTCAATAACTTTTGTACTTCCTGGGGTAATTTCTCTAATACAATGTAGAGAATTTTTTAACATAAATTTTATTATTGATTCTTTGGAAATTTCACATCATGCATCATAATCCCACTCATTTCGCAGTGCTTCCATGTCCACCCTCCACCCTTGTAACCTCTTGCTCAAAAGAAAATATAAATAAGTAAATAAATAAGAAAACAAGCAAAAAAAAAAAACACTTTACTCCTCCATCTTTCCAGCTCTCCATCACATACTCATTTCTCATAGTGGTATTGGGAGATGCAGTTTGCCTCGCAGTGTATATATATACCCTTTTGCCCAAATAGCTTTACTTGCAGATGTTTGTTGCATTGAGTTGTTGGTCTGTTTCAAGGCCTCTGGCTTCTGGTACACTATTAAAACTGAGAACTTCTCTCAGATATTCTGCTGTTGCCCCAACTTATGGAGCTCCTGCAACTATGGTTCTTCAGGAGCAGTGTAGAGAATGTTTTTGAGAGTGATTTTGTTGTTCTCTTTTGTTTTGCTTTTGAGATAGGTTCTCACTATGCAATGAAAAAAATTCTAAGCTGTCCTGGAATTTTCAATTCTCCCACCTTGGCCTGCAGTGAGCTTGAACTACAGGTATGCACCACCATGCCTAGCATCATGTTTATCATTTTATTTGTAAGAATGTGGCAATGTAGAGCCAGGAGGTGGTGGCGCTTGCCTTTAATCCCAGCACTGGGGAGGCAGAGGCAGGTGGATCTCTGCAAGTTCGAGGCCAGCCTGGTCTACAGAGCGAGATCCAGGACAGGCACCAAAACAACACAGAGAAACCCTGCCTGGGGGGGTGGGGGTGGGGGAGAAAATATGGCAATGTAATTAGAAATTATGATTCACAGTAATGCACTCTTTGAGTAAATCTTTATCAAGTGTATACCATGTGCCAAGTATAGTAGATTTCTGATAGATTTAAGGGTCACAACAGTAAACAAAATAGTCTAGCTTTCTACCTTAGTGGACTTTGCAGTCCTAGGAAGAAGATGTAGTTCAAACACTCACCATAAGCTTTGTGAAGACAGACACCACTGCAGTGCAACATTTCTCCAGGCCTACACATTATGTCTTTAACTACTCTGAAAGGCCCTCTGTTCAAATCTTAGGTGATCTTTTAATAAAAAACCCAGAGCCAGATATCAAAGTGAAAGCCAAAAGATCAGAGAAGCAGAACAGCCAGCCACTAGTTTTTACCTCTATGAAATCCTCAGCCTAAAGAGAGTGAGTTCCTGTTTCCTCATGCCTTATATACCTTTCTCTGCCCTGCCATATTACTTCCTGGGATTAAAGGCATGTGTGCTTCCCAAGCAAAGGCATGAGATCTCAAGTGTTGGGATTAAAGGTGTGGGCCACCATTGTCTGGCTCTGTTTTCTCTCCTAGACTGAGTCAATCTCATGTAGCCCAGTGTGGCCTTGAACTCATAGAGATCCAGATGGATCTCTGCCTCCCAAGTGATAGGATTAAAGATGTGTGCCACCACTGCCTGATCTCTATGTATAATCTAGTGGCTGGTTCTGTTCTCTGATCCTCATGCAAGTTTATTAGGGTACACAGTACATCACCACAGCCCTCCTCAACTCCTGCCTTCGCCTCACTAGGAACCAGTCATTCCTTTTTATTTAGTTTTATTTTATATTTGAAATAGTCTTACTATATAGTCCTGGCTGGCCAGAAACAGAGATCCACCTGCCTCTGCCTCATAAATTCTAAGATTAAAGGTCCCCACCCACCTAACTCCTCACCTCATTCCTTGCTTTTAAAACTAACCTTCTCATTCAAGTTTTGCTTAAGGGTCATTTCCTCCAGAAATCTTCCTTGGCACCAGATTATGTTAGATGCCAAAATACTGAACATTAGTTGGGCTTGGTGGCACATGCCTTTAATCCTACAACTCAGGAGGCAGAGGCAGGCAGATCTCTGGGAGTTTCAAGTCAGCTTGGTGTAAATACTGAGTTCCAGGATAGCCAGGGCTACAAAGAGAGTCTCAATACATATATTGAACATTAATAACAAACTATCTTATCCTTTATTATACTTAAGAATGGAGAAGGACCAAAATCTATTGTTCACTGATGTATCTGAATGCTAGACAGAGCAAGTCAGATAGGCTGCTTATGAACTAAGCATGAGAGATTAATAAATATTTAAATAAAACTGTTTCCACCTCTGTTTGTAGGGAAGAATAAGTTTAGAAGCCCAATAGGTATCAACCTTAGTTCTTAGCACATCTGTTCATCTATTTCCGGTTTCCCGTTTGCTTAAGCAGCAGAACACAAATATGAAAGTAGTTCTCTGTCCAAAGCTCCTGGTTGCACTGTTTTCTGAGCCTATAACTACACTGAAATCTAGTTGTGATTTTTCTGAATGTCCAAAGATTGCTGGTTACCAACCCTGCAACACAGTACTTCAAGTTCCAACTCAAAGCTTCCACTACCAAAACTTTCTTTCTTTTCTTTTTTGTTTTGTTTTTGTTTGTTTGTTTTGTGGTTTTGTTTGTTTGTTTGTTTGTTTGTTTTCGAGACGGTTTCTCTGTGTAACTTTGTTGTTGTTGTTGTTTTAGTTTTTCGAGACAGGGTTTCTCTGTGTAGCTTTGAGCCTTTCCTGGAACTCACTCTGTAGCCCAGGCTGGCCTCCCAAGTACTGGGATTAAAGTCGTGCGCCATCACTGCCAGGCCCAAAACTTTCTTGACTGTAGGGCATCTTAGCTGTCCCACTCTCTATGCTCTTTGCCTATAACACCATTAATTCCATCACTGGACCCATTTTTCTGGCTGCTGTGTCCATCCTGCAGCCCTCTCGAAGGGATGGCTGAGTTCCCTTTTCAGTCTACTAGCCCCCAGACCGGGGAGATCAGCGACCGACCAACCACTACTTCTTAGTAACTATTCACAGAGCATTCTCTTTCAATCTAACTCTGAACCTTGAAGCTCACTACTTTCAGATTAGACCAAAGCTTGTTCTGGTATTATGTAACTGAATGTGGTAAAGTTGTAAAATATTTGATAGCAGTAGAAGGTTTCTGAATGCACAGAGCCAAAAATTAATACAAAATCAAATGCATAGTGAAGCCCATGTTGCATGATATAGTCTTAGTTCTCAACATGTGCACTTTCCACATGCTTTTACACCCAACAAAGAACAAAGCATGAGAAAGCTAAAATTGGGGCTAGAGAGGTGGCTCACCAGTTAAAAGCACTGGCTGCTTTTCCATCACATCTGGATTTGATTCCTGACACCCACATGGAGGCTCACAAGTGTCTGTACCTCCAGTTCCAGGGAATCTGACAGTAGCTTCTAGCCTCTTAAGGAGTACCAAGCACACGAGTGATAAAAGACATACATGGAAGCAAAACACTCATACACAAAAATTTTAAATGAAAAAATAATTTTTAAAAGAACTGAAATTAGCATATTATGAAGTACACTGATTTTTTACTATATATAGGAAGTTTTCTGCTCTTAAAGAAACACAATAATTTAATCACAAAAAATTATTAGTATTTCCTACCATCATTCCTCAGCATACATTAAATTAGTCTATCTTTAGATTGTATTATTTTAGACAAACAAGCACATCCATCTCAGTATGCAAATTTGCTTTAATCTTTAATAGAGTACTAAATTTATATGTATACCAAAATTGTTTTAAGATAAAGTTCTTTATGATTTCTTATCAGTTTGATTTATAAACTTTTTTTAAAACCTATGTATGTCTATTTAATAGTGAAAGTAACATTTTTCTCTTGTTTAGACTGAAAGTTTGATCTAAATTTGTTATATAATTAGTAATACTAGCCTTAATGTTGCTATTTCCATTATAAGTATATCACCCTTGCATTGTTTTTCAATAGTTTGTAAATTATATACTTATTTTATATATCTGGAGCCATGCAAAACTATCTCAGATGAAAAGGGTCAAAAGTGGAAAAAGTTTAACAAACCTCACTAGACCACCTGCTATTCCTCCAAGTTACAACCTGAAGTATCTATAAATCTCAGACCATGCCTTTCATTCCCAGTTTTGGGAGCATGTGAAGACATTTACTAGAGATTGAACCCAGGGCTTTTCACAGTCTAGGCAAGTACTCCAGAACTGAACTATATCCTCAGCCCTCTTTTTACCTTTTTATTTTGAGACAGGATCTTTCTAAGTTGCCTAGGCAGAGCCTTGAACTTGCAGTCTTCTTGCATCAGCTTCCTGAGTAGCTAGGATTGCAGGCTGGATTTGAACTTGCTATAGGGCTAGCAAGACGACCAGCAGGTGAAAAACTCTTGCCACACAAGCCTGATAACCTGAGTTCAGTAGATGGAAACCAAATAACAGTAGAAGGAGAGAACTAACTCCTGAATTCTGTTCTTTGACTTCCATATGCATTCCCACACTCACATATGCACATCATACACACACATAATAATGATAATAAATTTTTTTAAAAAATAAACAAACACTATTTACTGCGCTTACAGAGGACCTAAGTTCAGTTACAAATACCCACATGATGATCATTTGGAATCTGCATTCCCTCAATTCTGTATTTCTAAGCTAAAGAGACATGCTGGCATATATCTGTAATGGCAGCTAGTTGAGAAGCTGAGGCAGGATTATGAGTTCTAGGCCAGCCTAGGCTACATATAATCAGACTCTGTCTCCAAAAAACAGCTCTGCTTCCATTTTGCTACCCCTCATCCTCTATTTCCTCCTTTCCTAACTTAGATTTCCACATTGTTGGTGGTTATATTTTTTTTCTTTTCTGACTCCTTTCCAACTTTATTATCACCTGAGAAACCCCATTCAGGTCAAATCTCATCACGTTCCCCTTCCTGCAGCCAAAGTTGGCTATAAGCCTGTGCTGTAAGCCTGTATTTAAGACCTCCTCCCTCCTTCAATAAATGACATTTGGCATTTAAAATTTATGTATATATATATATATATATATATGTATGTATATATATAATTGAATGAATACTGCAAATGTAATCTATGGATACCACAAATGTGATTAATATCATGAGTTTAATTAATGAATATCATGAGTGTAATTTAAAAAATAAAAAAATAAAGAAAAAGAAAAATGTGCAGCCATGAAAACAGATGCCACCTTAAATTCCAAACCACAACTCAGTCACTCTTTAGCACTTCTCTAGGCCACTACCCATTTTCCCAGCAGAGTGTTTCCTGCTCTGTCCCTTCCTCTGCTACCTCCAGCATGTTGGCCTATCTCCCACCCAGCTACCTTAGTGCTGCACAACCTCCACTCTTCTTTGCTATCTGACTAAAGCCACTCCATATTCCAACACTTCCTCCCAGACACAGGCTTGACCACTCCTTGTCCTGGAAGCATTTTTCTCCCCCTCAGCTTCCAGGACCTGATTTGCACTCCACCTTGCTGGCTACTACTCACTTGTGTGTAATCAGCTCACTCTCTCTGACCTCTGAGGTTGAGCTATCCCAGGGCTTACACCTAGACCTCATTTTCTGACTATAACTCATCCCTTGTTTCTAGCTCATGGCTTTAGACATCATTTCTATCCTGTATATAAAGTTGCATTAACACTCTTTGACTTCCCTCCTAGAAGCTAGACTTGCCACACCTCTGTTTTACACATCAAATAGATATTTATCCTATTATATACATCTGGCCTGTTACAAACTAGACTACTTGGTCTCCTCTGCCTCCACCCTTCCTTGTCATCTTTCCCAAATTAATGCCAGCAATTCCATTCTTCCACCTATGCAGATAGAAGACATTGAAGATATCTTTGACCCCTATTTTCTGTCTTACTCCCATACCCAATCAATCAATACATCCAATTCCCTATACTACAGTTACCACCACCACCTGGTGATGCCTGGTCCATGTTACTGACATTTCTCATGTAGAGTAAGTAGTAACATACTAAATTGGGTTTTTTGTTTCCACGTTGATCCTTTCTCTTTACTCCTCACGTACTAGGAAGGAAATTCTTTTGAATTAAAAGTGAGTTGGTGCCAGTCGTGATGAAGACCTATTTTGTCATTCCAGCTCACTTGGTGAAAAACAGAGTCTTTACAGGGTCTCACAAGGCCTTGCACAGTCCCGGTCTTCTGCATTATTACTTCCCCCACCACCACCAGTGTCACCCTTACTGTGAAATCTCCTCCCATAGAGTAATAACAACTTCTCTTTCTTCTACATTTCTTAGCATCGTTCTTTTATTTCCTCCATAGCATTGATCACCATCTGGTTCCTCACCATCTGGTTCCCAGTATATTTTATTCATTTATTTATTGCCTGCCCATCTAAAATACAGTAATCTTGACAAGGGCCAGGTTTATTTTATTTGCTCTGTATGTGACACCTATAAGAGTGCCTAACAATAGAAAGCACTCAATAAATGTTTGTTGAGTACATGTCTTGGTTGATTGAAACAGGCCTTTAATGCCAAGAAGAGTTGCACACACATGTAGTCACATTCACTTTGAAGCTAAAGTGGGAGTATAGCATGCGCTCAGGGCTGTTCAAGTAGCAGCCTGGTCAATGCAGCAGACTGTCCAGAGAGACAGAGAGAGATCCTAAATTATGATTGCCCATTTGCCTGTTGATATCCTGGGTGATACTGGCAATCTCTTAAAGGTGGTGGCTGGAGCAGCCCATCATTATATGAAGATAGTTCCTGGCATATGGTCAATACTCAGAAAACATTTAATCTGTGTCTGTTTTCAGAGCATCTTGATTATTCCACCTATAAGAAAAAAAGATCCAAAACCTTCCAGCTTACATTCTCCATCAAGTCCAAGTAAGGTTGAACTCTTCAACAGGGATACACCAAGAATGTATCGTGCCTCTACCAAGCAGGTCACTGTTGGGGCATTAAACTCAGTTTCTGCTTGGGGTTTTAGGAAGGTAGGCCCAAAGCTACCCAAATCAACTAGGCCAAAACAAAATGAGTAAGACACTGAAGAGCGGTTTCTGGGTGTGGTTTGAAAGCAAATGTCTCTGTTAAATATGTCAAACATGATTACAAGGAAACATGGAGCCACAGGGTGTGGGCTTTCATGCTGGGGAGGTAGAGATAATCTTTGTTGAGGTTTCACATTGTGTTACAGAACAACTTAAAGAGTACCTGTTCAGAGAGCACTATCCTGATACCCAAATGTAAATCTGATGACCATTCTGTTTTTCCTTTAATTTAGACTTTTTAATAGTGTATATCAGTTGTACAATGTAAAGGGTGTCATTATGGCATTTTCATGAATGTATATCTGTAGCTAGAGTTTTCCTGCCTGGCCCACAGTCAGGACAAATCTCTCTCACCTGTCAGTCCCACAGCCGCTCAGACCCAACCAAGTAAACACAGAGACTTGTATTGGTTACAAACTGTATGGCCATGGCAGACTTCTTGCTAACTGTTCTTACAGCTTAAATTAATCCATTTCCATTAATCTATACATTGCCACATGGCTTGTGGCTTACCAGCATCTTCACATGCTGCTTGTCCTGGTGGCGGCTGGCAGTGTCTCTCTGACTCAGCCTTCCACTTCACAGCTTTATTCTCCTCCTTGTCCCGCCTATACTTCCTGCCTAGCCAATGGCCAATCAGTGTTTTATTTATTGACTAATCAGCAACACATTTGCCATACAGAACATCCCACAGCATATATCTTATACTTTGAAATAATCTTACTTCCCTTTCCCTTTTTCCTTCTACGTCTCTAGTTTGAATTTTCTGCAGAGTGCTCACTATTAGGTGATTGTTTTGTTTCCTTAGTTACTAGATGGCAAACTTTAAGGGACTGAGGGGGCCTTGTTCACTTTTGTACCCCCAAGTCCGGGAACTCTGCCTGGTGCAGGGCAGTCACTGCATAAATATGTGATATGTGTATAAATAAAGGAGGAGCAGGAAAGATGCCTCAATGGTTGAGAGCACTGACTACTCTTCCGGAGGACTCAGATTTGACTCCCAGTGCCCACATAGTGGCTCACAACCAGGGGATCTGACACCCTCTTATGGCCTCCACAGGCATCAGGCATGCATGCCATTCACAGACATACATACAAACAAAACACCCACACACATAAAATAAATAAATCAAATGATGGAGACTGACCATGGTGGACAGAATTCTGTGATATCCTCAACATACCCATCCCCAGGTGAACCTGCTTTGTATAAACCCTGGACCTGTTTTTCAAAAGTGGAATTTGGTTATATGCTACAATTGACTTTTTAATTTTTTTTTATTATTGTGTGTGAGCGTGGGTACATGTATGTGGAGGTCAGAGGACAACTTTCAGGAGTTAGTTCTGTCCTTCCACCATGGGATCTGGGGATCAAACTTAGCTTGGCAGACTTCTGCCCAGCTACAGGTAACTTTAAAAGGGGGAGATGGGCCAATGAGATGGCTGTAAAAGCCCTTGGCATGCATACTTAGATATAATATATACACACATACACATACACTCATTAAATAAATGAATGTAATAAAAAATTACTTAAAAAAATAAAGGAGCTAAAAGCAGTAAACAGCCATTTAGATAAGAGACAGATATTAGTCCTACAACCACAAGGAGCTGGATGGCTGTCAACAGTCTGAATTTAGAAACCAGTTCTTCTGAAGGTCTCCAACAAGAAAGGCAACTGGACATCACCTGGATTCCAGCCTGGTAAGATCCTAAGAAGAGAGTCCAGCCATGCTGTACTGAGCCCACAGAGCTATGAACTCATGAGCATGGGTATTCTGAGCCTCTAGTTCATGCTAATTTGTTATGCAACAATGAAAATTGACACAGAGGCATTAATAGTTCTCTCTTTCTCTCTCTCTAGTTTTGTTTTTTTTGAGACAGGATTTCTCTGTATAGCCCTGGCTGTCCTGGAACTCACTCTGTAGACCAGGCTGGCCTTGAACCCAGAGATCCTTCTGTCTCTGCCTCCCAAGTGCTGGAATTCAAGGTATGTGCCACCACTGCCCAGCTAAGTTTCTGCTGTGGGATGTTCTGTATGGCAAATGTGTTGCTGATTAGTCAACAAATAAAACACTGATTGGCCATTGGCTAGGCAGGAAGTATAGGCGGGACAAGGAGGAGAATAAAGCTGGGAAGTGGAAGGCTGAGTCAGAGAGACACTGCCAGCCGCCACGATGAGAAACAGCATGTGAAGATGCTGGTAAGCCATGAGCCATGTGGCAAGGTATAGATTAATAGAAATGGATTAATTTAAGCTGTAAGAACAGTTAGCAAGAAGCCTGCCACGGCCATACAGTTTGTAACCAATATAAGTCTCTGTGTTTACTTGGTTGGGTCTGAGCAGCTGTGGGACTGGCAGGTGACAGAGATTTGCCCTGACTGTGGGTCAGGCAGGAAAACTTAAGCTACAAATGGCGTCCAACGTGGTGGCAAGAGTTTCCACCTAGCCGGGCGGTGGTGGCGCACGCCTTTAATCCCAGCACTCGGGAGGCAGAGCCAGGCGGATCTCTGTGAGTTCAAGGCCAGCCTGGTCTCCAAAGCGAGTTCCAGGAAAGGCGCAAAGCTACACAGAGAAACCCTGTCTCGAAAAACCACAAAAAAAAAAAAAAAAAAGAGTTTCCACCTAAAAACTGAGAAAAAAGATTCTAAAATGGAGCTAAAAACAGTTACTAATTGTCTCTCTCAAATGAGCGGCAGCTCAATGCCGGTTTGAGCTACTTGTGGGTTCCTAGTATGGTGGGAATGAGGCCTCTGCAAGTGGCACATTAAGCTGCGTGGTGGATTTAGACTTTGCTAGTACAAAACAAAAAAAAGAGGTTTCTGGGCTACACGCTGCTTGGATAAAAGCATAGACCCATGATAGCTCCCAGAGCTGGCGGAAAATGTACCCTACCACCGCCATGTTGGGAAGCTGAGGTGGGCGGAGCCAGCAGCCACAGCTGCTGCAGTTTAAAGCAATAGCTTCACAATAAGACAGATTCAGATGTAATAGTTTACAATGTGTGTAAAATATACGTAGGCTTGAAAGAGACAAAAAAGGTGATATATACAGTTATATAAAGAAATAAATAGTTTTAAAAAATAAAGCCTTTAAAGAGACAGTAAAATTAATATAAAAATAAGCCACGTGAAGATGAATATTACTCAGAGAATCTGGATTGTGTTGTCTTTGCGAATTTTAACTGCAGAAAAACATTTGATTGTAAAAGCTGTTGAGTTATGCCAAAATGTATATCTTAAAGATACCTTGACTTCAAAATTTGGATATAAGGATATGTTACTTAGGAAAAGAGTCTCTACTTTTGTTCCCACAGAAAGCCAAAGGCTATGGATTTGTTCCAGATTATAAGATACATCAGGTTTGACCAGCCAAGACCCCCTGAAAAGTCTCCGATGACACCATGGCCAAGATGATCCAACATCCAGAACCATTTCAAGGCGAATGGCTCAGATGATGCACCCTCATGGACTACTCCATAATTCTAAAATTTTCTTTGTGTCCCCATAAGATACAGCGCCCCCCTCCAGCAGGAAGTAGTAAGAGAAGCTACACCCAAATTCCCAAATTCTATGTAATTTTACTTTGTTAAGGTTAAAACCTTCCTTTTTGAAAAAAAAAGGGGGGGGGGAAGTGCTGTGGGATGTTCTGTATGGCAAATGTGTTGCTGATTAGTCAACAAATAAAACACTGATTGGCCATTGGCTAGGCAGGAAGTGTAGGCGGGACAAGGAGGAGAATAAAGCTGGGAAGTGGAAGGCTGAGTCAGAGAGACACTGCCAGCCACCACGATGAGAAACAGCATGTGAAGATGCCGGTAAGCCACGAGCCATGTGGCAAGGTATAGATTAATGGAAATGGATTAATTTAAGCTGTAAGAACAGTTAGCAAGAAGCCTGCCACGGCCATACAGTTTGTAACCAATATAAGTCTCTGTGTTTACTTGGTCGGGTCTGAGCAGCTGTGGGACTGGCAGGTGACAGAGATTTGCCCTGACTGTGGGCCAGGCAGGAAAACTTAAGCTACAAGTTTCTCTGTTCTTTTACTTATTTATTTATTATTTATTTATTGTGTGTATATGTGTGTGTATGTGCATGCCATGACATTCATGTGGAGGTCAGAGGACAATTCTTAGTAGTCAATTCTCTCCTGCCATCTTGTAGGATCTGGATATTGGACTCAAGTTGTCCTACCTGTGTGCAAGCACCTCTGCCTGCTTAGCCATCTTGATAGATTTTTTGTTGTTTGTTTTTATGAAACAGGGTTTCACTGTTATCCAATCTGGCCTCAAATTCACAGGAATCCTCTTATCTTAATCTCCAGGATATCAGGATTACAGGCAGACATCATTAGGACCCTCCTTCCCTGTTATGTCAGAGGAATAATTCTAAAAGTAATATAAACTCAGCACTTGGAAAGTAGAGGCTGGAGGATCAGAAGTTCAAGTCATCCTCAGATACATAGCAAGTTGGAGACCAGCCTGGACTAGATCAGATCTTGACTCAAAGAGAGAGAGAGAATTTTGGTGAATGGTATGTCACCAGTTCCCCCCAAATCCTGTAAAGCCTTGTGTTCACCTGCTGCAAGGAGTCTGTTAACAGGAGGTTCTAATGGTGAGAAGCACTGAGAGTTGTTGGTGCCAGTCTTGGGTGATGCTCAATGTCTCAGAGTCAGAAGTTCAGTTATACTGTTACTAAGGATTCTCATTCTGGGTGGTGGTGGTGGTGGTGATGGTGGTGGTGCAGGCCTTTAATCCCAGCAATAGAGAGGCAGAGGAAAATGGATCTGAGTTCAAGGCCAGCCTGGTTTACAGCAAGTTCCAGGACAGCCAGAGCTATACAGAGAAACCCTGTCTTGAAAAACAAAACAAAAACCAGAAAAGGGTTCTCAGAATGTGCAACAGAAAGGGGCACTAGCACAGCTAATCTACCACATCTAACATGTCAGGATCATGGAGAAATGGTGCAGCAAAACCTGCCAGAGTTGGAGCTGGCCCTGGATGCCAAGATGGTCCCCCTATGTAAGAAGAAGGCGAAGGCCATGAAAGTAGGCTGAAGAAGAATCCCAAAGAGCTTTGTGGATGCAGGTTGGGCACACACACATTCATGCATTGGGAAAAGAACTCATTTGTTTTTTAATTTTTTAGATTATTTTATTATATATATATATATATATATATATATATATATATGTGTGTGTGTGTGTGTGTGTGTGTTTTGCATGTACATATGTATGTGCACCCCATACACACCTGATGCCTGTAGAGGGTGTCAAATCCCCTAGAACTGGAGTTATAGATGGCTGTTAACTGCCATGTAGGTGCTGGGAAACCCAAGTCCTCAGAGAGAGTAAAGAGTATTCTTAACCACTGAGCCAGCTCTCTGGTCCAGAACTTGTTTTTTCGTTTTTGTTTTTGTTTTTATAATTTAATTTAATTTTACATATCAGCCACGGATTCCCTTGTTTCCCCCCTCCCGAGCCCCCCCCCAGAACTTGTTTTTTGAATGGGTAATTTGAATATAATCTGTACATCATAAAACCAAGATTTTTTTTTGAGACAGAGTCTCACTTTGTAGCCCAAGTTGGCCTTGAATTCTCAATACACGGGTCTCAGCCTCCTCTGAGTGTTGAGATTACAGAGTGTACCACTACAAGTGACTCACCAAGGGCGTTTAAATAAACAGTTACAGTGCGCCAGTCTTAGTCCATTACTTCTTGTAACAAATGTCCTGATTGATACAAGGTTGACAGAGGAAACTAGGTTATATGGTAACTCTCAGTACTACCCTTAAGGCTTTTCTGTGAAGCCAAACTATTCTAAAACAAAAAGATGACTTTTTTGTTTTGTTTTGTTTTGTTTCTTTTTTTGTTTTTCAAGACAGGGTTTCTCTGTGTAGCCCTGGCTGTCCTGGAACTCTCTTTGTAGATCAGGCCGACTTCACTCTCAGAGAGATTTGCCTACCTCTGCTTCTCAAGTGTCGAGATCAAAGGTGTGCACCACCACTGCCCAGCAAAAGGATGACCTTTAAAACAGGGAGAAATTATTTTTAAACAATCACTGTAAATGATAATTTTTTTAATGTTCTTTAAAAGACATAAATAATGATCTGTGGTAATTTGAATGAGAATGACCCTCATAGGCTCATCTAATATTTGAAATCTTGGTTCTCCAGCTTGAGGAACCCTTTGGGAACGATTAGGGGATGTGGCCTTATCGGAAGAGGTATGTCACTGGATGAACATTAAGTTTTCCAAAGATTCAGACTGGTGCCATTCTGTCTGGTGTGTCTGTCTGTCTATCTCTCTCTATGTCTGCATCCACTTCTCTCTCTCCCCTCTCTTCTTCTCTCTTTGCCATTGTAGACTTTAATCTTCTGAAACTGTAGGCCCAAAATTAAATGCTTTGTTTGTTTGTTTGTTTTTCGAGACAGTATTTCTCTATGTAGTTTTGGTGCCTATCCTGGATCTCACTCTGTAGTCCAGGCTGGCCTTGAACTGCCTGGCTCTGCCTACCGAGTGCTCAGATTAAAGGCATGCACCACCACCACCCGGCTAAATGCTTTCTTTGATAAGTTGTTTTGGTCATGGTGTTTTATCATAGGAATAGGACAGTAACTAAGATAAGATCCAAATTGGTTTTAATTACATTCTTCTTGATAAACTTTTTATTTTAACACAAGAGAGCTCCAAAGTTTGGCTTCTTGGAGCCAGGTCCCAACATTAGCATCATAAATCTGGAGAATGCAGCAAGGACTTCCTCATAGAAAGCCTCACTGTGATAGTTAATCTCAACTGGCAACTTGGCTACATTGAGAAATGCCTAGGAGACTATAAAGCACAAGTCTGGGGGTATAAGTGCTGTGATGGTATTTCCAATGATGTTAGCTTCTGTGGATTCTGATCTAATACCTGGATTAGCCCCTTGAGGATCAATAACACAATGACATTATTTGGAGGTGATGAAAGTCAGGAAGCAGAGTATAGTTTCAGGAGGAAGAAGCTCATTAGGGGCATGTCCTTGGGAACTACCCATCACCCTGACTCCTTCCTGTGTCCCCCTTTCCCTGTTTTCTGGCCTCCATGACATGAGATGTTCTGCTCAGCCATGCCTCCACAATACACCAATACCTCTGAAACTGTAACATGAAATAAATGACCCCTCCCTGTAGGGGTCTCAGATGTTTTGGTCACATCTGTGCAAAAGTAAATAATATACTTAAGTATGTTGTAATCCAGTTAGCTTTCAGGACAGAATTTCAAAGCTGTTGACTGAACTGCCTTCTTGGTACCCTTTAATGAGCTGAGTTACCACTCTGATGGCTCTGTTGACTGGCAGGTGTGGTGGTATTGTGTTCCCCGAAATATTGTGTACCCTAATAAACTTATCTGGGGTCAGAGACAGAACAGCCACTAGATACAAAGGCTAGAAAATGGTGGCACTCACACCTTTAATCCTAGCAAACCGGAGGTAGAAATCTCTCTGGATCTCTGTGAGTTCAAGGCCACATTGGAAACAGCCAGGCATGGTGACACAATGCCTTTAATCCCAGGGAGTGAGCCTTTAATCCCAGGGAGTGATGGTAGAAGGCAGAAAGATATATAAGGCATGAAGACCTGAAACTAGAAGCATTTGGCCTGGTTAAGCTTTTAGGCTTTTGAGCAGCAATTCAGCTGAGACCCATTCTGGATGAGGACTCAGAGGCCTCCAGTCTGAGGAAACAAGACCAGCTGAGGATCTGGCGAGGTGAGGTAGCTGTGGCTTGTTCTGTCTCTCTAACTATCCAGCGTTTCACCCCAATAACTGGCCCCAGGTTTGATTTTATTAATAAGACCTTTTAAGATTCCTGCTATAGGCAGGCCCACTGTATGATTAATTCCAATGATAGAAACAACAATAAAAAAAAAGAGAGCCATTCTTTCATCAAGTAGTCCACAAAATTCCATCTGTGAGATACAAAGGTCCCTTGAACACACGACCAGACAGGTTTAGGCTGGAAATTTTGTTTTGTTTTTATTTTTGTTTTTTTTGAGACAGGGGTTTCTCTGTGTAGCCCTGGCTGTCCTGGATTTCACGCTGTAGAGTAGGCCTTGAACTCAGAGCTCCATCTGTCTTTGTCTATCAAGTCCTAGAATTAAAGGCATGTGCCACCACATAGTGATTTGGGGCATTTTCTAAATCTATACTAATGTCAATAGCTCCTGATTCTATTTTCTGGGACAAGAGAGTGAGCGTGGTGTGTAAAACAAGAGTTGATAAGGGGCTGGAGAAAAAAACACAGTGGTAAAAGGGCTTGCCTAGAATGCATCAGGCCCTGGGTTCAAACCCCTAGAACCACAATGAATGAGTAAATAGTTAGCTGAGTGTGACAGCACATACCTAGATTCCCAGTACTTGGAATCAAAAGTTAAAGATTATCCCTAACCACAGAGCAAGTTCAGTGGCAACCGGTGAGTCCTTGGATTTAGAGGTGGTCTTGGAAACCCCTGATACAAGACTAACTACACTTTTCTAAAAGTTTTTCTGATTCAAACTTTATTGGGAGAGGCACAAAGGTAAGTGTGGTTAGCTTCCCTTGATTTTCAAGGAAACAAGAGGAAAACAAGTAATGTAAATTAGGCTGTACAGCTAAGATGGGCAGATCTGGGCTTTGAAGCTAGAAAGTCTATTTCTACACCCCAACTTCATCTATGACAGAACAGAGGTCAGTCTTACAGCTAAAGGTTGGTTGGATAGCCTTTCTTTCCACCGTCTCCATCCTCTAGCGCTTTCCACTTAATGCTGGTAAACTTGTCTGGCAGGTCTGACAGCACAAAGCAATGAAACAAGAGAGGGGAGGCATAATTACCAGTCACCTACCATCTTAGTCACTGTTCTATTGCTGTGAAGAAACACCATGACCAAGGCAACTCTTATAAAGGAAAGCATTTCACTGGAGGCTTGTTTACAGTTTTAGAAACTTAGTCCCATTATCATCATGGTAGAAATCACAGCAACAGGCAAGCATGGTGCTGGAGAAGTAGCTGAGAGCTACATCTGAAAGCAGAGAAAAAGAGAGCATGGGCCTAACATGGGCTTTTGAAACCTCAAAGCCCACCCCCAGCAACATACTTCTTCCAACAAGGCCACACCCTCTAATCCTTCTAAATATTTCAAATAATTCCACTCCCTGTGATTAAATATTCAAATATATGAGCCTATGAGGGATATTCAACCATTGTATCTACCTTCCTATAAATCTTATCTCCATCTCTGGCCTGCAGTCCCACAGCATAGTCACTAGATATGGCCTTCAATATCCTTTCCCAACACTCAACACCATCTCCCTAAATAAAGCACTTATGAATTATAGGGAGGAGGATCAGAAGTTCAAAGTCATCCCCAGTTACACAGAAAGTTGAAGACCAATCTGAACTTCATAAGACCCTACTTAAAAAAAAAAGAATTTTACTTAATATGTCACCAGTTCTCCCAGTCCTGCAAAGCCTGTGTGTACCTACTGCAAGGAGCCTATTAACAGAAGATTCTAACAGAAGCTCAAAACCAGTATCTGGTAACTAAGTTGTTTGTGGGGCGTTTACCCACCACCCCTACAGTTCCCCAGAGTTTTCTTGAGTGTGAGCAGCAGGAAATATTAGATAGAAGGATTTATTGTGGAGAATCTTGCAGAGATAAACAGATAGAAAATAAAGGATAGCCTCGAGAGGGCCTGGAACCTTTCCCAACGGGCCCTGACTGTCTCTGCCCCAGGGTTTTTATAGAGATGCCAAGGGGTGGAGCAAAAGACCTCCTCCCCCAGCACAGCCAAGTGCAGACCATCTCAGACACCTGCACTCAGGCCCATGGTCCTAATCATCCTCTATGCGGACATGCTGGGTAAAGCCAGGAGGAACCCGAAAACGGGCTCCCACAGTTGGTGGAAAGAAATATTTATTCAAGGATCTGTGGGGGGTCTCTGCAACCATGATGGCCAGCAGAATGCCACTTCTGCTTGAGACAAGAAGACAGTCCAGTTCAAATTGATTCAGTAGTCAGTGTTGGGTCAAGTGTCGAGAGTCTGACCTCGAGTACTTTATTTTAGGCATATTTAAGCACAGCACAATTTGGAAAAAAAGTTTCTTGGTGACAATTAATCCTATGTGTACAATAAAGCTTAAGACATGACTACATCAAGACTCTTTGAAAGTACACGTGGCATCTTCCATAAAGATGAGTTCTATAGATTGACTATGTGTGACATCTTAAGGGTCTGGGGGAGGATCTGGTGTGGTCTCAGTCATATAGATATCACAAAGATGACCAGGTTATTAACCACCTCTTCTCCCAGCCTTCTGAGTGGGAAGCAGGTAATATATCTTTCCTTCTGAAGAGAAAACATTGCACGCTTAACATTCCTGGTTTCTCTAGTGCTTATCTGTGTGCACAAGAACCTCTATGCCTCCTACAAGGGACAACAGCAAGAAGTTGGAAGGTCTGTCACCTTCAGAGTCCCATCTCAGGGAACCCAGGGGTACAGTGTTCTTTTTATAGAGGTGGTAAGGTGATGAGCTGAGTGTGGTCTTCATCATCCAGAATGCATTCTTTCTCCTTCCCTGGCCAGAACATCACAGTGGACCTCAATTCTCTGGGACTGGTCCCTTAGTTCTTTTTAGACAGATTATTATTATTATTATTATTAGTAGTAGTAGTAGTAGTAGTAGTATTTTACAAATCTCTCACAGCAACTTATATGCTTTGTATTGGTGAAGGTACAAAATTTCTGTGGTGTGGAGTTGATCTCAGATTGACCTTCTAATATGATTCATATTTCTTAGCAAAGGTGAAAACAGATTTGCTGGAGGGTTGGTTTAAACATTTTAGAGAATAAATGTTTGTTGATGAGGAAATGACATCTTTAAAGTTGCTACTGAAGAAAATTTATGTAAAAGCAATCACAGAAAACCCTCAAGAATATAGCTTGGAAGATGGAACTTCAGTTGCCTTTTATTTAAACTGTGTGGTGCATTTGTCTCCATGGGGCTGGTTGTCAGATCTGTTGACTACAGAAAGCTTCATGCTGCTTTAACTCATGTTTGAATGGATTTGGATATGCCAGATGAGATAATGCCATTGTTGTTCTTGGTAATTCCTTTTTTAAAATCTTGCTATAACTTTTCTAATAAAATTTTAAAACTTTGAAGAAAAAAGTAAATAGTAGAGGGGGTGGGGTGGGGGATGGGGGACAGACTAGGGGTGGGGGGAGTACTGAATGTGGGAAGCCCTTCAGGATCAGATAAAAACTTGGTGCAAGGGATCTCCCAGGAATCTACAAGGATGATCCCAGGTAAGACTCCCAGCAGTAATGGACATGTAGCCTGAACTGGCCATCTCCTATGACCAAGCAAGACTTCAAGTGGAGGGAGTGGGAAACCAACCCAGACATATACCTTTGACCTACATACAGTCTGCCCTGCTATGGGATGTTCTGGGGTAAAGGTAGTCTAGAAATGGAGGGGGTGGCTAACCAATGGCTGGTCTAGCCTAAAACTCATACCAGGAGAGTAAGCCCACCCCTGATACTGCCAGGAGCACCAGGACCCACAGGCTGGATGATTCAGAGACCTAGGATAGAACCAAACATGACTGGAGGGGGAAAATGTCAATGTGTTGCAGGATATTTGATCATATTGTGAAACTCTGAGAATATGTTAATAAAATTAACCTTGGATCAGGAAGTGGAGGCAGAGACTTGATATGGAAATATAGGATATAGATATGATAGGATAAAAGGGTGGATTGTTGAACCTACTTTTAAAGAGCAACTTGTTTAAAATAGTTTACATTGGTGTAGATTTTAGTTTATTGATACAAATTTAAAGTTAATTTTGTTATTCTGTATGTATATTTCTATTCTTGTTTCAGGTATTATGTTTGTGCAGCTCATTTAAATTGTAAGGGATAATTAAGAAATACAGATTAGTAATTAGTCTTCTATGATAGTCAAATTTATAGTCATGTTAAGTTTTCTAGGTATACATAGATATATTTCAATTAAGTAGGTAATCTTCAAACACTTCAAAGACCTACAAAATCTGGCATTTAAAATGTTTTAAGAACTTTGACTTTTTGGACATTGAGACATGTCTGCTTCTGGCAACACCAGTCTACTTCAGAGAAGATAATGGACATTGAAGAAAATGCGTATGTGTGGGTGTGCTGAGCACATGTCGGGCTGCAAAAGCCAAAGATGGTGCTGAGAGGAAGTGAGCTGGCTGGGGACCTAACTTGTTTAACAAAAATTATGATTGGCTCTTGGAATCAGGAGAGATGACATAGGTGCATGACCTCCTCCTGATCATCATGCTGAGCTATGCCTGGAGAGGCTTGTGGATACGTGACCTTTGTTGTGATTGGTAGAAGGAAAGCTAGCTTGTGGCTTCATGCTTTATAAAGGGTGTGCTGATGCTTAATAAACGAGTTCCTGCTTGACACAGCTCCCCATTGCGTCTGATTGTCTCCGGATGCCGTGATGGGCCAGTGGCACACTACCCCTCCTCAGTCAAGGTCTGCTGGGGGTGGTAGGCCTAATTCTTTGGTGGAGTCAGGGGAACCCCACACATATAGAGTTAATTTTCACTGTGGCAAAAGTTAGCCACTGGGCAGCAAAGTGCCCTCAAATCAACTGCTGACAGTATGCTTTCCAAAATGGACAAACAGGACACAAAACAAAGAACTACCAATCCTTGCCAAGACAGTGTGGTTGCAGCTTTGGCAACAGGTGTCCTCTGGAGGCCAAGACAATATGGCACCATTGCTGAAGTGGCTTTGCAATCTGTAAAAGGTACAGTGCCCCTTTCTTAGAAGGCAGCTGAACAGACAATGGACCAATGGCTTCTGGTGTGCAGTGGAATAGTAGCTGAAACAGTTATTCTTGAAGGAGTAACTAGGCTGATGGAGTCTAACCTCTCAATGGTAGACTGGCATTTACTAAAGGAGATGAAGCCAACCACAAGTCAAGAAGAATGGGAAGCTGAATTTCAAAACCACCAGCAATTTCCAGAATTTAAAATCCTGAATCATGACAGGATACTGGTGGAATTCAAATTTATCTGGTACATGGAATACTCACACTGAATGTGAGGTTGAGCTGTAGGCCCTGTGTATATCCTACTTCACAAATGAGTCTGTCAGATACCCTAAGCCTGTAGGCCGAAGATGATGCCCCAACATGCAAAGGAACCTCGGGTGACTGTCCAGGCAGCTGGCTGTGTGGGGCGTTTACCCAACCACCCCCACAGTTCCCCAGAGTTTTCTTGAGTGCGAGCAGCAGGAAATATTAGATAGAAGGATTTATTGCGGAGAATATCGCGGAGATAAACAGATAGAAAATAAAGGATAGCCTCGAGAGGGCCTGGAACCTATTCCAACGGGCCCCGACTGTCTCTGCCCCAGGGTTTTTATAGAGATGCCAAGGGGTGGAGCAAAAGACCTCCTCCCCCAGCACAGGAAAGTGCAGACCATCTCAGACACCTGCACTCAGGCCCGTGGTCTAATCATCCTCTATGTGGACCTGCTGGGTAAAGCCACGAGGAACCCGAGAACAGGCTCCCACAGGTCCCCCTTTCTTAATATATAAAAAAATAACTATAATGGCTTACAGCAATCTCCATAGCTGTTACACCTCCCAGTATGGGAGTAGAGGATGATATAGATGGCATTTCTCTTTTGAATTAGGTCCAAGGTGACTACAGCAGTCTTAGCTGCCTCAAGCCCTTTCTAAGCCAAAAACTCTTAAGGCAACTACAAACTTAAAGAATCCCTTAGCTTCATCATTACCATTAACAGGTTAACATAAATATTGCTATACATAGTCACAATTCTCTCAATCTTACAACTCAAAGCAAACTCTTAACAGAACCATTTGAATTAGCATATATGGTGCTATATATAGTTAACAATTTTCTCCGTCTTACAACTTTAACTCAATCATTTGAATTTTCTTGTTAACAGAACATAGGAAAAACTTCGATGTATTCACATCAAACTTAAATATTTCCTTAACTCCACAAAACCAGGGTGCATTAATATCAATAGGGTTCTGCAAACATAATTCAATCTCATAGCTCCTCCTTTTCTTTATAATTTTTTAAAGAAAACCTCAAACCTAGTTAGAAGAAACTCATACAATTCCTACAAACCCATATTGAAAAGCAGTCTTCTCAATGTAACCATTAACACTTTGAAAACTTAGCAAAACATCCAAAAGCAGTTTCTTAATAAAACTCTTTATACTTTAAAAGTAGTCTCTTAATATACCCCATTTGCATTTCTTACTAACAATAACATGACATTAATCCACTCAAACAACTTTTGAAATTAGACTAAGGAATATTAACTCTCCCCCTTTTCTTTATAATTTAAGCAAAATCTCAAGCCTAGTTAGAAAACCCAAACTTCTGTTTAAACAGTTCCGTTTGTAACACAAACCAGTTCCATAAGTAATTCCATTTTACATAAACAGTTCCACAAAACAATTCATGAATCATCAGTTAATAAAGCATATATGCATACACAAAACTGCATCTTGATTCTAGGTAGAAATAAATTTCTTCATTTAAACAGTTCCATTTTTAACCCAATTCCAGCAAACAGTTCTAGGTCATTACTATGAATAAACTCAAAATTGTCCCATTGCAATGAAATCTCTACTGTTCATTTCATTTCTTAAGTCCCAAAATTCACATGATAAATTCTGGTACGAGCCTTCCAAATATGAAGAAATCCATAACCAAAATCTTTGTAGTTTTATCTCATTTTAAGTTCAAAAAGTTCAAACAAGAAATAAATTCTAGTATCAGGCTTTCACTTCCAAATATGAAGAGATGGTTTTCAACCAAAACTTTTTGCCGTTAACAATTTTACTTCAAACAAGCGTCTCTGCAACTTTTGTTCTCACAGAGACCTTTTTAGGTACAGTAGCATTCTAAACCGCACCGTTTTTGATGTTAGCTCAGGTTTTTCTGTGTTGCGTTGATTTTCCATGAATCTCAGCTTTGGATGCCTTGTTGTGCTGGTTCTGGCGTCCGCCATTCTTAGCTTCTTAGCGGCTTCTGGAGCTTTTGAAAAACCGCTCAGACTGCCTGCTTTGCAGTCTGCTAGGACACTAACTTCTGTATGTCTCAGGTTCTTTCACCATATACATTAAAAATAGATTCATGTTTAACATTTACACTTTCTTACAAATTCACGTATAACATTAACATCTACTTATTTATACTCTTTAAGAGAACTATAGAACTACTTTAGCAAATATATTTCTTACTACTTCTTATGTATTTCTTATGTTCTTATTTAAACTTACATTTACAACTAGCATCTTTACTTATTACAAGCTTATTACTACATGTCTTAGGACTACCTTAGATTCTTCTTGTAAGCTTATATTCTTAAAGGAACTCTATAGATCTATTTTACAAACTTTTATAAGGCTATCATTAGCATATATTTAACTTAGCAAACACCTAAAGATTTCTTAACACAGATCTAAGAGAATTTTTACAAACTCACATATCTTATTTTCATCTTTTTCTATTTCTTACTCTTAATTATTAGTACTATCTCTATTAGACAGATTCTCTTAACTAGACAGGAAGTACGTACATCATTTCTAAAGTTTAGAGTGTATAGTAAGCTTTGCTATAAAGCACTGGGATTTAGTGAGTGTTGTTGTTATAGAATTGTGATAGTTGTTGCTAGGGGACTGTAACCTTCCCACAGGATGAAGCCACACTCCAAAGTTGCCAGTTCTCTCAGCCGTTCTGGACCGGCAGAGATGCTGTTCCTTCACCCAAATTCATAATAGTTCCCCTAAGTACTTCAATTCAGACAAATGTTTCTATTACTGAAAAACTTCACTTCACCCTGAGGGTGAAATTACCATATTTAGCTGCTGTAAAGCTCTTCACCAAATACTGCACAGCTATTAGGTGATATAAAATATTTTTCTAAAGAAGCTAGTAAAGCCAAAAGCGGCACAGCTCCGAACTGTATTTCCTCACTGTTTGCATCAACCAGTGACAAAACCTCAGAAACACTAATCGAGCCACTTTCATTCTGGTTCCTTTATAGGAACGTCATTGGAGCTGACTTTTCCTTAGTTCCACGCTTCTTACCAGACGCTCCGGTAAACACCGAGCTTCATTCTCCTGTGAAAAAACACAAACATGTCCTAGACCCCATATTAACACAGGATTAGTACCCTTCCATAATCCCAAGCAGGGTTCTTTCTATTTCTCATTACCCTCAGTTAAAGGACCAGGAAGATTGGAGTGAGCTCTAATATGGCCCACAAAGCATGGCAGCTTTCTTTTGTGAACAGCATCTTGAATTTATTGAAACATTTTGACTGGATTGTTGTTAGTTTCAGTATTTTTACCAAAACTGTTACTATTCAAAAGAGTTAAGAACATAGATGTTCTTTCATGAAACATATCCTTCATTAGCTTACTCTGAGAAAAAGCATTTTCAGGATTTAGCATTTTCATTTTATTAGCTTTAACTACTGATGTTATTAGCAGCTGTGATTTAGCATTGATTTCTTATAAGGAACTTTCAGGTGAAGCAACTCTTGTAAGACAGCTTTTCTGAAGTTTGTTTCCCATCTATAAAGCAGTCATTTTTTTGAATGCCTGTTTCTTATCCCCTTAATTAGATTTGCAATTGAATTACTCATTGCAGGCAGTTTGTTCAAAAGGCAAAGAATTTTTTAATGTCACATAAGTTTCTTCATATCTAAGACAACGTTCAGTGTATAAACTGCTTTCCCTTGTTTTAAGGATTTTAAAGTGGCTTGTTTGCTCTTAAAGGTAGCTTTTTGTCATCCAACTACCGTAAAAACTTTGCACAGCTATTAGGGTAAATAAGGCATTTTACCAACCCCCAAACCGCGAAGTGCCTAGTTCCATATCCTTTCAATGTTTCATTGGAACTGACACTTAAACTCTTAGATGATTTTCCTCCTTATTCTTTTAAAAGCTGTATTTTAAGTTTACCATGAATGTATTTTCGAGCTGACAAAAGTGTTTCAGGGCAATGTCGCCATCTTTAGCAGAAAAACTACCTTTCCCAGAATGCATTTTCCTTATATCAGTCCATAATAATATCAGTCCCTTATATCATTTCTTTATATCATTTCCCTTATATCAGTCATTCCCCATAGTTCTTTTGGGTCTGAGAGTCAACTTTTAAGTTCTTTTTTTACCAGACTTGCTTACAAATTCTTGCCCGGGAGGTTTGAACAAAGTTTTTTGCTTTTGCAACGGGAGATTTGAACAAGCATTTTACATTTTCAATTATGGGACATTGGGAGGTTTCTGGTCTCTCCTCAGCTGGCTTTAACAGGTGTCTCTCCTTTAATTGACACTGGCCCCCAAATCAGAACTGCACCTGCCTCGTTAGCACGCATTGAGGTGGGCAATTTCTGATAGCAACTTTCCTCGGGGCTTGTGTTTGTCTTAGCCAGTCAGTGAAAAACATTCACAACAGAGTTTCTTCATAGCTCTTTCAGAGAGATTTTCTCCCACTGATCTATCTCATTTTGCTTGTTCCTTCCTTCCCCAGATGCAGAGCTTCAAGTATCTGCGGCTCTGTACCTCTGCTAGCTGCCCTTGGAAGTAGGGGCTTTTTTTTTCTCCCCCCGAATCTGCCTCAAATTCTAGCAGCTTTTTCAGGTCATATTTTTCTGGGGAGGAAACGGTCCCTTCTGTTTCTTCAGAGTTTTTTCTCCCAGACAGTTCCCAGTTTGGTCTCAGTTTATCCCCTCTACCCCAGAAACAGTTTTCGACACTACAGTGGCGGCTTTCCCTGCTACTGAAGGTAGGGGCTTTTTGTCTGTTTTCTGGGTCTGTGTGGTTTGCGTACAGACTGAAAATCTAACAAGGGAGGTTTTTGCCATTTCTAAACTCCCATTAGGACAGGTTTTTTGTCTCATCAGGCCTTCACCTGGCCCAGTCCCCCAGTGGGTTGCATTTGCTTGTCTGGGTGCTCAAGGACAGAGCTTATTCCAGAGGCAATCACCCCTTAGGGCTACACTCCCTCATCTCATGGGAGTCAGTTGAAACAAAGCTTTTCTCTAAGAGGTGCTTTCTCTGACAGAAAAGAAAGCTTTACTCCTGGATAGTTCTGTTCTGCCCTGGCTGGGCTCTTTCCCCAGACAGCGTTCTGACTCAGCAGCACAAGTGCTTCAGACACAGTTCAGCTTTACCGTTTTCCCAGAAAGGTCCTTTCTGTGATAGGAAAGCTTTTTCTCATATCTTTTTGCAGCTGTGGACCTATAAACCCGGGACTTGTAAGAAAGCAGACAACTGTGCTGTTCCCACTGGCTTTAGCTTTGGTTGTTCATTAGCAACCTTCCCCTGGGTCCTGCACCTTCCTGCCTCAGCTCTGTGCTCCAGGAAGTTTGCAACTGCAGGAACCCTAGTATCCCTAAAATGCACTCCAACTCAGAGACGCTGGCCAGTCGCCTCTGAGTTTTTGGTCAGGAGCGAGGATACAATGCTAACAGTTTGCATGCTTCAGGGGATCTTTGCATTAGGACAATTAGGAGCACCTTTTCATTCTGAAACGCTCACTCAGAAACAAAACCCTTGATGCCTCAGCTCGGCTGTAACTGAGAAGCTTGACTTTTTTGCTTTTCTCAGGTAAAGTTTCTGGCCCTTTTGGGCTCTCTGTAGCTCTTTACCCACACTCTCCCAAGCATTTCCCTCAGGGTACTCTGACCCACTGTCTTTTACTGGCTTGAAGAGACAGAGCTTAGAAGAGGTTTTTAGGAACTTGTCCCTGCCTTCTGCATTGCAGGGAGGATTTTTAAAGCTTGAAAGAGAACTTAGAGGTTTTGCTGTCTTAAGTTTGTTGTTTTCCCTTTGAGCTAATCACAGGTGGTCCCCATATTAATATCTTCAGGTGATTCTAATTTTTGTCCTTTTGAGAAAGTTAAAGGCTTTAATTTTTAAGTTTAAGAGCTTTTGAGAAAGATGAAGGCTTTTTAGAGAGATTTCTCCCCAAATTTTCCAAGAAAAGCTTTATAGTTTAAGAGAAAGACCAACTTTTCCCAAAACTTCCCAACCTTAAACTTTGACTTCTTACACCCCCATTTTTGCCTCAGGGAGAAATTACTTTTTCCTGCCGCTTGGACTTAGCATTTCAGCTGCCCCAGGTCAAAAGCTTCCATAGGAAACTTATTCTTCCCCATAAGCTCGAAGAAGAGCTTTTTTTACTACCCAAATAGCCCAAAGATTTTTTCCCCCAGTTTGCATTCAGAGCCCCCAAGTTAGAAAATTGAAGAGTTTTTCTGTCTAGTTGCCTTACTTATTTTTTCCTACACAATCTTACACTTCTAAGTTTTTCCTACACTATTTTACTACCCTATGCCTTATACTTATTTTTCACAGATAGAAATTGAGAAAGGGATAGAAGATAGAAAATTTTGACAGAAGAGAATTTCGCTGCAGCATCGGACATCCTTCCAGTCCGCTTTCCTTTTCTCTCGAGGATAAAACCCCTGCCTCTCAATATATATAAAAATATATATTTTCCATAACACCGGCATGCCTCATCCACTGGCAGGGCTGAACTCAGCACTTTCGCCAAAAACTCTGTAATAAAACTATTATTTTCCTTTATCTTTAGTCCCTATTACTTTGTCTTTAGTCCCTGTTCATTTGTCTTTAGTCCCCCCTTTTTTCAGTCCCCCCTTTTTTCTTTAGTCCCTTTTTTTTTCTTTTTTCTTTAGTCCCTGTTCATGGCGCCATTCTGTGGGGCGTTTACCCAACCACCCCCACAGTTCCCCAGAGTTTTCTTGAGTGCGAGCAGCAGGAAATATTAGATAGAAGGATTTATTGTGGAGAATATCGCGGAGATAAACAGAAAATAAAGGATAGCCTCGAGAGGGCCTGGAACCTATTCCAACGGGCCCCGACTGTCTCTGCCCCAGGGTTTTTATAGAGATGCCAAGGGGTGGAGCAAAAGACCTCCTCCCCCAGCACAGGAAAGTGCAGACCATCTCAGACACCTGCACTCAGGCCCGTGGTCTAATCATCCTCTATGTGGACCTGCTGGGTAAAGCCACGAGGAACCCGAGAACGGGCTCCCACATGGCTGTTTCTGTCATAGCTTATTTTTTAGAAGTTGCTTGTTTGTACTTCCTGTTTTACTAGGTAATATTATTTCCTTCTCAGGTCTCTGAGGGAGTTCAAGATTAGACAGTTTTCCTTGTTAAGAAATTCAGTAAAGAAACTCACTAAGGGGCTGGAGAGATGGCTTAGTGGTTAAGAGCACCAACTTCTCTTCCAGAGGTCCTGAGTTCAATTCCCAGCAACCACATGGTGGCTCACAACCACTTGTAATGAGATCTGGTGCCCTCTTCTGGCCTGCAGGGATACATGCAGGCAGAATACTGTATACATAATAAATAAATCTAAAAAAAAAAAAAAAAAAAAAAAAAAGAAACTCACTAAGACGTGTTAAGTGTATAAGTTTGAAAGACATCATAAGATAGTTTTCTGTTGGTCATATAAGTTAGGATAGAAAGTGACTTAGGTATACACCAAAATAGGATAGATAATGGAATATTTTCTCTGAATTTGTCAAATGCAAATGGACTAGACGTTGTTGATTTATTTATTGCTTGTATATATTGTATATAGTTATTGTACTTATTGTATATAGTTTTTCTTAGATTAGTTATAACTTTTAAAAAAATTTTAGGCAAAGAAAAGGGGAAATGTGATATTTTATTTGTGCATTAATAAAGCTTGCTTGGAGATCAGGGGGAAAAGGCCAGCCATTTTAAGTAAACAAAGAAGTCAGCAGCGCACACCCTTAATCCCTCAGCAGGCAGGATCTCTGTGTGTTCAAGGCCACACTAGGGAACAGAGCCAAGCGTGGTGACACATACCTTTAATCCCAGTACCAACCATAGAGACCTGGAGGTCTGTACAGACAGACAGTTGCTGTGGATATTGTTCTGTATAAATAAAACACTGATTGGCCAGTGGCCAGGCAGGAAGTATAGGCAGGACAAGCAGAGAAGAGAATTCTGGGAAGTTGAAGGCTGAGTCAGAGAGACACTGCTAGCCGCTACCATGAAAAGCAGCATGTGAAGACACCGTAAGCCACGAGCCATGTGGCAAGGTATAGATTTATAGAAATGGATTAATTTAAGATATAAGAACAGTTAGCAAGAAGCCTGCCACAGTCATACAGTTTGTAAGCAATATAAGTCTCTGTGTTTACTTGGTTGGGTCTGAGCGGCTGCGGGACTGGCGGGTGAGAGAGATTTGTCCTGACTGTGGGCCAGGCAGGAAAACTCTAGCTACAGACAGTGACAGCTGTGTAGGAAGAGGAAGTGAGGTAGCTGGGCTAAGAGCCAATGAGAGAGCAGAAAAACAAGGCATATAAGCCTGGGTAGACAGGAAGTCGTGCTCTTTGGAAGCTGCACAGTTGGTAATTTGAGGTTAGCTGGTGGCTATCTGTATTTCTCTGATCTGTCTAAGGCTTTAACCCAAATTTCTGGCTCCGTGTTTTTTTAATAAGACCTTTTAAGACTTTTAAGACATGTTACAGAGACTAGTTGACAGAAATTAGCCATAGAGAAGATGGAGGAACCAAGAATATGGATAGAGAGATGCATAGGAAGGAGTAGGGAGGGACTTAGAGATCTGAGGTCTTTTTTGGTTTGGGAAGAATGGAGAAACACTTCTCTTGCTTGGTCTCTGGCCAAAAAAGGAAGGTTAGCTGGTTGCTTCTCAGCCTCTCTGTTCTAGCAGATTTTCACTCCAACATCTGACTCCTGGGGCTTTGTTGGTAAATAGAATATTAACGACTTAGTTAAAACCTACATCAGGTGACCGAGGCCGAGCTGGTACCAGCAGGACAACCAAGGCCACACAAAGAAACTCTATCTTAAAAGCAAACAAATAAATCTACCTCATTTTTCATCACAACTTCATAGCATTGTACAGTACAAGATATTCTTTTGTTTTTAGATTTAATTTTTTTTAGGTATTAGGCCTTGTGCACCATGTGCATGCCTTGTACACACATTAATTCAAAAATTGATGTCAGATGCACTGGAATGGGAGTTACAAATAGTTGTGAGGGGCCATGTGGGTGCTGGGAATTGAACCTGGGTCTTCTGCAAGAGCAACAAACGCTCTTAACTCCTGAGCCGTTTCTTCAGCCCCTCCATTTTTAAAAAGCTTTTTGAAAGTGTCTTCACATATTTTCACTACTAGCAGGGACACTCCATAAACATTCTTGTGTTTGCATTTTATTTATTTAGTTATTTACTTTTATCTATCTATTTATTTATTCATTTATTTACTTAGAGACAGGGTTTCACTGTGTAGACCTGACTGTTCTGGAACTCACTCAGTGATCTGCCTGCCTCTGCCTCTGGAGTGCTGGAATTTAAAGGTGTGCGCACCCCCTGCCCAGCTGTACCGCCCAGCTGTACCTGAACATTAAAGGGGAAAGTACCAGGCTTCTTCAGGGACTTCAGTGCATCCAAGTGGAGGTTACAAGGGATCTGTGCCTCAATCACTGAGACCTGAGGTACAGAAATTCTAGCTAGGAGTGGTGAGGGAATGAGGAAAGGACAGACAGACATACATTGAAGCTGGGATCAGGTAGAGTTCTCTAACCTCCATACCCTGGAACCTCAGTATTTCGTTTATCTAATTATTCTTTATCAATAAAAATTCAGGAGTCACCGGGCGCAGTGGCGCAGCATTCGGGAGGCAGAGCCAGGTGGATCTCTGTGAGTTCGAGGCCAGCCTGGTCTACAGAGTGAGATCCAGGACAAGCACCAAAGCTACACAGAGAAACCCTGTCTCGAAAAACCAAAAAAAAAAAAAAAAAAAAAAAAAAATTCAGGAGTCAGATAGCGGGATAAGAACCTGATGATCAGAGGAGCAGCAGAGAAGTGACCAGTGACACTCTCTCTCTCCCTGATGATCAGAGGAGCAGCAGAGAAGTGACCAGTGACTCTCTCTCTCTCTCTCTCTCTCTCTCTCTCTCTCTCTCTCTCTCTCCCCCATCCAAAAGGGCCAAGACCCTTTCTAAGACCTGCCCTACTACTTTCTGTCTCTATCTGTCTTCAGTCCTCCAAAACCTCTGTGGTTAATTTTGGTCAGCTAGTAGCTAGATCTGCCCTCTGACTCAAAACACACGTTATTGTCAGTCTCCGGAGAGTCAGAATGCAATCAAGACATCACACAACACCTCAGCATGGGTAGATGGGGCTTGCTAGTCTCTGTAGGCCATCAGTTTCAGGCTGTAAAGATTAGGGAAAAAGAAGCTGCAATTGCTAGTCTTTGCACACACACTGATCAATGGTTCATAAACACTCATACTTAGACTCCTAAGGAAAGCTTTTCCATCCACCTTGAGTCCGGCCCATGAGGGTAATAGCTTTGCCAATTTCCCATGGGCCAATTGGTCTTGGAGTTCTTGACAGACCTTTCTTATTTCAAAATACACATTCACTCAGGACTTAATTCATTCAGTGTTTCCTTCCATCCCTAAAATCCTGGGTGTGCAATAATGGACCTTGGAGCCATCTCTGACCTGCTTAGAGACAGTTTCCTGTTATGGAATACTAGTTTAAGATGTGTTATATTTGTTTATGCTGTGGAATATTTGTTTAATAATGCAAAGATGTGTTGCATTCTTTTATGTTACATTTGTTTAACTCTGTAAAGCTGTGTTACTTTGCCTGCCTAAAACACCTGATTGGTCTAATAAAGAGCTGAATGGCCTGTAGCTAGGCAGGAGAGAGAAACAGGCAGGGCTGCCCGGCAGACAAAATAAATAGGAGGAAAAATCTAGGCTAGAAAAAAGAGCAAGGAGGGAAAAAAGGAGGAGAGGAGGGTGTCAGGGGCCAGCCACTTAGCCACATAGCCAGCCACAGAGTAAGAAGGAAAGAAAGATATATAGAATAAAGAAAGGTAAAAAGCCCAGAGACAAAACGTAGTTAAAGAGAAATGGGATAATTTAAGTTAGAAAAGTAGGCTAGAAATAAGCCAAGCTACAGCTGGGCATTCATAAGTAAGAATAAGTCTCCATGTATTTATTTGGAAGCTTAGCGGCTGGCCCCAAACAAACAACAACAAACTACATTATGGCACCCCAAGTTGGGCACTAAATGTTGTTTTGCATTCAATACACTGCACCTTAAATAACTTCTGTCCCAACCAGCAATTGCAACTCCACAGCTACCAGCAGCAATTCAGCCACACAGCCACAGGCAGGCGGGAAATCTGTTCCTCAGGCACCGGCTCTCACTGCAGCTAAAGAAAACTTTAGCTAAATCTCTATCCTTCTATAGAACTCAGGATTCAAATGTTGAAGTGAAGTCCTGCTAGCTCAGAGGCAAAATAGCAAGCAGCTAACCTTCTCTCCTTGCTCATACCTCCTGCAAAAAGGGCCTTCCTTTTGCTCAGCCCCCACTAAAGAAACCTCCCTACACTTAGTTCCTCCCTACCACTTCCTGTCAGCTAGTTGCTTATTGAGAGCCGCTGGTAGCGAGTCCATGAGAGTATGTATATACAGCAGTGACAACTAGAGTTCAGAAGGTCAACCTATCAGAACTAAAGGTTCTGTTAGAGGAAACCATCACACAAGGTGTTATGGAATTACTGCCTTTTGAATGAACTGGCTGTCTCTTGTAACTTCTTGTGCAATAATAGCTATGATTCTCCCCATTTACCGTGCATCTCCATGTTATGTGTACATGTAAACTCATGATTGCATCTCAGTCTTGGGCACAACTTTCCCTATACGTTTGGGGTAATTGGACAACTGTCCCCAGCTGTGTTTATCTTTCATTAACACATATCTGGCCAGGGCCATTCTCCAAACAAAAGTATTTCAGCAAAGATAACCTTTTTCCAAGGACAAAACTGCACATAGACAAAACTGCACATAGCTAAACATTAGCTCATCTCACTCACAGATAGAGAAAAGAACCACTAACAATTAAATCCTCAACCCCTTACCTTCACCCTGGGTTATTTACACAAGACCCTAACTTAAGAGATTTACTGCTCACATTCCTGGGATGAAGTTTTAGCCATTTGCTAGATACTGAGTTAAGGCAGTTACTTCCCACTGACCCAAAAAGATTGCCTCCAGGCCAGGCAGGCAATAGGTACCAAGCTTCTTTCTTGTGCAAATTAAGTTTTTATTCCTCCTCAGCCAGGTGCTATTCCTAGATTTTCACCTCAGCAATTACTCTGAGTGAAAGCGCTTTTACTAATCAAATACTACAAGCTCTGACATAGGTTGCTTAGCCACCTAGCATATGTCCCCCTCCCTATCAGAAAGCAGCTGCAGCTGGGATGAGTGGGAAAAGTGGCGCCAAAGACAGTTTACTTTCTTGTGACTTACTGACCCCTAACATTCTACCTAGCCATTTCTAGATTGTAGTTTGAGCACATAAATTCCCTAATTGATCTTAGCCTTTAGTCGACCCTACCAGAGAACTCCCCTTTAGTCACTCCACTTTTGGGTTGTAATTGGAAGCTGACAATTGCTTTATGAGTGGGTCCTTATCCCCTCTCTCTGAGACCCTGAAAACTTCAAGCCTTACATTGCTTTACCAAAGAATTAGTGTGTGGGTATATATACTGGTTCTCTGAGAGCACTGGGAGAATTGATGGAGAAGAACAAAGATGAGGATGGGCATGGAAAGAACTAGGTAGAATAATGAGAGAACAGCAGAAGGGACTGAGAGCAGGAGGGACTGAGAAGAGCTAAGTAAGAGAGCAGAAAAGAAACTGTGCAGGTAAGAATCGCCATAGAAGAATAAAGTGAATGGACTAGAGAACTCAGTGTGCTTAGATTCATTGAATATCCCTCAGATTAGAATCTTCAGCTGGTTGGTAGACTCTTCCGCAGTCCCTAGGAGCAAACAATATAGGCTGGTACTATTATTGTGTTAGTTGCTGATTCAGCCTCCTGACCTCAGGCTAATTTTATTTAATCAAACAAATGTAGCACATCTTTGCATCATTAACAAAGGCAGCAGAAACAAATGTAACACACCTTTACACAGTTAAAATAATATTCCAATGCAAATGTGAATTTAACAAGAAGTTGTAGATTTTCAACACTGTACACGAACTTTGTTACAAATAAATATTTATGCTTCTAAAAAAATAATATTCTACAACAGTTTCCCTGTAAAGGCTTGGTCTATTTCCTAAAAGTAGCATGCTAGGAGCTGAGTGCTGAAGCACAGGTCTTAAATTCTTGCTACTTAGCAGCCTAAGGAGAAGGATTTTGAGCTTAAGTCTATCTAGGGCTAATTAGACAGACTTATCTTAGCAACACAACAAAAAAATATAAATAGTTGGTTGTGTACTTTTCTATTTCTATAGATACTGTAAATCTGCTTACTAAAAAGTCTTCATTCATTAAAATATTTTCTTTAAGTGAATAAATCCAGATAGTTCTCAGAAAATCATTATGAACTGCCACAAAATCAGGATGCAATTAAATGGATGCTGATTTTATCTTTCACATTAAATTCTAGAGCATCCTTATTACCAATGAATTCAGTATTTTCAACTGTCATATGCTTGGCCTCCACACCCTCCAGATTAATGTGTTGAAATCCTAACTCTCAAGGTGATGGCATTAGGAGATTGAGCTTTTCCAGAGGTGATGATGATAAATTTTGGATTCACGGTTATTGGGTATCCTCCGAATTATTAAATCCAGGTTTAATCTGAGCAGAGCAACGTATCTCCTGAGTCTCTTGCAAAGTCAGGGGAGGAATCAAGAGAGCACTTGGCAAGGATGGCCTGGTCTTAAATAGCCTGTAGGTGTGGTCTTGAGCAGCCCCGGGGAGGGGTGGGGAGGGTCAGGGAGGGACTGATTCTTGGCAGGCTTTCTCAGGGGCAGGGTTTGGAGAGGGCTGTTCCAGGAAATATCCCCAACAGATTAGATCCTGAGAGTGGAGCCCTATGCAATCTTATTAAAAGATTCAAGAGATATCCCCCACACCCTCTGCCACATGAATTTACAAGGAAAGACAGTTTGTCTAAGGGAAGTGAACCCTCACCAGTCACCAGACCAGCCAGTTCAAGGTACCTTGAACTTCCCAGTTTCCAAAGCTGTCAGATTTTTTTCTGTTTATAAATTACCCGTTTTATGGTACTTTGTTAAAACAGCCAGAATGGACTGGCATAGGCCGAGAGCTTGCATAGTATGTGAGTGGCCCTGTTTTGATCTCCAATACTCAGAAGTTTTTTTCTTTTGACTTTTCTGGAACAGGGTCTCACTATGTAGTTCTGGCTATCCTGAAACTCACTATGTAGACCAGGCTAGGCTCAAACTCACAGATATCTGCCTGCCTTTGCCTCCCAAGTGCTGGGATTAAAGGCATGCACCACTATGCCTGATAGCACCCGGAATTTAGAGACATTTCCAGAACCAGAGGGTATATTCTTGGTCAAGCAAACAAACACAGGAAGATATAATTCTGAGTCATTGCATTTATCTTTATACTTCTCACAACTTCACAGATTACTGTGGAAGGCTGTCTGAAATGTTAGGGCATGGATCCCTTTGCTGGCTCTGGGGAAAGAGGGACAATATCTCTGCAAGTAACTAGGATTCTTGTTCCCACTTCAATGCCAAGCCTGTTTAGAGGAACTAGCTGTCTCCAGAGCAGCAGGTCACATCTGGCTCCAAGGTTCATCACTTCACATATAAGACCCCTTAAGTCATTTTCTTAGAGGCACTGAAGTCCCTAAAGAAGCCTAGCAAAACTTTTCAAAGTTGTGAAATTAGATTATTAGAACTGCCTTGACAAGGTAACATGCCATGTGTGGCTTAAACAGAAGTTTTTCTTAGTTCTGGAAGCTAGACTCTGAAATCAAAATGTGTTGCACTTGGCTGCAGAGACCATCTTCTAGACACCTTTTCGCATGGTTTTCCTCTGTACATGACAAACCCCATGTCTCTCTGTCTTTAAATTCTTCTTTTTAAAAACAATTTTTAAATTTTTAAAAATTATGTGTTTGTATGCCTACATCCAGGTATGTACACATGAGTTCAGGTGCCTGTGGAGGCCAGAAAAAAAAAATTGGATCCTTTAGGACAGGAGTGATTGTAAGTCCTGTTCCAACCCCACCCTCGAAATCAGTGCTGCTTAATCAGTCCTTTGCAAGAGCAGTAAGTGCTCTGAACCACTGAGACATCTATGTATCCTTAAATTTGCTTTTTGATAGACACTTGTGATTGGATTAGTGCCTACCCTAACAGCTTTATTAACTTTAACTCTTTTAAGCCCTTAAGAATATCCTTTAGCCGGGCGGTGGTGGCTCGTGCCTTTAATCCCAGCACTCAGGACGCAGAGGCAGGCGGATCTCTGTGAGTCTGAGGCCAGCCTGGTCTACAGATCGAGTTCCAGGACAGGCACCAAAACAACACAGAGAAACCCTGTCTCAAAAAACCAAAAAAAAAAAAAAAAAAAAAGAATATTCTTTAGTGCTAGATATTAGCACTTCAGCATAGGAATTTTGAAGGGACACATCTTTCACCTCCTAGTAGTAGCTGAAACATAAAATTTTATATAATTTTTCTATTTCACCAAAAACACTTTGAGGTGCATATTGGTGTATTGTCAAAGCTGCTTAAGTTAATCCACAAGAGGGTCTATTTTCCTTATAAATGCAAAAACCTTACAAAGGCCAATTAAATCTGAGAACCATTATGACCTTGACTTTCAAACAGATTCTGAATCTCTGTCCTGTCCTTAATCTGCTAAATATTTGTTTGCAGTCTGTGAGGACTGGATGCAGTAATAGTTGGATACTACAACAGAAAGCACAGAGAATTTGAAGATAACATGGTTCAGAGTCTACCCTCCACAAGATCAGAAGAATGGGAGAAATAGAAGAGCCACAAATGTACAGGCTTGTCGTATTGCATCAGGAGTCAGGAAGCAGATAGTGAACAGGAAGTAAGACTGGGCTATCAGGTCCATCCACCAGGGACCTACTTCCTTCAGTAAGACTCCACTCTCTAAATGTTGTTTTGCAGCCCTCCCAGACAACAATCCTAACCAGGAACCAAATGTTTCAAAAAGTGAGGCTATGGGGGAGCACATCACATTCAATTCAAAACCACATGGCAAAACAGGAAGCAAAAAGACAAAAAGGATGAGGGCAAGATATAGCCCCCAATGACACACATGCTGTATGTGGTAGTTTGAATGTATTTGCCCCTATAATCTCATAGGAAGTGGCACTATTAGGAGGTGTGGCTTTGTTGGGGTGGGTATGGTCTTGTGGGAGGAAGTTTATCACTGTGGGGGCAAACTTTGAGGTTTCCTATGCTCAGGAAAACCACCCAGTGTCTCAGTCAACTTCCTTTGAAAGTCAAGGTGATAATGGTTTTCAGATTTAATTGGCCTTTGTAAGGTTTTACATTTATAAGGAAAATAACTTCCTCTCAGTTACTCCTCCAACACTACATTTACCTGCATGCCACCATGCTCCCTGCCATGATGATAATGGGCTGAACCTCTGAAACTATAAGCCTCCTCCTCAATTAATTGTTTTCCTTTTTAAGAGTTGCCGTGGTCATGGTGTCTCTTCACAGCAACAGAAACTCAAACTAAGATAGAAATTGGTACTGGGAGTGAGATATTGCTGTAATAGGCCTGGTAGTGTTTTTGTTTGAAGTAATATGGACTTTGGGACTTTGGGTTAGGAAAGCAGTTGAATGCTTTAAGTGCTACTTAATGGGCCATACTAGTAGGCACATGGAAGACAGTGGTGCCGAATGTGATTTGATGAACTATGGGGGGCTTTCTCAGGAGGTTACAGAGGAAAAGAATTTAGTATGTTACCTAGAAATCATTCTTGTGATATTTTGGAGAAGAAAGTGGCTTCTTTTTTACTTTATCTGAAGAGTCTGCCTGAGGCTAAAGTGAAGAACTTTTGGATTAATTATATTGGCAAAGGAAATCTCAAAACAGCCTAGTATAGACTCTGTTGTGTGGCTATTAGTATTAACTCTGATGGAGATTTATAGTGAAAAGGAGCAATCTGAACATGGAAAAATATTTGAGGAGAAAAAGAACACCAGAAAGTGGAATGGAGCTAAATTCTGTGTTCAAGGAGATAAACAGATCAAGAAATGGGATAAAGGGAGAGGTGACCTCAGAGCAAGATCTCACCCAGGTAAGTTTCCAACTTGTGAAAAGGAACTAAGAAAAGCTTAGAGCCAGGTGTGGTGGGGAACACTTTTAATCCCAGCACTGGGAAGGCAGAGGCTGGCGGATCTCTGAGTTTGAGGCCAGGTTGGTCTATAGATCCAGTTTCAGGATAGCCAAGCTTAGGTAGTGAAGGACAGAAAGCTGGTGAAGATGTAATTAAATGAGGGGGCCCCAATAAGCAGCAAAACTTGGCAGCTTTGGGCATGTGGTTCTGGCTTTAGAGCTAAGGAAAGAAGAAATGGGTTATGGAATTTGCCACCACACCTAAAGAAAGCTGCTTAGGCCAGGCATGTGTCAGGGATATCCCTGAATGGAGGCCTAGTATAGAGGCCATTGCATGAAGCTGTGAAGTTGAAGCCTGAATTGCTTTGGAGAACCCAAGATATTAGAGATGACAGAGTCACAGGATACCTGCCAAGGAGAGCTGCTAATAGGGAGTGGAACCAGCCAAAGAAAAAGAAGTGTGTTGCAGTCAACAAAGCTGAATGGAGTTGGAGATCTGAAGAGCGCTTTTGACATCAGACATGGAGATGCAGAGTTCGGAGTTTGCCCAGACAGTTTTCAGTCTTGCTTTGCTCCAGTATTTCCTCAATATGCTCCCTTCCCTAGGTTTTGGAATGGTAATGTATATCCTGTGCCATTATATGTTGGAAGTATGTAAGCTGCTTTTTTCATTTTGATTAAATAGGGAGTTACAGTTAAGAGACTATATGAATCTCAGAAGAGGCTTTAAACTTTGGACTTTTAAACATTGTTAAGACTGTGATAGACTGTGGGGACGTTTGAAGTTGGACTAAATGCATTTTGTATTATGATATTGTTACAAGCTTATGGGGGCTAGGGAGTGGAATGTGACAGTTTGAATGTAATTGGCCCCATAGTCTCATAGGGAGTGACACTATCAGACTGAATCTCTGAACTGTAAGCCGCCACCTTAATTAAATGTTTTCCTCTACAAGAGTTGATGTGGTCATAATGTCTCTTCACAGTAATAGAAACCCAAACTAAGACACATATGACCTATTTCCTCTAGCTAGCCCCTAATTCTGTGACCGTTTTCCAATAAAACCATTATATTATGAATCCATCAATGGATTAAGTCATTCATTATCAGTCTTATGATCTAATCACCTATGGAAACACCATCACAGACACAACCAGACCTATGTCACTAATCTCCTAGGCATTTCTTTTTTTAAAGATTTATTTATTCAGAACCATGGAGGCTATATATATAGCACAGGGGACCCTAGGATGACTATGGCTTATAATAAGTTTTGGTTTTACTCAATTACTGAGCAAGCCTCAATGAAACATTTCACTATTAAGATAAGAATTTATACTGTATCAAGATGATAATAGAAAAATAAATTAATTGATTAATTAAAAAATAAAAATAAAAAATAAAAGAAAAATTTGAACTATTAAAAAAACAAACAAACAAACATATTTTGCTAAAGTAAAAAGGGGGAACTAGGGACTCATCATTTCTCTTCACACTCTATTCTTTCCCTTGTTTTATATATTTTAAATTTTTTATTGGTGGATTCTGCTGGAGTATCTGCTGCAGATAAGCACTGGAGGGCTCCTGTTGCAAGTCACCCTCTGGAGTGATGGAAGGATCTTTCTACTGGCACTTGGAGGAGACCTGATCTGGTGTTGGTGTGGGCCCGGGGTTCTGTTTATGTTTTTCCTTAGGACAATGAGGTTCCTCTTTGGATTCCTGAGTTCTGTGTGCACCCTGTGGCTGCTGCTGAAGCCCAACATGGCAGAGACCTATTGGGCCTTCATGAAAAACTCTCCCCTTCTGATGGCAATGGGAATTGAGAGCCCAATATGGCCAGCCTTGACAAGCATTAATGTAAGCATAGGAACTGTAGCCATGCGGTTGGATTCTACAGAAGGCAATGTATGGTAACTGCTTTTTTTTTTTTTTTTAAAGATTTTTTTTTTTTGGTTTTTCGAGACAGGGTTTCTCTGTGTAGCTTTGCGCCTTTCCTGGGACTCACTGGCCTCGAACTCACAGAGATCCGCCTGCCTCTGCCTCCCAACTGCTGGGATTAAAGGCATGCACCACCACCGGCCAGCGGTGACTGCTTTTTCAAGTATGTTTGAGAACATGTCACCCAGAAACTGAGAATAAGTATAACCCTGAAGGTCACTGACCTCCATTTGTTAACAGTAGCATGCCAGCTAAACCTTTTCATTTTCACAATCCTCTTCAAGCTGGTGTAGTACCTACTTTTCAGGAGTGGCTCTGTGCAACATTTATTGGCCTCCTGAAATTCATTTAGCCCCCTTTGAAGATACCTTAAAATTTATGAGCCTGAATGTAACCATTAGTTATGCTCCTTGTGAGCTGCCTGTTTTTTCTTTATGGTTCTTAGTTGTTCTTTTGCAGAGCTACCAGCTTAAGTCGTGCTGGGATCAAGAAAAAATGGGCCTTGGTGGTTTGTGTTCCTGGAATTGTATCCATGCCAGTGGATGCCCACATGCTCCAGAAGAGAATTTGATATTGCTGCTGCCGTTGTTGCTGTTATAGCAGTGGTGGCCACCGCTGCTACTGTTTCTGGGATTACCATTTCATAATTGGTTACTACAGGTAGTATAGTGGAGACCCTGGCAGCAAAAGTAGCTACCACAGTTAGTTAATTTTTCATTCTCTTGGGCATGATAAATTTAATTCAATAATTATATACAGTTTGATTGGCTTTGAAAATTATAAGTTTATAAACTCAAGATCCATTTGCTTTTGGGATACCATCTTACAAGGACTCCAATTTGCAATAAGGCTCGTTAAGGAAGGGAATGGCTCAGTTGCCTTTAACCTACTGACTATGGGTAGGTTAGGACTTCTGTTGGTCTTTTCTGTGTTGAACACACAGATTGCAAGCCTAGTGCCATTTTGAGATCTTTGGCAGCAGTTAACTCTGCAGCTCACACATAATTGAGCCTGTATGATAATGAGTATTCAGAGACGGGTAATACCTGGGGGGCCGCTCACCAACCTAAAACAGAGTACCTGTGTGGCCTGGCCAGGCGTCTCCATGACAGGTAAGGAGACCTGCTGATGTCCCACGCAACCTAAGTCAGAAGCTCATTTTCTAGTAAAAGGGGGACCTGTAGGGCCCTGGCCCCCATTTTGGGTAACTGTTGCCTTGCTTGCTGACCTTGACCTTCATATCCTCCCTATGCTAATTCCCTGCTGGGTTCCACCCTCCTGAAAGCTTAAGGGAAGTTCCTTGTCTGTGTATCCTGCATAATGGGCGTTAATAGCTTAGATGCAAGATTGTAAAACATCAGTAGCCAACTTCTGTCCTCCGGGGTTCTCCCATTGTGCTGTAAGCCTGTATTTAAGACCTCCTCCCTCCTTCAATAAATGGCATTCGGCAAAAAAATTAAATTAAATTAAATTAAATTAAAAAAATTTATTTATTTATTATGTATACAGTGTTCTGCCTGCATGTATGCCTGCAGGCCAGAAGAGGGCACTAGATCTCATTAAGGATGGTTGTGAGCCACCATGTGGTTGCTGGGTATTGAACTCAGGACCTTTGGAAGAGCAGCCAGTGCTCTTAACTGCTGAGCCATCTCTCCAGCCCACCTAGGCATTTTTTAAGTCAATCAAGTTGAAAAGATTAACCATCCAACATAGGAAATAAAATTTATAGGATGCCATTGTTTTAGACCAAGTTTCTGCACTAGGCCCAACAGGCCAGACCCAAGTCAAACGTATCAAGTAATCAACTGAACTCAGAAACTATGGTGGTTTGTATAAAAATGGTCCCTATACAAAAATAGGAAGTTGGCCAGGTGGCAGTGGTGAACACCTTTAATCCCAGCTCTCTGGAGGCAGAGGCAGGCAGGTCTCTGTGAATTCCAGACCAGCCTGGTCTACAGAGTGAGATCCAGGACAGGCACTAAAACTACACAGAGAAACCCTGTCTCAAAAAAAAAAAAAAACAAAAAAAAAAACAAAAACAAAAAAGAAAAAAGAAAAATAGGAAGTGGGATTATTGGAGGTTTGGCCTTGTTGGAGGAAGTGTTTTACTGGGGGGTGGGCTTTGAGGTTTCAAATGCTCAAGCTAGGCCCAATGTTACTCTCTATTTCTGCTGCCTGCCAATCCAGATGTAGAGCTCTCAGCTACCTATCCAGTACCATGTCTGCCTGCATGCTGCCATGCTTCCCACCATGATAATAATGGACTAAACTGTAGCTGGAGTTTTCCTGCCTGGCCCACAGTCAGGGCAAATCTCTTTCACCTGCCAGTCCCACAGCCTCTCAGACCCGACCAAGTAAACACAGAGACTTATGTTGCTTTCAAACTGTATGGCCGTGGCAGGCTTCTTGCTAACTGTTCTTATAGCTTAAATTAATCCATTTCCATTAATCTATACCTTGCCACATGGCTCGTGGCTTACCGGTATCTTCCCATGCTGTTTGTCATCATGGCGGCTGGCAGTGTCTCTCTGACTCAGCCTTCCACTTCCCAGCTTTATTCTCCTCCTTGCCCCGCCTATACTTCCTGCCTAGCCAACGGCCAATCAGTGTTTTATTGATTAATTAGCAACACATTTGCCATACATCCCACAGCACTTCCCCCCCCCTTTTTTTTTTTTCAAAAAGGAAGGTTTTAACCTTAACAAAGTAAAATTACATATAATTTGGGAATTTGGGCGTAGCTTCTCTTACTACTTCCTGCTGGAAGGGGGCGCTGTATCTTATGGGGAAACAAAGAAAATTTTAGAATTATGGAATAGTCCATGAGGCTGTATCGTCTGAGCCAGTTGCCTTGAAACCATTCTGGATGTTGGATCATCTGGGCCATGGTGTCATTGGAGACCTTCAGGGGGTCTTGGCTGGTCAAACCTGATGTATCTTAATCTTGAACAAATCCATAGCCTCTGGCTTTCTGTGGGAACAAAAGCAGAGTCTCCTTTCCAAAGTAACATATCCTTATATCCAAATTTTGAAGTCAAGGTACCTTTAAAATATACATTTTGGCATAACTCAACAGCTTTTACAATCAAATGTTTTTCTGCAGTTAAAAATCCCAAAGACAACACAATCCAGATTCTCTGTGTAATATCCATTTTTACGTGGCTTATTTTTTATATTACCTTTACTGTCTCTTTAAAGACTTTATTTTTTAAAAACTATGTATTTCTTTATACAACTGTATATATTCCTTTTTCTCTCTCTTCCAAGCCTACGTACATTTTTACACACATTGTAAACTATTACACCTGAATCTGTCTTATTGTGAATCTATTGCTTTAAACTGCAGCAGCTGTGACTGCTGGCTCCGCCCACCTCAGCTTCTCAACATGGTTACCTTTATCACCAGCTCTGGGAGCTATCGTGGGTCTATGCTTTTATCCAAGTAGCGTGTAGCCCAGAAACCTCTTTTTTTGTTTTGTACTAGCAAAGGCTAAATCCACCACGCAGCTTAATGTGCCACTTGCAGAGGCTTCATTCCCGCCATACGGGGCAGCAGGTCGAGCACACATGCTAGGAACCCACCAGTAGCTCAAACTGGCAGCTGCTGCTCATTTGAGAGAGACAATTAGGAACTGTTTTTAGCTCCGTTTTAGAATCTTTTTTTCAGGTTTTAGGTGGAAACTCTTGCCACCACGTTGGACGCCATTTGTAGCTGGAGTTTTCCTGCCTGGCCCACAGTCAGGGCAAATCTCTTTCACCTGTCAGTCCCACACTAAACTTCTGAAACTGTAAGCCAGTGCAAATTAAATGTTTTCCTTATTAAGAGTTGTCATGGACATGCAGGTGGTGGTGGTGGTGCACGCCTTTAATCTCAGTACTTAGGAGGCAGAGGTGTAGCAAGAATCCTAAAGGGTCTTATTAATAGAATCAAACCCAGGAGCCAGGTATTGGGGTGAACTCTGAAAGATCAGAGAGACAGAACGAGCCACAGCAACATCACCTCGCCAATTCCTCAGCTGATCCTGTTTCCTCAGACTGGCAGTCTCTGAGTCCTTATCCAAATGAATCTCAGCTGAACCGCTGCTCAAAAGCCTAAAGGCTTAACCAAGCTAGTTCCTGGTTTTCACATCTTATATACTTTTCTGCTTTCTGCCATTACTTCCTAGGATTAAAGGCTCATGTTACCACGCCTGGCTGTTTCCAGTGTGGCCTTGAACTCACAGAGATCCAGATGGATCTCTGCCTCCCAAGTGATAGGATTAAAGGCGTGTCTGCCACCATTTTCTGGCCTCCATATCTAGTGGCTGTTCTGTTCTCTGACCCCAGATAAGTTTATTAGGGTGCACAATATTTTGGGGAACACAATATCACCACACAGAGGCAGGTGGATCTCTGTGAGTTCGAGGCCAGCCTGGTCTACAAAGTGAGTTTCAGGACAGGCTCCAAAGCTACATGGAGAAACTTTGCGTCAAAAAACAAAAAACAAAAAACAAAACAAAAAGAGTTGTCATGGTCATGGTGTCCCTTGACAGCAATAGAATACTAAGACAGATACCAGGCCTGTTTTTCAAAACAAAACAAAACAAACAAACAAAAACAGGAAGATTCATAGCTGGCCATTCAGAAGAACCTTAGTTTACTAAAGTAACTGGGGAATTTACCCTTTAACAAGTCCTGAGACATCAGAAGGCCTCCAGACCTTAGCAAAACTGACTCTATGATGGAAGTACCATTCAGGCCATAAAACTCAGTGCTTAGATAGTACCACCTGCCAAAATGAAAACATAGACCCAATCCATCAAAGTTCTGGGGAAGTCTATAAATGTCCTATGAGACTAAAAAGTCTCTAGATTTTTGGCCTCTGTAGTTCTATTTCTGGATAGCTGTTTTGTTAACTGAAGTATATCAACCCAGAACATGGTTTTGTGCTTAAAAGCTCACCCTGAGAAATGCTCAGGGCTACACTGGGATCCCGAACACCCAGTGTAGCCATCGGCCAGCTAATAATGACTTTCTATTGGCTTAAACCCATGTCCGAGCAGTCTTCTCTGGTGAATACCCCACAACAGTATAGGTTGAGGAAATGGTTAAGGCTGTAAAGTGCTTGTCAGGCAAGCATGAAGACCTGAGTTGGGATCCCCAACACCCACATGAAAGTAGTGTCACTGTAATCCAAATTCTGGGGAGGCAGAGACAGGAGGGTCCTGAGGGATTGCTAGCCAGAAAGTCTAACCAATCAGAGAGACTCTGTCTTAAAAAATAAAGTGGAGAGCTAGGGAGATGGTCAGTGGGTACAGTGCTTACTGCGCCAGCAGGAGAACCTCAGTTCAGAACCTTAGCACTCTCATAAAAAGCCCAGCTAAATGACACACATCTGTTACACCAGCCCTGAGTGTGTGTTTGGGGGCAGGAGTGAGGGGCTAGCAGATCCTGACCTGGCTGCAATGTCTAGCTGCAATGTCAAGTTCCAGGATCAATAAGAGACTCTGTCTTAGAAAATAAGAGGAAGACACCCAACATACCACTGGCCTTCATATGTGCACAACTGGGCAAGTGTGCACCCATACCCTTGTACACATGTATACACACACACACACACACACACCAATAAATTATTTAAATGAGGGGTTAGAGAGATGGTTAAGAAGTTAGGAGCACTTGGCTTCTTCCAGAGGACCAGGTTCAATTCCCAGTACCCACATGGCAGCTCCCAACTGTCTGTATCTTCAGTTCCAGGGGAATTGGATGCCCTCTTCTGGCATTGTACACATGTGGTGCACAGACATACATCCAGGCAAAACACCCATACACATAAAAGTAAGAAACAAATTTTAAAAATGTTAAGAGATTTTTAAAATATTTAAATGAATTTTTATAAAAGTTACATAACATAAATTCACCATTTTAGAGTGGGTTATTCAGTGGCTTTTAATATATTCACAATATTGGGCAACCTCTGTCCAGTTCCAAAACTTTTTCATCATCTGTAAGTGAAACTCCCATACCTATTATGTAATTACTCCCCATTCCCTCACTCACTGATGACTGCCAATTTGTGCTTTTTGTTCTTTGTTTCTGCTTTTTCTAGCCCCTTTCTGCCAATAAGGCCAACCTTTTCTGAGCTCATCAATTAGATCTTTAGATTTGTTGTGAGTGTGTGTGTGTGTGTGTGTATGTGTTCCTAGAGTAAGATTTAATGCTGAGGGAAAAGCCAAGTTTATGAAAAAAATGATTTTTTTCTTTTCTAGAAATTGTGCATAATTAAGGCAAAGGTCTACTTTCAGAGGGTGTGTTGTGTAGGTCGCAGCAACACTGCCCTTGTTAACCTCTTGTCAAACATCAAGGCAACACTATGAAAATGACTCGATTTTTTTTCTTTTTATAGTTGGTACGTGTGTATTATACCTAATAGTATACTTCAGGAAGTCTTGACACCCATTGTGAAACACCTCATTTCCTGACAAACTGCAGTATTTTGTTTTCTTCACGGCGTTTATCACTTTGAGCTGTCCTAGTATTATTATTTTATCCAATTAATGTCCCTCACCCTTACTGGAATGCTTGCTTTCTCCCGGTCAACAGTGTTCCCAGCACATATTAGTTCTTCAATTATTTTTGTTTTCATTTTTGTAATGAACCAGTGAATGGAAACTCCATTTTTAAGGTACTACACAAACCGAAGGGTGAAACGCTGGCTATGTCTCTGTGATGGAACAAGCGCCTAAGGGAAGGAAGTCTCGGCCAGGAAAGGGAAGCCAGGGCGGTCCTGCAGGGTCGGCTCCGCCCGGGCGGAAGGGACGGGACTTGTGATGGGCGTGGCCAAGTGGAGGGGTGGGGCCTGCGGCGCGGACCCGGGAGCGGCGGAAGATGGCTGCAGTTGTGGCGACGGATACACAGCTGATGCTCGGAGTCGGCCTGATCGGTAAGGACGCAGGCTCTCTTCCAGCCAGGCCGCGCCCAGCTCCGCCTGGTTCTAGGATCTGTGAGGCTGTCCTGCCAGGGAGGGGCGGACCTGGGCCGTGAAATTCGGCCTCCTCACCGCCCGGACTGACTTGGGGCCTGCGGGCAGGCGGGGCTTGAGGCTCTGGTTGATGGCCCGGCCCTGGGACTACGCGTTTGGAGAGCTGGGGCTCGGTCGCGGGTGTTTGCAGCTGTCCGGGAGTATGGGTGACGCCCCAGGAGCCCCGGGGTGCCATTGGCAAGACATCCCAGGAAGTGGTGGAGCCAATGTTGGAACCCGCGCAGGGTGACCTGGAGCCTCCACTTCCACGGTGAAGTACTTCTTATCAGTTGATCCAGATGTCCCTGCTGCATGGTCACATTTGTGACCTCGGCTAGTTTATAGGAATTCATGGTGAGGAAGTTCATAGGTATCTTTGTGTGTGAGTTTTGTGCAGCCCAAGCAGGCAGTAGGTGACCGCACTGGACTGCACGAATGAATGAACCTTTATGAATTCCTTTGAATAGTCTCGCTCCTGAGGTTCTAATACACCCAGACACTATCCTTCCTTGAAGAGTATAAGCATGTTGCTTAGGCTTAGCAAATAACTGCACTGATTATTTTTCAGAAGTTCAAAGGAGTGCCTTTATCCTGTATTCATTTCTTCTTTCTGTGTAAAATTTTATTTATTTTGCATGAGTTTTTCTTTGACTGTGTTTGACACGGTGTGCATGCCTGGTGTCAAACGGAGGCCTGAAGAGATCATCAGATCCTATGGAATTGGTGGCACTTGTGAGCTGCCATGTGGGTACTAGGAATTGAACCTAGTCCTCTTAAAGAACAACCAGTGCTAATTCTTGAGCAGCCAGTGCTAAATGCTGAGCCATTTTTAGCCACCTTGTACTCATTTCTAATGAGATTTTTTAAAATCGCTTGAAAACAAAACCTAAGTACTTCAGGCATCTTGGACTTGTCAGCACTTCAGAATTAAGGTTGAGTTAAACTGTGAAGATCAGAATGACTTACAAATAGCCAAGTGGTGGTGGCACGCCTTTAATCCCAGCCCTTGGGAGGCAGAAGCAGGGAGATCTCTGTGAGTTCGAGGCCAGCCTGGTCTACAGAGCAAGTTCCAGGACAGCTAGGGCTATGCAGAAAAACTCTGTCTCAAAAAAAAAAAAAAAAAAAAAAAAAAAAAAAGACTTAAAAACATATCTGCCCGAACAACAGCTCTCTAGTTTTTATTCTGGCATGATTTAAAAGGTAGTTACTTCTAAGCTGGGCCGTGGCACTGCAGAGGCGGCTGCGGGTGAATCTCTAAGTTTGAGGCCAGTCTGGCCTATGTGAGTTCCAGGATACCAGGAGCTACACAGGGAAACCCTGTCTCAGGAAAAGAAAGATACTTGTTTCTAAGTAAAGAGAGTATCAGAGGCATAGTGACACAAATCTATAGTTATCAACTACTTTGGGGACTGAGCCAGCCCCTCAAATTATTTATTTCCTTTTTTGTAACTGAGATGTTTATTTTGTTGACAGAATTACATTATGAATGGATAGCTTTGATTATTGTTACTCTGAAAATTTGGCAGAGCTGTAGAGCTCTTGCCTAGCATGTAAAATTCATGGGGTTTAATCCCCAGCAAAAAGTGCAAAATTTAAATCTAGACTATATGTGTAACGTGAGTTGAAGGAGGATTCATTATCTCCTTCATTGTTGCGAAAGGGGAATGAAGGATCAAACCCAGGGCTTCAAATGGCTCTGCCTATATGCCTAGACCTCTCCTTTTTCCCTCTTAAGAACCCAAGGCTAGTTTTTCATTACAGTTTTATTTATTTGTGTATGTGAACATGTGGCAGGCTTGTCTATGTGGAGGTCTGAGGACAACTTGTGGGAGCCAGTTCTCTCTTTTGACCATGTGTGTGCTTGGGGTCAAACTCAGGTCACTGGGCTGTGTAGCAAGCACTTTTACCTGTCCTGTCGTCATCGTCGTGTCGTCCCGTCCGTCCCCCCCCCCCCCCCCAGACAGGGTTTCTCTCTGTAGTTTTGGTGCCTGTCCTGGATCTCACTCTGTAGACCAGGCTGGCCTCGAACTCACAGAGATCCACCTGGCTCTGCCTCCTGAATGCTGGGATTAAAGATGTGCGCTACCACCGCCTGGCACCTTAACCTGTTTTACTTAGGTGACCTAGAACTAAAGTCATGAATCTGCCTGGCATGATGTTGCATGCCTGTAATCTCAACTCTTGAGTGATAGTTAGGAGAAAACAGGAGTTCAGGGTCACCTTTAACTACATAGTTTGTGGCTAGCTTTGGTGATCACAGACAAAAACAACCAAATACAAATCATGAGTTCATACGAATTTTGGTCTCAAGTGCTCTGAGTTGCTTTGTAAAGTGGATTGTTAAAACTGATTCCACAAAGTGTTTCTGAGTAACCAATCAATTCACTTCCTTGCCGCTGTTTGACATTCTCACAGTGACCATCTTTCCACCATAGAAAAGGACACTAATGGAGAAGTTCTGTGGGTGTGGTGTTATCCTTCCACGACAGCCTCATTAAGGAATCTGCTGCTCCGAAAATGCTGCCTAACAGATGAAAACAAACTTCTCCACCCCTTTGTCTTTGGTCAGTACAGAAGAACGTGGTTTTATATCACTACAGTTGAAGTTCCAGATTCTTCAATTTTGAAAAAGGTATGACTGCTTCAAGGTTTAAAAAAAAAAAAAAGCTGGGCGGTGGTGGTGCACGCCTTTAATCCCAGCACTGGGAGGCAGAGGCAGGCGGATCTCTGTGAGTTCAAGGCCAGCCTGGGCTACAGAGTGAGTTCCAGGATAGGCTCCAAAGCCACACAGAGAGACCAAAAAAAAAAAAAAAAAAAAAAAAAAAACCAACCCAGTATATCTAAAGTGATTTAAGAATATAAGCTGTAGACTCTGTCTTTCACAGTACACACTTGAAAGCATTGAATATTATTTTCACTGGGACTGTTCCCTTTTACACTCCATCATTGTACGAATATTGATATCCACTGTGGTTAGTTGAAAGCTCAACAACTTGAGGACATGTAGTCTTTATCAGAGTTACAGTCTGGTGGACTAGAGATATTTAGGCAGTTTCAGAGCCATATTGAATAAAAGTGAGACGTGTTTTCCATAATTAAAATCTGTTTTAGGGCTAGGTATGGTGTCTCACACCTTTAATTCCAGCACTTTGAAGGCAGGTGGGTCTCTGAGAGTTTGAGGCTAGCCTGATGTCCTTAGGGAGTTTCAAAAACACAAAACTATTTTAGAAGCTGGGAATGATGGCACATGCCTATAATCTCAACTCTTAGAAGGCTCAGGAAGGAGGATTGTCAAGTTCAAGACCAGCCTGAACTACATAATTCATTCCAGGTTAGTAAAACTTTAAAAAATTTTTTAAATATGTGTGTGTGTGTGTGTGTGTGTGTGTGTGTGTGTGTGTGTGTTTTGCCTGAATGTATGTCTGTATGAATGTACCACATGTGTGTCTAGTGCCTGCAGAGACCAGAAGAAGGTGTTAGATTTCTTGAGACTGGAGTTAAAAACAGTCATGTATGACTGTATAGGTACTGGGAATAGAACCTAGTCCTCTGGAAAAGCAGCCAGTGTTCTTAACCACTGAACCACTTCAGTCCCTTAAAAAAATTTTTAAAGACTATAATTATTCTTGGCAGAGTTAAGATTTTTTTTTAATTTACTTGTGGATGATAAAGATACATTATGAATTTAAAATGATTATTAAGAAAATATGTGTCATAATTAGACTTTTATTGGTATGTTGTTTGCTGTGAGTAGTAAGTATCAGTGTGACCTGGGGAATAAGTTATGTGGTTTCCTTTTTGTTGTTTTGATTTTTTTTTATTTTGAGAAAGGGTTTCTCTGTGTAGCGCTGGCTGTCCTGGAACTCACTCTGTAGACCAGGCTGGCCTTGAACTCAGAGATCCCCCTGCCTGTGCCTCCTGAGTGCTGGTACTAAAAGTGTATGCTACCACCCAGCTAAGTTACATGGTCTCTAACTTCAAGCGAGCAGAGTTTCCAAGAGAAAGATAAGGAAACAAGTTGCTGAGTCTCTGGCATGTACATGGGGTGCCTCTTTTCACTTTTCACAGTTAACTTTTGAGCCATAATGGGACAGTATGAAGTATGTCCAGAATATAAAGAACAGTACTAAAAACTAGGGAAATCACTTAGAAAGAGTTACAGGGTTTTTAGAAAAATGTAAGTTTGGAAGTTTCAGTGTATTATAAGATCTTTGCATTTTGTTCAGTAAGTACTTTTTCTCTTTGGTTTGTCTTGAGACAAGGTCTCTTATAGCTCAGGCTGGCCTCATACTCACTGTGTGACTGAGGCTGACCTTAAACTCCTGATCCTTCTGTCTTTACTTCCCAAGTGCTTCCATTACAGATTTGTGCCTCCATGACTAACTTACTTATATTCACTGTGGTAGGTTGGTTGTTTCTTTTTCAAATTTTATTTTTACTTTTATTTGTGTGCATATATGCCCATTTGAGCACAGATATCTTCAGAGGCCAGAAGAGGGCATCATACCCCCAGAGGTGGAGTTATAAAAGCTCTGTGGGTTCAGGGATTCAAACTTGGGTCCTCTGTAAGAGTAGCAAATGCTTTTAATTGATAAGCCATCTCTCTATCAGTTCTTTCTGAAAAATCTTGATGCATCCATAAGTGGATGTGACCCATGTTTTGGATTATAGACTCCAAGTTACAGCAGCATTCATATCACATCTGTGGTTCAGATTTCAAAAATAATAAGATTTAGAATAGTCCAAAATATGTTTTTCAGCAGAACACAGTGGAATACACATGTAATCTAGCACTTGGGAGGCTGAGGCAGAAGGTCTCAAATATGAGACCAACATGGGCTACATAGTGAGACTGTCTTAGAATAAACAAGGATAAAAAAGTGAAGATTTTGACATCTTGGTCTTTTCTTTTTAATGCAACTATGTTGTGTTCAAGAGGTTTGTTAGAATAGAATAATACTGTAATCTGTTACAGTAAGTATCTATTGAATCCTATTTAAGCATCTTTAAAAAGCGTGCTTTTGTTTGTTTTTTTTTTTGGACAGGTGACTCATTTTTCTATTGTTCTGACCGCCAAAGATTTTAACCCAGAGAAATATGCCGCCTTCACTAGGATATTGTGTAGGTCTGTATGAAAACTGTGTTAAATGCTAATTCACCAAAATGAAGATCTCATTCAGTAGTGACTCAGCAGATGTCCACATGAAGGAAACAAATTCAGTCTTCAGTCTCCCTGACTTAATCCATTGTGGCTTTGCAGAGGCTGATTTGTAAAGAGGGACTTTGTCTTTGCTGTGTGGATTTATCTTCTGATTTGGGAAAATGGGCCAGGGGAGGAGAAAAAGCAGTTTGTCTGGCTTTTGTAGTTCCTGGGCATCTCAGATTACTTGCCACTTTCGGTATGTCCCAATCTTTCTTATATATTAGGGACATTGGCTTTTTAATGATGGCTTTTCCAAGGTTTTAGTTTTCCTGTTTTACTAGTATCACTATGTAACATGCAATTATAAATGTCATATGTGTCAACTCACTCACCCAATAGTTTTGTGAAGAACTGAAGGGAATTTTTGTGTTTCTCACTGTAAGCCTAATAAGTAGTTTTTTGTCTTTTTTACATATGTACCTCTCACACATGGACATGCACATCAAAGAAAAAAATTGAAAAATGGAACTCCATTACCTAAGAGTTTCAGTTACATTATATTTTAACCAAATGAGGTTTTACTGTTTATGTAACTAGCCATTCTATAAGACTTGCTGCTGCTCTTGTGGCACTGACGTAGGGGAGGTTGTTATTGATAGAAGAGTTGAGGTCCAGAAGCTATAAACTGAAAACACTGTAGAGGTGTTTTCTAAAAAGCATGAGGCTCCCATTGCATCTGATTTACCTAGTCAGGGCTATTTACCCAGCTGAACTAAACAGGAAGTATTTTGGAGTTCAGAAGGCAGCATTTTTTCAGATGCGACCTCCAATTCAGAAAGCCTAGAAGTTGCCTGGTTTCTGTAGTGCATAGTGTTTTGGCGTTCTACATCCTCCTCCTGTCAGGGGGCAGAAGGAATGAGGACTCAGCAATTGCCAGCCACTTCCTGTCCTCTGTTCCTTCCTGCTTCCCTGTGCTCAGTTCTGCACATGTGCTCTTGCATAATTCCTCCACATGTCCCCACACACATGTGCCTGATATCATTGTACACATTCATGGACAGATACTTTTTCATGATGATGAGGCAGTTGTGGAGGACTTATCTTCATTTCTGGGGAGAGAATCAGGCGGATGTGCTTCCTGTGACATACAGCAGAGGCCACTCAGGAAGGTTTTAGTCCCTGGGGTGGCATCCTTTGCCACCCCTCCCTTGATCCTCTAGTTCCTGCAGCTAATGGGGTTTTGTGCACACCTAGAATCTGCTGTACATGCCAGGTGTGGCAGGCCTGAGGATTGCTGTCTAAACATGGTCCTCTGGGCTACACTGCATTGTTCTCCCACAGTCTTTTCAAGGGGGGTGTTCTTTTCTGTCTCTCATAGCCTAAGGTTTCATCTCATCAACCTTATGTTTGACTTCTCCATTACTATAATTGGTGTCTGTTTATTATGTTGATGAATTTTTTTTATTAAGAAGCACATAATAAAAAAGTATCAGTAATACAGGAGTCTACAATAAAATTCAAGATTCCTCCTGCCTCTTCCCCAGCCCCAGTTCATACAATCCCTGCAATATCCTCTCTTTGTATAATCTTGTGTTTGATTTAGTAGGTCAGTGGCCATACCTGAGAGCTCACAGTATTTATTGTTTCCCACCTTTTTCTCAACTTGTAGCTTGAAATAGTAAGCATTTAGTAATAAGTTAAACTAGCTTTTTTTTCCCCAGTTAGTCTACGGTAAATATGATTTTCAAGTAGTCAGTTGTAATTCAGTTTTCAGTTTAATTTTCTCAGTTTTCTATTACATTAGCTGCTGAAAGGCCCAAGTATGCCCATTAATGTCTTTTTATTCTTTAGTGCTGTGGATCAAACTCAGGGCTTCAAGAAGGCTAGGCCCACCCTTGACTACTGAAGTATACCAGTAGCCCCAGTGAAGTTTTTCAAGCAAAGTATAGCTCTAAGCCTGACTTGGTGGCTTAGGTCTTTAATCGTAACACTCTGAATCTGAGGCCAGACTGATCTACATGGCAAGTTCCAGGACAGCCAGGACACAGAGAGACACTGTCTCTAAATAAATAAATAAATTGCTGGCTATAATGAGTAAATAATTAAATAAGAGAGGAAGAAGTAATCTTAGTTGCTCAGAGGAAAGGATTTCAAGGGAAAGAGACTTAATATGTGGCCTCTATAAATGCATCCGGCTTCCCCATCAGTGTTTTTTGAAGTTTTAACTTGATGACTGATGTCTGTGTTTATCACTGGAAATTTTAAAAAGCATGGATTTCTTAACTATCTAAATGTAGTTAGTTACCTCTAGCATCACTTATAATAAGCATGGGTTCTATAGCACTGTTTTCTCTGTGAATGATGCTTTGAGCTCGTGTCAAAGGAAGTTGGGGCAATAAAACAGAGTTGTGTGACTGAAATAAGAATACAGTATTTCTGGGAGTAACACAGCTTTAGGAATACACTGTTAATTTCTCCCGTACGGGGACTACATCTCCAGATGGCAGGAGAGAGCCTTCCTCAGAGGAATAGTCCACATCTGTCAAGTGTTGTATTTAAAAGTAAATTAGAGAAGAAATGCTGTGGACAGGTTTGCACATTTGGAAATGCTACCAGGTTACTTTATAATCGAGAAAGTACCAGTGTTTAACCTTGGTGCCTTTCTCCACATTACCGTACTGCATAAGAAGCATTGTCACCTTTTTTTCCATCTCACAGAATATATCTGAAATATGGGAGCCCAGTTAAAATGATGGAGAGTTACATTGCAGTTCTCACCAAGGGGATCTGCCAGAGTGAAGAAAACGGCTCTTTCTTTAGCAGAGACTTTGATAGTCGAAAGGCATACCTTGCAGGTTCCATCAAAGGTAAGAAAGAAAGAAAAGACTGGGGTTTGGAGAGGTGGCTCAGTGGTTAAGGGCATTGACTGCTCTTCCAAAGGACCTGGGTTCAATTCCCAGCACCCACATGGCAGATTACAACTGTCTGCAATTCCAGTTCCAGGGGATCTGACACTCATGATAAAATACCAATGCACATGAAATAAAAAAAATTAAAAAAAAAAAAAAAAAAGAAAGAAAGAAAAGAAATGAAATGAAAACCCTGACCAGCAACAAAAGCCCCAAGCCAAGGTCATTTTAATTTGCATTTCCTACACAGCAGAGTACATCATTTCTTATGTTGCCTTCTGACTTAGAATTCTGTCAAAGCAAAATATTTTGTGACAACCTTTTCCATATTGTGTCTTTTATAGAAATATTCTTTTAGCTTAATTCCATGGCTCATAGTCTCCACTGACTTCCATAGTTTTTCTTTCCTCACATCTTAGCCATTAACTACTCCTGCTAGAGAACTATAGCCACGGGTATAGTCTTTAATCCAGCGCTTAGCTGAGGAATTTACAATGACAGCCAAGAGCTAAGCCACAGATCTTGGGGTCCTCTGGAGGTGGAGCTGCCTCTATTCACATCCTTTAACAGTGCTGGCTGGTCCCCATCTGCTGTCTTTAGTGGTTCCTGAGCATTTGGTTGAGGTTGGGTGTTTTTTTATGACGCTGAAAAATGTTGGTTCTATTTCGTATTGTTACACTTCTGTAGCTGGAGAATTTCTCTCCAGCTCCCGCCAAGTCCTGCCAGTCCCAGAGCCCACTTATAAAATAAACACACAGACTCTTACATTATTTAAACTGCTTGGCCATTAGTTCAGGCCTATCATTGTCTAGCTCTTATTCTTATATTTAGCCCATTTCTATTAATCTATACTTTGCCACGTGGCTCGTGGCTTATTGGTACCTTACATCTTCCTTGTCCTGGCGGCGGCTCCAGGCAATCTCTTCCTTTCCTTCCTGTTTCCTCAATTCTCCTCTCTGTTAGTCCCGCCTATACTTCCTGTCTGGCTATTGGCCAATCAGTGTTTATTTATACAGAGCGATATCCACAGCACACTTCTTTAGAAGTCTGGCATTATCTATGTATCCAGAGTCCCCAAAGGGCGTTGCTGGCAACTATGATAAACATCCTGGTAAGCAGATGATTAAACATACCAATCCACCAAATGAAGTATGTCTGCACTTAATAGCATTTGCCTAAATGTAGCCAGTATATTAAAAGTAGTTTTGTATTTATATGACAAGAATTCTTTTTAATGGAAACTTTATGCCATTATGTATTTAATGCAATATTATCTTTTTATTTTAAGACATTGTATCTCAATTTGGAATGGAAACTGTTATCTTACACACAGCATTGATGTTAAAAAAACGAATTGTTGTCTATCACCCCAAAATAGAAGCTGTCCAGGAATTTACCAGGTACCATTTTTAATTACTAAAAAGTGTAAGTTTTCCTGATAGTTGGAGATACTAGATGTTACTGTGTACTGTGTTCTGTTGCATATTTGATAAAAAAGAACATGGATTAGTCTGAGTAAAATACCATTTTTGTGATTCAGTTTAGAGCTAGTAGTTCAGGGTTACTGAATTTGGAAAGATTTTTATTCAGCTTTAGAAATAAGACACTTGGAAGGCAGAAGTTGCACTTGGGAGGGAGAGGCAGGTGGATCTCTTGAGTTTGAGACCAGCCTGGTCTACAGTGCTAGTTCTAGGATAGCCAGGGCTACACAGAGAAACCCTATCTTAAAAAACAACAACAAAATAAAGACCTGCAGATGTGCACAGATAGACAAGAACATCCCAGGGGAGGAAAGGCTCTACTTAACATTTATTTGGTATATATGCTTGTGTGTGTGTGTGTGTGTGTGTGTGTGTGTGTGTGTGTGTGTGTGTGTGCTTGGAGTGGTGTATGTGCACACATTCCTAAAGGAGTACTGACTACAACTATTTCTTGGGCAGATACAAGGAGTTAGCAAACTTTTGTTTGAAAGAAAGTAAATAGTTTAGGCTTGGGGCTGGAGATATGGACTCAGTGGGTAAGAGCACTGGCTTCTCCTCTAGCAGATCTGGGTTTGAGTCCCAGTACCCAACATAGTGACTCTCAACAATCTGTAACTCCTTGGGCACCAAACACACATGTATTGCACAGACATGAATTCAGGTGGAACACCCATACACTTAAAATTAAATAAATGAAAATTAAATATATATGTATGTATACACACATACACACACACACGCACACACACACACACACACACATATATAATAAGTAAATATTTTAGGCTTGTGAACCATGTGTCTTTGCCAGTTTCTCAGCTGCCTGGCTAGCAGGAAAGTAACCCTAGACAATATGTATGTATGTGAGTGAGCATGGCTGTGTCAATAAAACTTTATTTTCAAAGTTAGACAGCTAGTCCATGAGGCCTAGTTTGCTGACCTCTGTTTTAAGTAAATTGTTCCTTTGATTCAGTTTTACCTGACTGTCATTGTTAGTGGTAAATGGGGTTAGGGGGTGGAACTTTTTGTTTACTAAATCTAATTCATTCTTTTTTTTTTTTTAAAGATTTATTTATTGTATATATAATGCTCTGTTTGCATGTATACCTGCAGGCTAGAAGAGGGCGTCAGATCTCATTACAGATGGTTGTGAGCCACCATGTGGTTGCTGGGAATTGAACTCAGGACCTCTGGAAGAACAGCCAGTGCTCTTAACCTCTGAGCCATCTCTCCAGCCCCCTAATTCATTCTTAAATTAATTTGTTTTAGGTTTATTTAATGCAAATAAATGGGACACCTTAAATTGTTAATCTTAATAAAAAATGCAAGGAAGTAGCATTCTTATGTTTTATGAATGAGAAAAATGAGGCAGAGGTTAAGTGGTGAGATTATGAAAAGGTGAAAAGGCTTTGTAGACCCAAAGTCCTGGGTTAAAATCATGAAATGACAGGTTGATAGTGTGTGGCCACATGGAAGATACTGGCTGTTCTGAGTCTCCATCATTTTAGGATCATAATACAAAGTTGATGAGCTTGTTTCCAGTACTGGGAATAATTTATGTAATGTGCTTTCCAAGTGCCTCACCCTTTACGCCTGCTTTAAAATGATTTATACATATCACCAAACCTGGAGTTGTGTTTGTCCTGTCTAAGGTGAGAGGGCCAGAGTTTTCACCCTGTTCCCTCTCTATTAGACCTTTACCTCATCACCTTCCTGTCTACATTCTTCTTAAACTGGAGTATCCATAGCTTCTGAAATGTGGTTTCCTGAAGCTGCACATGAATTTCTCACACCTCCCTGCAGCACTTGTTTTTAAAATTTTTGTTTATTTTCTGTGTATGGGTGGTTTGCCTACCTGTATGTCTGTGCACCATGTCTGTGCCTGATTCCTGCAGAGGCCAGAAGGGGGCATTGGATCCACTGGGACTGGAGTTATCTATGGTTGTGAGCTCCTATCTGGGTGCTGGGAATTAAACCTGGGTTCTCTGGAAGAGCAGCCACTACTCTTAACTGCTGAGCCATCTCTCCAGCCTCCTGCTTCAAGTATTTCTGTTTAAACCTGTGTGTTGTCTGAAAACAAACAACACATTTTGCAAGTTTGGCTAGAATTGTAAATATAAGTAGGAGACTTCCAGAAAACTTGTCTTGCTGGAACTAGTTTGGGTATCACCCCAAACATCTCTAGCAGTTTGCAAACTTCACCTTGAGCTTTTTGTAGCCAATCTGACCCAAAAAGTAGTTTAATATATTGCCTTCTCCGGGTTTGGTGACATATACTTATAATCCCAGCACTTTGGAGGCTCTGGCAAGAGGATTGTCATGAGTTTCAGGCTAGCCTGGGAAACATAGTGAGTTCCAAGCCAGCCAGGGTACAACACCTTGTCCCAACACACACACACACACACACACACACACACACACACACACACACACAGAGCGTTGACACAACATTGTTTCATTGTCAAGTCCAGAGGTGTTAGTACATTTAAGGCTTAGTTTCTTCTCTGTTCTTGAATAGCTATCCATAGGACTTTACCCTGGATGTTTCCTCTTGGGAGGAGAAGGAGCAGGCACGTGTCCAAAGTGAAGACCAGCAACTGTATGACTGAGTTTTTGTCTTTATTCCTTAGGACTCTGCCTGCCCTGGTGTGGCATCGACAGGATTGGACCATCCTGCATTCTTATATGCACCTCCATGCTGAAGAGCTAGAAGGCCTGCAGATGTGCACAGGTGCATGAAAACATCCCAGGGGAGGGAAGACTGTGGGGCGTTTACCCACCACCCCCACAGCTCCCCAGAGTTTTCTTGAGTGTGAGCAGCAGGAAATATTAGATAGAAGGATTTATTGTGAAGCATATTGCGGAGATAAACAGATAGAAAATAAAGGATAGCCTCGAGAGGGCCTGGAACCTTTTCCAACATGCCCCGACTGTCTCTGCCCCAGGGTTTTTATAGAGATGCCAAGGGGTGGAGCAAATGACCTCCTCCCCCAGCACAGCCAAGTGCAGACCATCTCAGACACCTGCACTCAGGCCTGTGGTCCTAATCATCCTCTATGCGGACCTGCTGGGTAAAGCCAGGAGGAACCCGAGAACAGGCTCCCACAGAAGACTCTGCTTATGTTTATTTGGTGGGGCATGCACATATTCGTAAAATGAGTAATGAAACTTTTTTTGCAAATACAATGATTTTTTTTCCATTTAGAGCCAGGTGGTGGCGGCGCACGCCTTTAATCCCAGCACTAGGGAGGCAGAGGCAGGCGGATCCCTGTGAGTCCAACCTGGTCTACAGAGCAAGCTCCAAAGCTGTAGAGAGAAACCCTGACTCAAAAAAAAAAAAAAAAAAAAAAAGGTGCAAGTTTTTTTTTGTTTGTTTTTTTTTTCCATTTAAAAAATGTTTTTTACCCAGGTAGTGGTGGCGCATGCCTTTAATCCCAGCACTCGGGAGGCAGAGCCAGGCGGATCTCTGTGAGTTCGAGGTCAGCAAAACCCTGTCTCAAAAAAACAAAAAACAAAAAAAAAAAATTTTTTTTTTTAAATTTGTAGTAAAATGTACAAAATTATCATTTTTACTTTTGGGTTTTTTTGTTTTGTGTGTGTATGTTTTCCTGATGTTAGAAATTGAATGTAGGGCTTCAGGCATGCTAAGCAAGGACACTACCACTGAGCCATATTCCCAGCCCCAAGTTAATCAGTAATTTGATTTTGAGTGTTTAGGTTTTTTATTTTTGGGTTTTGTTTTGTTTTATGTTGTTTTTTTGTTTTGTTGTTGTTGTTGTTGTTGTTGTTTATGTTCTTTTTCTCGAGACAGGGTTTTTCTCTCTGTTAACAGCCTTGGCTGTCCTGGAACTCACTGTGTATACCAGGCTGGCCTTGAACTCACAGAGATCTGCCTGCCTCTGCTGGGATTAAAGGCGTGTGCCACTACCACCTGGCTTCAAACCTTCTTTCTTTTTATTATTCATCCATTCACTTTCTGGTGCTGAGAACTGAATATACTGTACCATTTAACTATACTCTAGCCCCTGTTTTCATTTTTTTTTGTAGGAATAATCACTTGGATCCAGTACATTTATTGAATAATTTTATTTTTTAGTAATTAGTGCCACCCTTTTATGTTTCACATTTTGTCATGTGGTTTATTGGGGTCTGGCTTTCATTAGCAGGTTTTCCTTTTGTTGCTGATGTTTTTGCTTCCTTTACTTGAGAATGTAAAACTTTAGCAATGGGAAATTATTCCCCTAAACAAAACAGTGCTAAGGGTATGACTCAGGTTCAAGCACTTGCCTAGCATGTATGAGGCCCCCAGCTCAGTACCCAGCACTGTAAAACAATAAACCCCCTATCTTTTTATAATTAACTTGCTCTCTGAAATAATCAACATGTGGGAACCATCACTCTAAACAGCACCAATTCTAGAAGTCTACTGATTCCCTTAGCAGATATTGTATCAGATCTGATAGAACCAAAAGATGGTCCCTGTGTCATCCTTGACAACCTAGACATGTGGTTGTGGCTTTCCTGGGGACCAAGATCTGAAATGAAGACAATGGTTGAGTCCATTGTTACTTTTGGACATCCTTTTTCTTTGTTTTTAAACCAGAGTTGGATTTTTTGTTAAAAGATACTTTTTAATATGTTTTATACATGAGGATTAAGAGAAAAAGAGAGGAGAGGCACTCAGAAAGACAGACACATGGGTGTGGGCTTTTTGGGGTGGTAGTATTTGAAACAGGGTTTCTGTGTAGCTTCTCTGTAGACTAGGCTGTCCTCGAACTCACAGAAATCTGCCTGCCTCTGCCTCCCAAGGGCTGGGATTAAAGGTGTGTGCCACCACTGCCCAGCTGAGGATGGACTTCTTTTTTTTTTTCATGGAAAATGATGCATTAGGCAAAAACTTTATTTCCAAGTTCTTCAAAAGTTATTATAAACACAAACTTTCCTTCTAAAAGTGTCCCCAATTAAATCAAAGGCACATCACCCCAATAAAATACTTGTGACATTAATTCTTTTAGGTTGTAATATTTTCACATTTTGTTTTTAACCAATTGCAATGTTCTGAATGTAGGTCACATTTTAAACATTTTTTAAAGGCATAAGCACATTTTTAAGAGCTACAAACACAATTATAAATTTTAAACTAAAGGAACTAAAGAAAGAGCTAACCAACCTCACCCAGAATGGGCAATCTAACGCTACATCAGCCCTTTCAGTTGGCTAAGGAGCATCTCCCAAGTCTACTGTTAAAGTAAGACTATATCGCATTAAAAAAATAAAAACCGTTTTCCTTTAAAAAAAATCAAGATATCAATTAGTCCCCCAATTTTATATTTTCATTAAGTAATTGTAAATTCTTTTTTTTTTTTTTTTTTTTTTTTTTGGTTTTTCAAGACAGGGTTTCTCTGTGTAGCTTTGCGCCTTTCCTAGAACTCGCTTTGGAGACCAGGCTGGCCTCGAACTCACAGAGATCCGCCTGCCTCTGCCTCCCAAGTGCTGGGATTAAAGGCATGCGCCACCACCACCCGGCAATTGTAAATTCTTATGAACAAATTTTATTAGAGTATAAAAATGTTAGGAAAATTACAAATACTGTTTTTGAAAAGAAAATGTTTCCCTCCTAAAATGCAAACACCCAGTAAGTAAAACATCCTACATCCCAGGCAGAGCAACACAGGTTCTATTAGGGAAGAGGTGCTTCTTAGTAAATTTGGTGGTGAGGTTAAAAAAAAAAAAATGATTTCTGTAGAATTTGGCTCTAGGAGCAGGCAACAGAAAAGGTGATTTGGCCATTGAAACTGTTTTCTTGGGACATGGCGGCGGTCATCCATCACCGTGTGCTTCCCCGGCGATCTTCTTCCCAGTCTTCCCAGTAAAGGGCAGGATCTGGGCTCCCGGAAGGGATTGCTTCCAACTGGAACCCCAGCAGCAGGGCATCCTTGCAGGCATTCTGCATGCAGTACTGCTGAAGCTCTGCGGCTGTCTGAGAGACCTTGATCCTCTCCACGCTGGCCTCCAGCTTGAGCTGCTCCACCAGGCACTGCATGGTGCTCACGCTGGCCCTGGAAGACATGGTGGCTTGGGGATGGACTTCTTTAGGAAAGAGTTACCTACTTTCTGACATTCTTGACCCAAATAGCATTGACGAAAAAGTAAATGCTTACTTCAGCCTTGTTCTTTCACATTGAACTTAAATTTTAGAACATTTTGAGCCATATGTATTTTGATTATATAGCACTAAGTGCCACTAGTACAGCTAATATTCCTGAATAATAGAAAACTGAAGAAAAGTAGCCAATGAGCTATCAGATTGAGTCTCCTTCTGAGACCTTCACCACATGCTTTCTTTCTACTCCAGTAATTTGATCAATTTGCAATGCAGGTTACATTGCTGGCTTTGTAGAATTGGAGGTGAGCAGCAGACCAGACCTCTACGATGTGTTTGTGAATCTGGCAGATAGTGAGATCACCATCGCTCCACTCGCAAAAGGTGACTTTTTCTTTCTATCTCTGTTCCAGTATTAACATGAGGTACAAGCCAAGCAAGCAGCTTTATGTTTTGGGCTGACTTCTTAAAGACAGTATTGGTAACTTGCTTGGCATCTGCTGGAGCTGGAGGGATTTCTCAGTGTCCAGAATGTACAGTTTATTCCTGCAGGTCTACATGTGTTAGACAGGTGGGATTGCTGCTCATAGCTTTTGTGTGATCTCTCAATGGTTCCCAAATGTGGGAGCAGCTGAATGCTGGCTGTTAGGATTCTGTGTTAGAATCTAGCAACTTCAAATGAGTAAAACCAGAATTGTTCTCTTTTCATTTGCTTTAAAATTTCAAACATGACCATGTTCATGTGGAAAAATGAAAGTAGAAACAGACCTTAGGAAATATTACCTCTTACAAGGCTAAAATTATAAAAATATGGCCATGCCCAGAGCCAGAAAGGATGGCACTGTTTGTAGACAGAAGTTTCTGTCCCACCAGCAACTCCCAAATAGTCAGCAGCCACTTCCCAAATATTTGACTCAGAGGCTTAATATTACTTATGAATGCTCGGCCGGTAGCTCAGGATTATTACTGACTAGCTCTTACACTTAAATTAACCCATAATTCTTATCTATGTTAGCCACGTGGCTTGGTACTTTTTCTCAGTATGGCATTCTCATCTTGCTTCCTCTGCCTCTGGCTGGCGACTCCTGACTCCATCCTTCCTCTTCCTAGAATTTTCCTAGTTTAGCTCTCATGCTCAATACCTTTCTGCCCAGCTATCAGCAAATCAGCTTTATTATTAACAATGAGCATAATCCACAGCAACTGCCTACTTTCTGTTCTGATTTACAGAACATGCTCATTCCAACTGGCACCATCTAAATAGTGTGTGTCCTTTACAGTGACACACAGAACTTTCTGTCTCACAGCATCTGTAATTCATGTGACCAAAGAGGTGTTTCCTTTGCATATTTCCAAGGATATGAACATGCTATGTGCTCTTCTGGCACCCAAGAGCCTGGCAGGAAGCTCTTCTTTCACAACCTTCCTGCCAGAAAAATGCACTTAAATTCTCCCCCCCCTCCCCCCATTTTTTGAGACAGTATCTCTTCATAGTCCGGGCTGTACTAGAACTCACTCTGTAAACCAGGCTGGCATGCAACTCAAAGAGATCCACCTGGCTCTGCCTCCTGAGTGCTGGGATTAAAGGTGTGCGCCATCAACGCCCAGCACACTTAGATTCTTAACTGTAAAGACTTTATCAGGCTTTTGCTCACTTGTAGTCAGTGTTTTTCATTCAGTTTATCAGGCAGATATGAAGGGGAAATCTGGTTTGGCATTGGTGATAATACTTCCAATATGCTGTTATATTTGTGTTGGGAATAAAATGGAAACCTGGAGGGTTATCTGTTGCCTTTGAAAAGTCCTTTAGTGTGGTCTTTGAGATTTTCAGTTGGATGGCTTGATTATTTTTTATTGTGTAAAATTCTAAGTCTTCATAACAACATTCTTTCTGCTTTCATCAGAGGCCATGACAATGGGCAAATTGCATAAAGAAATTGGTCAGCTAATTGTGCAGTCTGCAGAAGACCCAGAGAAGTCAGACAGCCAGGTTATACAGGTAACCCTTGATCTGCCTTATGAAGCATCCTGTAGCAGCCTCCACTGTACTCTCTCAGAACATGGTAGCAGAGTGAAGTGTCAGGGGATAGGCTAACTGGCAATAGTAGGTTTTGCAGTGGCCAAGATAATGGTGGATGGGCATGGGGGGGGTTGGGACAGGTCATTACAGGGGCTGGTACTGAAGCCAGCCCAAGTGGTGAGAATTGTAACCAGTGAGTGGGCTGGAATGCCTGTGAGGGCCACCAGTGCATTTCATCCTGCTACAAGAATTTTCATGGAGAAACAGAATCAAGTCTCCACTTTTGAACTCCCGTGCACGGGATAAGTGGGTGGGTCCCTCGTGGGACTGTGAACTGGCTGTTGCCTCCCATCAGCATTAGAGCAGAAACACTCATTCTTTTTAGTATCACTTTAAATTTATTCTTTGAGAATTTCACACATATATATAGTATACTTTTTACTTTGATAGCTACTCCCTATTTCTGGATCTCTCCAATAGATTCCTTCCCAACTTTCTTTCTCTTTCTTTCTTTCTTTCTTTCTTCCTTCCTTCCTTCCTTCCTTCCTTCCTTCCATCTGTTTATCTATCATGTGTATTGTGTGTGTGTGTGTATTGGTGTTTTGCCTGCATGTATGTCTGTGCACTATATTACACACAGAGATTAGAAGAGGATTTTGGATCTCCTACAATTACAGATGGTTGTGAGCCACTGTGTGGGTGCTGGGAACTGAACCTGGATCCTCTGAAAGAGCAAGTCATCTCTCCAGCCCCATGCCTACCCCCCAACACACACACTGAGTTCAGTTAGTGCTGCCCATATGCACATGGGTGTGGGGCCATCCACTGAAGCATGAGTGACCTACCAGTGACTACAACACCAAAGAAAATTGACTATCCCTCCTCCAACAGCCATCAGCTGAGCTGGGGTGGGGCTTCATTGTCCTCTCCCTGTCCATGTTGGAGTTGTAACTTGATCTTGTACAGGTTTTGCAGAGTTAATCACAGCTGAGTTCATGAATGCTACAGCCATGTCAGCGTTTCACAGCTCTCCTCCCATCATCCAGCTCTTAGCTTCTTTCCACCCTCTCTCCCATGGTTCTGTGGTGTTCTCTGAGCCTTGTGGGGTGGTGATATAGCTGTCCTACATAGGTCTGAGCATTCAGTCACTTATTCTCAGCACTTTGACCAGTTTGGGTCTTTGCACTACTCACTGCAAAAAAAGAGCCTCTCTGACCAAGGTTGAGAGCAGCACAAGTCTATGGATATAACCATAAATATTTAGAAGGCAGTTTGGTGATATGACCATTTAGAAAACAGCAATAGTATGTATCCCCCTAATATGAACTCACCTCTTCCTTCGACCCCCAAGTCATGGACTTTTGACCAGGTTTACAGTAGCAATCAAGAATTTCCTCCTGTAGAGCAGGCTCAAATCCAGTCAGAAAGCGGATGATTGTTACTCTATAATAGTCCTGTCATTATTGCACCAGTGATGGGCACATCTTGCCTTATAGGTCACTTTTATAGTATACAGGGTATAATATGAGGTAAGACCATTGTCTTTTCTTCCTCAGCAACTTATATATTTAGCACATTCTGGCACTATGAAAAACAGCAAGTAGGGAGGAAATTTCTTGATCAGTTTCAGCTGATACCATATACTAAGTATATGGTGTCATCAGCAATAGGGTCATAACATCTAGTTACAGTGGGCAACAAAGAGCAATGGCAATAGCCTGAGAAACAGCCATCCCTAATGATGTTGGTCAAGTACAGAGATTACAGTTATGGGTTATTTGGATTATTTCTCATGGATTAGAAGTGATACATAGATAATTCCACATAATATATGAGATCTTGGGAAATTAAGTGATAAATGTTCAAAATACTTGAATGCATTTATGATGTCAGCAAAACAGGTAAAAGACATGACTTTAATGTGAGTTCCAGTGAGTCACCTGCCCCTCAGGAGTGCCAGTTACTGAACAGGCATAAAGCCCATGTAGCAGGTGCCAGGTTACTCTGCTGTGCAAATGGGGAAAGAGACTCATTCGAAGAATGCTACCAATAGAATGACTCTTAATCAGCAATTCTGCTTCTAGGTGAATATTCAGTGGAATTGAAGGCAGAGACTTGAACAGACTTTTGTCACTAGTAGCATTATGTATACTCAGTAAAAGATGGAAGTGACCTGGTTATCCATCAGCAGAAAGAGTGGGTAAAACAAAATGTAGTGGGCACATACAATAGAATATTATTCAGCCTTTGAAAAGGAGAATCTAATAACCAAGAGTAAACCTTCAGGGCATGGTGACATGTTGTGTGAAACAAGCCAATCATAAAATGGCAGATACACGATTCTACTTAGATAATGTATCAAAGTAGGCGAATTCATTGAGAATTAGAATATAGGTCACCAGGGTTCTACAAGGAAGAAAGGAGTTGACTGTTCCTGGGTACACAGTGCCTGTTTGGCATGGTAAAAACCTTCTAGATACAATACAACATGGTAACTATACTTTTTTCTTTTGAATTACTGTGTGTATGTGCATTTACATACAACCTAGAATTGGTGCTTCCACTGTAGGACCTAGGGATTGAACTAAGGTGGTCAGGTTTTCACAGCAGTCACTTTTACTCACTGAACCATCTTGCCCATGCTCGTGGCGACTGTTCTTTATTATTATTATGTTTATTTGTGTGTGTGTGTGTGTGTGTGTGTGTGTGTGTGTGTATGTGATCACTGCATGCATGGAAATCGAGGACAACTTTCAGAAAGTTGGTTCTCTCCTTCCACCATGTGAGTCTTAGGGATTAAACTCAAGTTGTTAGGCTTGGCAGTTAGCTTTTAGTTGGAGGGCCTGTGGTGTCTTTTTTTTTGTTTTTTTAAACATGGTTTCTCTAAGTAGTCCTGGCTGTCCTCAATCTCAGGGATCTGCCTGTCTCTATGGTGATATTTTATTTGTGCACCCCAATAAAACTTACTGAGAGATCAAAGGAGTAGAATAAGACACAGCCAACCTCACCTTACCAACTCCTCAGCCTCCAGAGAGAGCTACTTCCTGTATGCTCAACGCCTATATACTTTTCTGTGCCCTGCCATCTTCCTCTCTCCACCCAGCTACATCACTTCCTCTTTCTGCCCAGTTGTATCACTTCCTGTCTGTCTGTACAGACCTCCAGGCCTCCATAGTTAACTAGTGCTGAGATCTGGGATTAAAGACTTGTGCCACCACATCTGGCCCTGTTCCCAGTGTGGCCTTGAACTCAGAGATCCGGATGAATCTCTACCTCCTGAGTGCAAGGATTAAAGACTTGTGCTACCACTGCCTAACCTATATTTTATATAATGGCTGGCTTTTTCCTCTGATCCTCAGATAACCTTTATTGGGGTGCACAGTATATCAACCACATGTCTCTGCCTCCTGAGTGCTAGGATTAAAAGTATACAATACTGCGCTTGACTCACTGTGTAGACCAGATTGGTCTTGAACTCACAGAGATCCACCTGCCTCTGCATCCTACTAGGATCAAAGTCAAGCTCTACCATACCAGGTCTCCACAGTGACTTTTTTTTTTGGTTTTTCAAGACAGAGTTTCTCTGTAGCTTTGGAGCCTGTCCTAGAACTCGCTTTATACACTAGGTTGGCCTCGAACTCACAGAAATACACCTCTGCCTCTGCCTCCCTAGTGCTGGGATTAAAGGCATGTACCACCACCACCACCATCCAGCTGTGACTATTCTTAGTATCAATGCATTATATGCTTAAAAATAACTAAAATGATTATAAACACCTCTGTGACATTGATTTCCTAAGTTACTTTGTTTTCAGAATTTATGAGAGCTGAGCATAGTGGTAGATGACTTTAATCCCAGATCTTGGGAGGTAGAGGCAGGTAAATGTCTTGAGTTAAAGGCCAGCCTGGTCTATAGAGTGAGTTCCAGAACAGCCAGAGAAACCCTGTCTAGGGGGTGGGGGGTGATTTATGAAGTCAGTCTGATAACAGAAATAGGATTCTAGGAAATAACTTCACATTTTTAGATTCTAATATACTGTGTATTTTTCTGTTCTATTAAAGGACATTGCCCTAAAAACAAAAGAAATCTTCACCAATCTAGCACCATTTTCAGAAGTGTCAGATGACGGGGGAAAGATTGTCCTCAGTGTTGAGGCACTGAAGCAAAAGCGATTCCCACCTGCAACAGAGAACTTCCTTTACCATCTAGCAGCAGCTGAACAAATGCTGAAGATATGACTGTCCATAGCAAGCCCTACAGAACTTCCCTTTCATTCTCAGTACCCAATGGCATTATATAGTGTTGGAATTACAGAGGAAATGTTCTATTTTTAATGGTTTATTTCCAAGTGTTGAGATCTGACCTGAGAAACACATAAAAACAATTGTCCTTTTTTTTCTATTTTTAATGGTTTATTTCCAAGTGTTGAGATCTGACCTGAGAAACACATAAAAACAATTGTCCTTTTTTTTTCTCCCTGCCAATTTGATCCAGTGCTGGACAGTGTTTTAACTGCTGTCCTAATGGTAGGAGCCATACGCTGTCCCAGAGTTTAAGAGTTGCACACAGATTAGCACATGCGAGCCTTCATTGTGTACCTGTTTGTCTCACTGTAGCCATACACTTATCGGTTTATTTTCAGAAAGCTGCCTCACAGTTTGCTTTTTATTCTTCTAGGAAAAAACTTGAATTCCTCATGGGAGATTTTACTTTCTGAGCCAAACTGCTATGTTTTCTGCAGAATTATCTAGAATATCATTCAAGAGATATTGCAGTTGCACTTTCTTGTAATAGAAAATGTTTTGGGGCCTTTGAAAATTTTGCCTGTATTATACAGGTTTTTCATAGATTTTGTACTTGAGTAGACAGTTCCAATAACCCTTAGATGTAAGCATTCAGCAAAACATCAGCCATTGGTACTCTTGGACTAACTGCTGCTGGCAGTGCCTTTGGGAAAGAAGCCAGTCCCTGTAACAGGAGCCCTTTTAAATGTAAGAAAGAACCCTCTGTTCTTGTTTGCAGTGCTGGAGCTAGAACCTGGGGCCTTGCATATGCCAGGCAGATGCTTTCCCACCAAGCTAAACCCCCAGCCCAATATTCTTTCAAATATTGGTAAAGGAACATCAGAATCAAATTGCAGAGGCCAGACTAGACACTGTCTTCAGGTGACTGCAGTAAAAGTAATCTGGCCACATCATAAAGGACACTGTTATTGGACCTCCTTTTTTCTGTTTGTTTGTTTTGGGGTTTGGGTTTTTTCTTTCCCGAGACAAGGTTTCTCTGTGTAGCCCTGGTTGTCCTGGAACTCACTCTGTAGATTTAGGCTGGCCTCAAACTCAGAGATCTGCCTTCTTCTGCCTCTTGAGTGCTGGGATTAAAAGCGTGCTCCGCCAGTGCCCAGCCTATTGGACCTTCTTAATTTGAGACCTTAAAATTCCCAAATAAGCACAAATGTCTAAATTAAGCATTCCTATGTCTATTCATGTTAATTATGAAAGGCCACTTTCCTTCAGTACAGTTGTAGAACCTTCAAACCTTATCAGGAAACATATCTACTGGGTCTTTCTGCTGGGTGTGGTGGTGCACACCTTTAATCCCAGCACTTAGGAGGCAGAGGCAGGCAGATCTTTGTGAGTTCGAGGCCAGCCTGGTTTACAAAGTGAGTTCCAGGACAGCTAGGGCTGTTACACAGAGAAACCCTGTCTCAAAAAAGTTGGGTCTTTTTAAAACCTTAGTGTTAGACATTTAAGTAAAAATAAAAAATAGCCTTTCCCTCTTGTCCTTGGGTGGGAACAGAGAGGACCTGAAATAAGTTGTTTACTGGAGCTAACAATTGAAGATTAAATTTGCACTTTATGGAAAGAACTGCTGGTATCTTTGTCATTTTCTCCCTTTTCTTGCAATACTGTACAAATTACAAAATTATGATGCAATAGAAACATTTTCATAAAGTTTTAAGTAGTAGTAAGGAAGTCTTCCATCTGGAGATTTTGCCCATCTTGTAGTATTTTTGTGTTTTAATTTATGTGTATGACTTTTGCCTACATACATGTTCATGCATCACTTGAATACCTAGTGCTCATGGTGGTTAGAGGCATTGGCTTTCCTAGGGCTGAATTATAGATGGTTGTGAGCCAAACCTGGGTCCTCTGCAAGAATAAGTGTTATTAACTGCTGAGAAATCTCTCTAGTTCCTACCTTTTATTTATTTTTTGAGACAGGGTCTCACTATGTAGTTCTGGCTGGCCTTGAACTTGTTACATAGGCCAGGCTGCCCTCAAACTCAGAGATCTGCCTGCCTCTGCCTCCTGGGTGCTGGAGTTATAGATGTGGTTACTACACTTGACTACCTCTTTTTTTTTTTTTTTTTTTTAACCCTCCTACTTATCCTGAGCTTTTCCCACACACAAAAAAAGATGTTTAGCCGGGCGGTGGTGGTGCACGCCTTTAATCCCAGCACTTAGGAGGCAGAGGCAGGTGGATCTTTGTGAGTTTGAGGCCAGCCTGGTCTACAAAGCGAGATCCAGGAAAGGCACAAAGCTACACAGAGAAACCCTGTCTTGAACCCCCCCCCCAAAAAAAAGATGTTTATTTATTTGTATATATGTTTGTGTGTATACCATATGTGGGGGCGTCAGAAGAGGGTGTTGGATCTTCCTAGAGCTGGAGTCACAGCAGCAACATGGGTGCTGGGAACAGAACTCTTTGAAAGAGCATCAAGCACACTTAAATGCTGAACCACTTCTCTAGCCTATGGTTCTCTACCTTTAGTTCTGTGCCACTGAGCCATGTGGTAGGTCACTTGCTGATTTTGTCTTTTGGGGCTGCTGTGATACTTTTTTAAAACCCAATTTTGGAATAATTGTCCTGCAGACAGGGAAACTGAAAAAGCATAGACACCAGTGAGTTTAGTGTGGAAACATCACTGCAGTAACCAAATGTGTGTATGTTCTCTAATGACAGTCTGCTAGGAAATAGGACCAGTCAACAGTTCTTGTAGTAGTGTGGCCAGGACCAGATCTGATAAGAGAAACAGGGAGCTATGGGAGCCTGTGGAAGAGGTACCTTGCTCAGTACTGTGAGCTCTCAAGGCCACCACAGCTTCTGTAAAGGACCAGAAAAGCCCACATGTGGGGCACCTGCAGGTCAAAAGAAGAGAATGGCAAGAGATGAGTAAGAGAGGCTTTCCAAGGGTGTTTGGGATTAGAATTTGGTCTCCAAACACAAGCAGGAAGGTTCAGGGAGCAGCCAGAGCAAGCCAAAAAGCCACAAGGCAATGCCAACAGGGGGTGCTATTGCACTGAACTGAGGCTGCACCTAAAGCCTTCGATTCTTAACACATGAAATTATGCCCTTCTGGGGTGAGCCATATAGGTACCAAGGCATCTGTCAGACACAGCTGGGTAAATGATGACACCATTCTCCAAGACTGGTAGGGAGCTGAACTAAAGCATGGTGAGTTCTATGGAGCATCTAATTCACAAGTACATTGGGGCAACTTTTGGGGGTCTGAAGGGCTGGCAGAATGGCAGTCCAGCCTTGGATGGGGGTTGGGTGAGAACCATCTCAGCAGAATGTAGACTGTGGCCAACAGCACTTAGAAAGTCTGGGTAAGATCTGAGTTTGAGGTAAGCCCAGTCTACTGTGAGTTCCAGGATAGCCAGGGGTACACAGAGAAACCATCTTGAGGAAGAGGAGGGGAAGAAAGGAGGAAGAATCAGAAGAGAGGGATGGAGGGACGGAGGGATGGAGGGATGGAGGGAGAGGGAAATATGGAGGAAGTGTGGTTAGGAAAGATGTATTGCTTTTTTGATGAGGCAAGTGACTGGCAGTATCAATGCTCCTGGGAGTAGCCTGCAAAGAAGGAGATGTGCCATCTTCCAGTGGCTACAGAGCAAGGCCCAGAAGCCTTCTTCTGGTTATCCCTGAGAAAGCTGACCTTGTATAGACCTAGACTGATGTTGGAAAGGAAGTTGTTGCTGGCAAGGGGCCTTGGTTATTAAAGAAATAGAAGTGTCAGGGTCCTGTCAATCAGGAACCAGGGAAGCAGACAGAATACTTGCAGTGTGGGATCAGATGAAATAAGAAGGGAAACAAGATTACTTTAGGGACTAGAAGCCTTAATGAGTTCACCAGAGCTTTGTGTCTTCCTGAGGCTATCTATGTAGTGTTTGTATCCCAGACCAGGTGTATCTTTTGACTCTATTTTTTCAAGTACTCAACTTCAGACAAGTTTATTCACAGGTTCACACTGTCCCTTCCCAGGCTGATTCTCACTTCATCCACTGTTCCTTCAGCAGTCCCCTGGGTGTTGCTCTTCTTTCAGTTAGCCTCAAAACCCCAGGTACAGTGGGGTTGGAAGCTAGCTTGCTGCACAGGAATTGCTGGGAGCCCTGAGAACCATGGCAGTGCTCTCCAACTAACCTTGAGGAGTCAAAGATTTCCAAACAGGAACCAAACTTGCCCTTATACCCTTCTGTTTTAGAAGAGTTCTTTTTCTTCTGTAGAAGACTGAATCTCTTTTTCAAGCTGACTATACTGGATCTGAAAGACAAGGTCAAATTCTTTATATTCATGCTTAACTTCTGTCTCAAAGACCATGTTTTAAAAAGTTCTGAAAGCACTTGTTTTCACGTAATTCCCAATGATACCTAGTTGATAGCAGGAAGTACCATTTCTTAGAACTATTTATTGTTTGTTTATTCATTTACTTTAGTTTTTTTGAAACAGCATTTCTTTGTGTACACCTGGCTATTCTGGAACTCACTCTGCAGACCAGGCTGGCCCCAAATTCACAGAGATCCACCACCACCACCCAGCTCTTAGAACTTTTTAAATGGAAATTTTCAAATACAGAGGGAACATAATCAGCTCTTGTGCACTCATCATTCAGCAATAGCTATGAAGAGTCTACTGATCTGACTTCCTCAAGCACTTACCACACCCATAAGTGTAGCAGTGGTGAGGGATGGGGTGATCCCCTTTCTCTGGTTTTGGGGACAGGCTCTTGATATGGAGGCCAGACTGGCCTTGAACTTTGTCTCCTGCCTCAGCCTCTAGAATGCTGTTAATACAAAGATACACCTGGCTCCTTGAGCATTTTAAGGCAATTCTCAGGTGTATCATTTCACCTACAAATACTCCAATATGAAATTACAGACTTCCTGTTATCACATACACAAAAAGGAGAGTTATCATACCTAGCAAATGTTAGCAGTGAACGCCTAACAGTCAATGCTTATTTCCAGTCTTTCAAGGTTGGGTGTACTCAGCTGATGGCAAGCAGTGGAGCTCTGAAGGGACCAGGATCCCTTATAAGGATCCTTGAAGTTCCAGAAAGGTACTACAGGGATATCTGAGGAGATGCTGAACCCCTTCTCAGCCTTAGAATGGCCAAACAAGGCAGGGTACCCCAACAGCACAAGACCACCACTGGAGCATCTCCACCACCCACCTAGAGCCAACAGGTACCTTCAAGGTCCAGTGACTTTCTGGAGCAATGCTGGGATACAGACTCTACTGAGATTCAGCCTCCATGCCTGGCAAGGCTCCTGCATGACCCTTAAAGCTCACTGCTTGTTTCCTCAGCCTGGTGGTGCAGTGCTGACTTTAGTCTCAGCATCTTGTCAGTCCTGTGGGGTCATGCTGTCCACTCCTCCCTCCTGCTCTTCCACTGGGAATGCATTCTTTTCAGTCCCATCTCTGCCTGTGCAAGTCCAGCCATTTCCAGAGGCTCCCTCCCCCAGGAAGCCTTCCTTAGTTCTAATCACTCTGTTCATGTTTGTCATGAAAGAGTAATGTGCATATATATATGCATGTATATATATATCCTTTCCTGCAAGAGCATGTGATAGATCCTATCGCTGATCCCAGGGTCTTTCCTCTTCCACATCATCAGAGGCCTTTTGTTATTATAAATTTGTGGGTGTACATTCGTATGGAGGTCAGAGGATAACCTTCAGGAGTCAATTTTCTCCTTATGTCTCAGGGACTGAACTCAGGTCTTTAGGCTTGGTGGCAAGCACCTCTATCTGCTAAGTCATCCCAGTAGCCCACGAGCTGAGTTTTAAACAGGCACAGAACAAATCTCTAAAGCAATGATTCTTGGCACAGATACTGTCTTCAACTCCCTTCAACCGACAAGGAAACTGAGAAAACTGACCAACATGATGGAGAAGCTGGGCATTTTAACAGGCAGAAGTCATAAATAAATTGTTTTTTTTTTTTTTTTGGTTTTTCAAGACAGGGTTTCTCTGTGTAGCCCTGGCTGTCCTGGAACTCACTCTGTAGCCCAGGCTGGCCTCGAGCTCAGAGATCCACCTGCCTCTGCCTCCCGAGTGCTGGGATTAAAGGTGTGCACCACCACTGCCCATCTCCATAAATACATTGTATTGTTATACATAATGAATCATCTATAGAACCATGTCCCCTATGTGAATACATATGTTAAAATGAGAGGTTTTGTGGGCTAGGATAGCTCAGTGGTAACATACTTGTCTAACATAGGTAAGGCCATAGGTACAGTCTCCAGCACTGAAAAATAGTAATAAAATAAAATTTAGTGCATTATGGTGATATTTTATTTGTATTAAAATGTTATTTGTATATTAATAAATAAAGTTCCCCGGGGGTCAGAGCTATTAGCAAGCCATAGGAAAGCAGGGCAGTGGTGGCGTACACTTCTAATCCCAGCACTTGGTAGGCAGAGCTGGGTAAGTCTCTGTGTGTTCAGGGATACAGCCATTATTGGATGCACATGCCTTTAATCTCAATACCAATTATGGAAAACCTGGAGGCCTATACAGACAGGCCGTGATGAGGCAGTCATGTGGTTGGGTTTACAACCAATGAGAAGGCAGAACAGGAACTCTATATAAAGACTTTAACACAGGGATAGCTCTGGTTCGGAGAGGTAGGACCACTGCAGGAGGAAGGGTAAGGTTTTAGCTCTTAGCTCTGACCTCTTGGCTTCCTTCTTTGCATTGGTTCTGTGTTTCTTATTTAATAAGAAGGTTGGTTACATCTACAGTGCATTAGTCTCAGTGGCTGTATTTTAAGCACTCAGCAGGCACATGTGGCCAGTGTTTGCCACATTGGGACAGGGCACAGATCATTGCCTTACTGCAGGAAGTCCCACTGCATAACATGACTGTACAGCTTGATAGATGACCTAAAAGTTCTTTAGAGTTTTTCAAAGATTTGTGTTGATTGATTGATTAGTTTATTCATAAACTTTGAGAGAGGGTTTCATGAAGCCCAAGCTGGCCTCAAATTCACTATATCCAAGGATAACCTTGGGCTTCTACCTCCTGGGATTATAGGAGTGTGCCACCATGCATCGTTTATGTGGTGCTGGGGATCATACTCCTGGCTTTGTGATGCTAGGAAAGCATTTTACAAACTGAGCAACATCCCCAGCTCATAAAGTTTTTAGTTGTTTTGTTTTGCTTTGTTTGTTGTTTTTGAGACAAGGTTTCTCTGTGTAGTCCTGGCTGTCCTGGAACTCTCTCTGTAGATTAGGCTATTCTAAAACTCAGAGATTTGCCTGCCTCTGCCTCCCAAGTGCTAGGATTAAAGCTGTGCACCACCACCACCTGGCTAAAATTATTTCTTTTTTTATAATTTACTTTTATTTTATGTGCATTGGTGTTTTTCCTGCATATCTGTGTGAGGATGTCAGTTTCCCTAGAACTGGAGTTACAGACAGTTGTGAGCTGCCATATGGGTGCTGGGAATTGAACCAAGGTTCTCTGGAAGAACAGTCAGTGCTCCCAACTGCTGAGCCATCTCTCCAGCCCCTAAAATTATTTCTTATACTCCTACATGTCACAGACCATAAGGAATATACAGCAGATGACAACTGATATTCATAAGGTCAACCCACCAGATGAATAACTCTGATGGAGGAACCTCATCAAGCAAGGCTTATGGGGCCACTGCCTATGGATGCTGTTTTGCTTCTGTCTATAATTTAATTTCCCTCATTGCCACTACATTTCTTCCCTAAAAACAGCTATGGGTATTCCCTCCCACCCCCGACCTGTGCATTTATCTTGTGAATATATTTCATCTACTGGGGCATATATATCTGTAGATGGTCAGGAAGATGATTTCTTCTTAAGCTGTATAATTTTGATGAATAGAAATAATACTAGGATTTTTTCATAGCTCAGGCTGACAAAGGAAAATAACAGTATTCTCAGCTTCAAAGACAGCTTTTTACACAATTAGCTGATTTAAGACCTCAGAGCAAATTCAAAATAGACTAGTTGCCCCTACAAATGAATCACACAAGGACAGATTCCTAAGTGTCTGGTTGTTGAACCAAGGTCAGACATGAAGCAACTTTAGTGCCAGTTCTTTGCTTGTAAAAGTCTGGCTGATAGCATTAAAGGCATAGCTCTCTGCACAAATTCTCTCAGCAATTGACTCTGTATGAACTTCTTTCTTTCTTTCTTTCTTTCTTTCTTTCTTTCTTTCTTTTTTTTTGGGGGGGGTTTCGAGACAGGGTTTCTCTGTATAGCTTTGGAGCCTTTCCTGGAACTTGCTCTATAGCCCAGGCTGGCCTCGAACTCATGGAGATCTGCTTGCCTCTGCCTCCCAAGTGCTGGGATTAAAGGCGTTTGCCACCACCGCCCAGCTCTGCATGAATTTCTAACCTCAGTTTATGATACAAGACTCAAGATTCAGCCAACTAACTGTTTATGTTTAGGTCCTGGGATGTTTTTAAGGTCACTGTCCCTTGAAGAAGTGCTGAAGCACTTGGCATTACATGCCTCCCTCCTGCTCACCAAGAAGTAAAGCACAATCCTAATTAGTCTTAACAATAAAAACCTGGAGTCAGATATCGAGGATGAAAGCTGAAAGATCACAGAAGCAGAGCAGCCAGCCACTTAGAGACATTTTACCTCTACCTAGTCTCAGACCAAATGGGAGAGATCCTGTCTCTACGAAACCTCAGACTGAATGAATGGGCCTTGTTTATAAGAATCCTCAGACTGAATGGATGAGAGATCCTGTCTCCACCTGTAGTTGAAAGTTTTCCTGTGTCCCGCCCAGTCTGCAGCTGCTCAGACCCAAGTAAACACACAGAGGCTTATATTTATTAAAACTGCTGGGCCATTAGCTCAGGCTTCCTACTGACTAGCTCTTACACTAAACTCAGCCCATTTTTGTTTATCTATATGTAGCCACATTTTTTGTGGCTTTACCTGTGTCATTACATGCTGCTCCCTGGACGGTGGGCTGGTGTCTCCTGACTCAGCCTTCCTCTTCCCAGAATTCTCCTTGTCTGCTTATCCCACCTATACTTCCTGCCTGGCTACTGGCTAATCAGCATTTTATTAAACCAGTATACAAAAGCATTATCCCACAGCATCACCTAATAAAATTTGCCTGAAGATCAGAGAACAGAACAAGCCACTAGATTAAACATAGATGCCAGGCAGTGACACCTTTAATCCTAGCACTTGGAAGGCAGAGATCCATCTAGATCTCTGTGAGTTCAAAGCCACCCTGAACTACATGAGATTGACTCCATCTAGGAGAGAAAACAGAGCCAGGTAATGGTGGCACACACCTATGGTGATATTTTATTTGTACTAAAATGTGATTTGTATGTTAATAAATAAAGTTGCCCGGGGGTCAGAGCTATTAGAGCCATAGCAAAAGCTGGATGGTGGTGGTGCACGCCTTTAATCCCAGCACTTGGTAGGCAGAGCTAGGTAGATCTCTGTGTGTTTAAGGATACAGCCAGCATTGGAGACACATGCCTTTAATCTCAATACCAACCATAGAAGACCTGGAGGTCTGTACAGACAGGCAGTGACTAGAAGGTCATGTGGTTGGGTTTACAACCAATGAGAAGGCAGAACAGAAACTCTATAAATAAAGACAAACACACAGGAAGTAGGTCTCTTTCGGAGAGGCAGGACCACCGCGAGAGGAAGGGTAAGGTTTTTAGCTCTTAGCTCTAACCTCTTGGCTTTCTTCTTTGCATTGGTTCTGTGTTTCTTATTTATAAGATGGTTGGTTACATCTACACCCACTTTTAATCCCAGTGCTGGGAAGCACATACACCTTTAATCCCAGGAAGTGATGGATGGATGGAGAAAGGTATATAAGGCCTGAGAAGACAGGAACTGAAGGCTTTTCGGCAGAAGCATCCCTTTCAGCTAGAGGCTTTTTCAGCTAAAGCCTTTTGGATATGGACTCAGAAGATTTCAGTCAGAGGATTCATGGAGTTGGTGAGGTGAGATGTGACAATGGCTTGTTCCTTTGTCTCTCTGATCTTTCAGCATTTACCCCAATATCTGGCTCCAGGCTTTAGTTGAAAGACAAATTTAACAATTCATGTTACATATATAAGAATTATGGGTTAAACGTAAGAGCTAGTTAGTAATAAGCCTGAGCTTCCAGCTGAGCTTTTATAAGTAATATTAAGCCTCTGAGACAATTATTTAAGAAGCAGCAGCCAGGTATTTGAGAGTTGCTGGCCGGACACAGAAACTTCTACCTACAAGGAGGGAAGATTTTTGAGAGAGAAAGATTTTTCAAGATGAAGTAAAAGAGAAAGTTACCGTCAGAACATGTGTGTTTCTTTCTTAATATCCCTCTAATAGAAAAAGGTTTTGGATTTTTTTGTAAACCCTGAGTGCACTCTTGGAGCAGGATCTCTAAAGACTATACAATACCTACAAACTCCTCTAATGGGAAGCTGTGGGGGCTCTTACCTGTCCAATTTGTGGAACATGCTGAATGACACCGGCAATATCAGTTCCATCATAAGGAGGTAAACCCATTCCCATGATCACTAATGACAACAAAGTTTGTGGGGAAAACCCAGTCCTGTAAGAGGCAAGGCATAGCTCACAAACAGTGCTCAACATTTTGGACCTCTTTTCTGAAGCAGGCCTTCTGCTTAAATGGTGGCTGATTTGGCTCAGCATGCAGCTATAGGCCTATGCCTGGGTCACTGCACAACCACCCATTAGCAGGCCCTAAAAGACACATGGACTCAGCTATGGATATAGTTTATCTACTCAGACCTTTCACAGAAATGTAAGAATGGGCATTGACTAGTCAGATTGAGCAACTTGTCAAAACTCCTGAGCCGAAAGTGATAGTTCAGGTTCTAGAGCATGTGACTCAAATGGTCCTGTGTGATAGTTAGTTAGTTTGTTTGTTTTTGAGACAGGGTTTCTCTGTGTAGCTCTGGCTGTCTTACAACTATCTCTGTAGACCAGGATAGCCTTTAAATCAGAGATCTGCCTGACTCTGCCTACTGTGTGCTAGAATTAAAGGCATGAGCCATCACTGCCTGGCTGTGTGATATTCTTTAAAGAATGGAAGGAGCAGTATGGTAATATTCATAGAACTCCAGTCTGGGGAGTCAGAGACCTGAGGCCACTTAAAGGCTACATGTGCCACTCTGTAGACAGAGCACATGCTCAATGGGAATTCCCTTGCCCTTCTAAGCCTTGGTTTTTTGTTTTGTTTTGTTTTATTTTGTTTTTGAGATTCAAAAACAAGAAACTGAGATAGATCTACAAGATGCTCTACTATGGATGCCATGTGCTGTCTAGCTCTGGGACACTGGTTCTGTGAGATCACCTAATGGCTCTGTCTTTCAGACTTCACTCCACTCCCTGGAAACACATTCCACTCTAACCCCACAGAAATCCTATGTCATTCATTCATATATAACCAGGATTCCAGTTCTGACAGAGCTTCAGGATTGAGGCTGGTCAGAACAGCCCAGGAAGATTCAAACTGAGCAAGTCTCTGCATCCATCTGGCTGGCTCTCCTGTGGGAAGGAGCAGCTGGCTCTGCCCAGGGCATTTCCTTATCTCCTGAAATGTGCCTCATATGGGGTGCTAGATGGGCTTCTCCTTTTTTATTTTTATTAAAAGAGTTTCTATTCATTTTATATACCAACCACAGATTCCCCTTTCCTCCCTCCTCCCGCCCCTCAGCATTTCCTCCAACCCACTCCCCTTTCCCACCTCCTCCAAGACAAAGACTCCCCTGGGGAATCAGCAGAGCCTGGTACATTCAGTTGAGGCAGGTCCAAGCCCCTCCTCCCTGCACCAAGGCTGTGCAAAGTGTCTCACCTTAGGCACTAGGTTCCAAAAAGCCAGCTAATGCACTAGGAACAGGTCCCGATCCCATTGCCTGGAGCCCCCCTAAACAGTTCAAGCTAAACAATTGTCTCACTTATCCAGAGGGTCTAGTCCAGTACCATGGGGACTCCTCAGCTATTGGTCTACAGTTCATGTGTTTCCACTAGTTTGGCTAGTTGTTTCTGTACTTTTTCCAATCATAGTCTTGATATCCCTTGCTCATAGAATCTTTCCTCTCTCTCATCTATTGGACTCCTGGAGCTCTGTCTGGGACCTGGCCGTGGATCTCTGCATCTGCTTCCTTCAGTCACTGGATGAGGGTTCTATGATAACAGGGTATTCAGCCATCTGATCACCAGAGTAGGCCAGCTCAGGCACCCTCTCAACTAATTGCCAGTAGTCTATAGTGGAGTCATCCTTGTGGATTCCTGGGAACCTCCCTAGCACTCTACTTCACCCTATTCCCATGGTGTCTTCATTTATCATGGTATCTCTTTCCTTGCTCTCCCACTCTGTTCTTGTTCTAGCTCGAACCTCCCACTCCTCTAAGCTCTCATCCCCTATTCCTTGCCCTCCATTAACCTCCCTCACCCCTGGCTTGCTCATGTAGATCTCATCTATTTCTCCATCATTGGGTGATCCATGTGCCCTTCCTAGGGTCCTCCTTACTAGGTAGCCTCCCTGGAGCTGTGGGTTGCAGTTTGGTTATCCTTTACTTTATATCTAGTATCCACTTATGAGTGAGTACATACCATGTTTGTCTTTCTGAGTCTGGGTTACCTCACTCAGGATGATATTTTCTAGTTCCATCCATTTGCCTGCAAACCTCATGATGTCATTGTTTTTCTCTGCTGAATAGTACTTCATTGTGTATATTACCACATTTTCTTTATTCATTCTTCAGTTGAGGGGCATCTAGGTTGTTTCCAGGTTCTGGCTATTACAAATAATGCTGCTATGAACATAGATGAGCATGTGTCCTTGTGGTATGATTGAGCATTCCTTGGGTATATGCCCAAGAGTGGTATAGGTGGGTCTTGAGGAAGATTGATTCCCAATTTTCTGAGAAACTGCCATACTGATTTCCAAAGTGGCTGTACACATTTGCATTCCTACCAACAGTGGAGGAGTGTTCCCCTTGCTCCACATCCTCTCCAACATAAGCTGTCTTCAATGTTTTTGATCTTAGCCATTCTGACAGGTGTAAGATGGTATCTCAGCATTGTTTTGATTTGCATTTCCCTGATGACTAAGGGTGTTGAGCAATTCCTTAAAATGTCTTTCAGCCATTTGAGATTCTTCTGTTGAGAATTCTCTGTTTAGCTCTATAGCCGGATCTCGGGTCCCCAGGCGCCTCCCTTGGCCCCGCCTTGTAGGCGTGACAGTTGCCGAAGTCTCAATGGGGGTTGGAACTTCCAGAACAAAGCTGGAATGGCTACCCACTACATAGCCCCCTTTTTTTTCTTAAAAATTTGGACTGTTAGGTGTTTTGATGTCTAGTTTTTTGAATTCTTTATATATTTTGGAGATCAGCCCTCTGTCAGATGTGGGATTGGTGAAGATCTTTTCCCATTCTGTAGGCTGTCATTTGGTCTTATTGACAATGTCCTTTGCTCTACAAAAGCTTCTTAGTTTCAAGAGGTCCCATTTGTTAATTGTTGCTCTCAGTGTCCGTGCTACTGGTGTTATATTTAGGAAGTGATCTCCGGTACCAATGAGTTCAAGACTACTTCCTACTTTCTCTTCTATCAGGTTCAGGGTAACTGGATTTATGTTGAGGTCTTTGATCCACTTGGACTTAAGTTTTGTGCATGGTGACAGATATGGATCTATTTGCATTCTTCTACATATTGACATCCAGTTGTGCCAGCACCATTTGTTGAAGATGCTTTCTTTTTTTCCATTGTACAGTTTTGACTTCTTTGTCAAAAATTAGGTGTTCATATCTGTGTGGATTATTGTCAGGGTCTTCAATTCGATTCCATTGGTCCACATGTCAGTTTTTATGCCAGTACCAAGCTGTTTTTATTACTGTAGCTCTATAGTAGAGCTTGAAGTCAGGGATTGTGATTGCTTTGTTGTACAAGATTCTTTTAGCTATCCTGGGTTTTTTGGTTTTCCATATGAAGTTGAGTATTATTCTTTCCACGTCTGTGAAGAATTGTGTTGGGATTTTGATGGGGATTGCATTGAATCTGTAGTTTGCTTTTGGTAAGATTGCCATTTTTACTATGTTAGTCCTACCTATCCATGAGCATGGGGGATCTTTCCATTTCCTGATACCTTCTTCAATTTCTTTCTTCAGAGACTTAAAGTTCTTGTCATACAGGTCCTTCACTTGATTAGTTAATTACCCCTTCGCTTGATTAGTTAGTTACCCCAAGGTATTTTATATTATTTGTGGCTATTGTAAAGGATGATGTTTCTCTGATTTCTTTCTTAGCCCTTTTATCGTTTGTATATAGGAGGGCTACTGATTTTTTTGAGTTAATCTTGTGTCCTGCCACATTACTGAAGGAGTTTATCAGCTGTAGGAGTTCCCTGGTAGAATTTTTTGGGTCACTTATGTACACTATCATATCGTCTGCAAATAGTGAAAGTTTGACTTCTTCCTTTCCAATTTTTATCCCTTTGATCTCCTTTTGTTGTCTTATTGCTCTAGCTAGAACTTCAAGTACTATATTGAATAAATATTGGGAGAGTGGACAGCCTTGTCTTGTTCCTAATTTTAGTGGAATCGCTTTGAGTTTCTCTCGATTTAATTTGATGTTGGCTGTCGGCTTGCTATAAATTGCCTTTATTATGTTTAGGTATGTTCCTTGTATTCCTGATCTCTCTAAGACCTTTATCATGAAGGGGTGTTGGATTTTCTTAGAAGTTCCATGATGGACTGAGTAGCTGGTTCAGGATAGACATGTGACTATCATATGCTTATAGAAAGCTCTAGAGTCTCCTATCTGAACAAAGACAGATAGGCCTCCAGACTTTGCTGTAAGGCTCTCTGATCGAGAGGCTATGAGGTGGCCAGGAAGTGATAGGCAGTTGTGCCTCTCTTCAGCATAAGCATCCACTTTAGCAGAAGACTTCCAACACCACAGAGCTGAAGAAAAGGTAAGCATCCAGCAGAGGAACTCCAGATCCAGGACTATAGACTATCCTGCCTGTGCCAGATACCTATCCCTGTAACTGCAGGCTGTGTGTCTCACTTGGCAACCACAGTTGCCAGAGAAAGACTCCCAGGGATCTCTGCCTACAACAGGCCTTTTTTTCTTTTGAGACAGATTGGTCTCAAATTCACTATGTAGTTAAGTATAACCTTGAATTTCTCATCTTCCTGCCTCCACCTTCCAAGTGCAAGGATTATAGGTATGTGCTACCATGCCATTTGTGAGGTGCCTGGGGTCAAATCCAGGCTTTGTGCAGGCTGGGCAAGCACTCTATCCACAGCTCTCTAGCCCTAACATACCATTTCTTGTTTCACCAAAGGAATGTCAGTCTACTGGATTAGAAGCAATCTGGATCTATTAAAGCACACTGAAGTCAGAGAAGGGAAGATTGAGCATTGTTCATAACACATCAGAGTGGGGAAAACCTGAAGATCATCCCACTCTACTCTGTATACAGAGGGAGAATGTGGTTTGTGGACATGTCCAGAGATAGAGCTAACTAAGGGGAAGGAGCCTAGGCTCTAGGTTCATGCTGTAATACTTCTAGATTTCTCATCTCACAAATGGATTCTGTCTTACCATTCCATTTTACCTGGTCATCTCATAGGAAGGCTACAGAGGCCCTCATGTCTGCCCTTCCTAAACACTAGGTTTGTGTTAGGCAAGTTTATAAGGGTTTGCTTTGTTTATTTTTTGTTTTGTTTTCAGATGTGTTTTGACAATGTAAGGAAAGGCCCCTCTTACCTTTTAAAGAAGTGGATAACAACTTCAGGGACCAAGGCTGAGGTCCCAAACAGCACTTCCCTGGAGATCACTGCTTCTCTAATAGCCTGGTAGAAAGGCCAAGAGGACAGCTTAGTACATGGAGGGAGACAATGACCAGGGACCCCATCAGAAACTAGCGTATAGCAGTTCCTTTTTCACTGAGGAACAACTTACTGGAAAAGAGATGGAGGTGACACTTTATGGGTGCCTGTCCAGGGTCAGGTCTTCACAAGATGGCTGGGCTGGTGCTAGGAGGAACTGGGGAGGGATTTCACTTCTTTGACCCCTCTGTGGTCATCATCAATCCATCAAAATATCCCCAATAAATCACCCAAAAGTACATATCAAGGCAGCTTCTAGACAAAGCCTTACCTAGAATGATCTAAAATAACAGCCTCCATAGGCAATTCAGGATTTGCCCTGAATTTGGCTCATACTGCCTTTCAACCTTACCTCTGCCATCAGCCTCCTATTGTAACCTGCTCACTAGTGGTTCTCATCCTACCCTGGGGAATCTCACTAAAGCCAGCTGTGAGTATACTGGGCTACTCTCTAGGCAAGGATAACTGCCTACAGCCAACTCTCATGTGTGTAACTAAAAGTAATGTGCTATAAAGGTCATATTTTACCTAGGCATGCATTTAAAGTTTGCAGCATTTTGTGGGGGGCTAAAGAGACAAGTCAGAGGTTAAAAACACTTGCTATTCTTGCAGAGGACCTGAGTTCAGGTCTAAGCATCCACCACCCAGCATATTGCACAGCTTGCAATCTGCCATGCTGCAGGCCAAGTCCACATGTTACAAACCCACCATAGAGTAGCTCAAGCCCACATGTTGTGGCGTGTCGCTGCTCACACGAAACATGAATCAGGATCCTGTTTTTGGCTTCATTTAGCATTGTTTATTAAGTATCCTCAGGTTTCAGGTGGAAACTCAAGCTGTTGGGCACCATTTGTAACTGAAGTTTTCCTGGTCTTGCCCAGCTCCCATGGCCCTGTGGCAACTTGGACCCAAGTAAACACACAGAGGCTTATATTTAATTAAAACTGCTCAGCCATTAGCTTAGGCTAACTATTGACTAGCTCTTACACTTAAATTAACCCATAATTCTTACTTATGTTAGCCATGTGGCTTGGTACCTTTACTCAGTTCTGCTTTCACATCTTGCTTCCTAGTTGTGTCTAGTTGGTGACTCCTGACTCAGCCTTCCTCTTCCCAGAATTCTCCTCTCTGCTTATCCTGCCTATACTATACTTCCTGCCTGGCTACTGGCCAATCAGCATTTTATTTATCAACCAAATCAGAGCAACACACATTCACAGCATACAGAACATCCCACAGCAAGGTACAAAGTAAAACTACTTGGAGTTCAAAAGAGAATACAGGCTGTTGAGCATAGGCTGTTTCCACACTGGTGGGTAAGGCTGCCACTCCCCACCTGCCCCATGTATAAAGGGAACACATTCCAGAAGGACACTTGTTAGCAGGAGGCACTGAGAGACTCACTCTGTGGCAAGTGAGAGGCTTACAAGGCCAGTGGGAGAAATCTACACTACCTAACCTGAAATTGGATCCAAGGTGCCTAATTATAATCAGATACTACTGGTTATGCAGTTCTGATAGTTTAGCTAAGGGAAATAAATGTTTCAGTGACAGGGAGACCACAAAAGAATATGTATGCTTACACACAGTTGTGAACATTTTATTCTTAAGAGAAAGATAAATTTATTCTTTCACCCTCAACTGACCATCCTGCAGAAATGCAGTTTGTGATGGTGAGTTGGCCTGAGGATATCTTAACCCCTTGAGGATCATGAGGAGTAGGCATTGTTAGGCTTAGATTGACCATGGATATCCTGAGCCTACCATAGGCTTGCAGATAGGAAGAGCTAAGCAACAGGCTGATTAAAATCATGTTTTCTCCCTACTTTCCAGCTTTATAAATACTTCATGTACTATAAATACTAATAACTGGACATGAAAACTGAGCCAAAAATGCAAAACACATATCCACACAAACAACTGCTGCTGGTCATGGTTCAAAGCAGCCTTCTACATATGGATAGAAATGTGGGCCATCCAACAACAGACTACTAGACACTAGGAAGGAACAACTGAGAGAGGTGTGGTGGCCCAGGCCAGCAATCTCAGCACTTATGAAGTGGAAGCCTCAGGACCAGAAGCTCAATGTTAATCTCATGCTACATAACAAGTTTGAGGCCAGCCTAGGCTATATGAGAACCTGTCTCAAAACAAATAAAAACCAACAGTGAAAATGAAATACTGACTGAAATGGATTAGTTGCAAAAGCAAAAGAGGCCATACAAATGCTACTGTGTGATTCATTTACATGGATTTCTAAAAGAAGCAAACTGTGGAAGACACACATGCAGATTGGTGTTCCTCTGGGGTCGGGGGTGATTGAACTGACAGCAAGAAAAAGTTTAGGGTTAGAAATACTCCATAATCTGACAGTAGAGATACTCACATGATTATTTAAACAGGCTAAAATGTACAGAACTATCCTTTTAGAATGGGTCAGTATTACAGTTCAGAGGTTATATCATGCTGAAGCTATGATAAAAAATCTCTTCAGGATATTGTTTTAGGCCTAGAACCTTCACTTCAAACTCAAGACATTTTTCTTCTGGTAGTCATTTCTGTCTTTATTGCTTATGATGATCATGTCTCTATTGTAATCATTCATAAAAGGGACTAAGCTTCTATCCAGTCCAATCGAAATACTGCAGTCTGTGCTTAATGTTTATAATTCAGGCCTGTCAGTCATTGATAGGCCTTACAGAAGTATTCAACAAGCTTGATAATGATGCTTTTAATGACTGTATAAATTGCAGCCCTTATTGATCTAATTTTCTACTGCCATACTGGGCAGTGGATGTCCAGCTGGCTCTAAGTGTCTTCTGTGTACTGACACTGAGAAAAGCCCACTTATCTCCTTCTCTTTCTACTTTTTTACTTCCTGGTTGGTATTGTTCTTTATCTCATTTCCATAAAACTACCTCACTAACAACTTTGTGAGTTGTTTATAGCTGGGCATGTTGGCATTAAAAAAAGAAAAACCTACCAGGCAACGGTAGTACACACCTTTAATCCCAGAACTTGGGAGGCAGAGCTGTGATACCAGCTACTCAAAAGGCTGAGGCAAGAGGATCACAAGTTCAAGACCAGCCTGGGCTACACAGACCCAGTCTCAGAAACAAAAAAATACCCTGGGGTTAAGGAAATGGCTCAGTGATTAAAAGCAGTTGCTACTCTTCTATAGGACCCAGGTTCAATTCCTAACACCTACACAACAGTTTACAACCTTCTGTAACTCTAGAAGATCTCATGCTTTTCAATCCCAGGAGATCTGATGCCTTCTTCTGGCCTCCACAGGCAACAGACATACATGCAGACAAAACACTCATACACATGAAATAAATTAATTAAATTAAATTTTTAAAAAAATCACTCTAGCTGGGTGGTGGTGGTGCATGCCTTTAATCCCAGCACTTGGTAGGCAGAGCCAGGTAGATCTCTGTGAGTTGGAGGCCAGGCTGGTCTACAGAGTGAGATCCAGGACAGGCACCAAAACTATACGGAGAAACCCTAAAACTAACAAACAAACAAAAAAACGAAAAGAAAAGAAAAAATCACTGAAAAGCCTGGGAATATAGGCCAGTAGTAGGGGCCCTGGATTCAAGTCCCATTATTGTGGGGAGGAAACCAAAAGAGGAGAGGCAAAGTAAAGGGGAAGGAAAGGAGAAGAGGGGGGGCAGGGAGAGGGCAGTATGTGGAATACATACCTGTAAGGCCAACACTCTGCAGGCTAAGAGAGAAGTACTAGGAATTAGAGTCCAGCATAGGTTACTAGGAAGAAACTGATTCAAAGAGAGACACAAAGAGAAAGAGACTAAGAAAGAGTGGAGGAGGAGAAGAAAAGAGAAAGGAGGAGAGAGGAAGCAGAGGAGGGGAGAGAAGAAAGAAAGAAAACAAAAACAAAACCAAAACCCAAGGCTTCCCAAGAAACAATTCTGCCTCCAACTTGGCTTTTCTGCTCCTGCCTCCATCCTGCTACAGAATTGTAACTCAGCAGCCCCCAAAGTTCTGTAAGCAAACTCCTGAATAAGAATCTCTAACTAGTCCATACACACATCTTGGTTCTGTTTCTCTGGCAAACCCAAATCACTGCACCATCTCTTAAACACTAGGTACAAAGCACAGAATATTTTTCTGACATGATAGGGGAAGATGTGCTCAGGAAGAGTGGAAGGCACACAGTACCAAAGAGTAAGCAGCAGCAACAGCCCCACGGTGCTTCAAATCTTTCTCTCACCTTTTCTGGTATAGCCTACATGGCCTTCCTTGTCTATCACCTCAATCCCTTGATGGTTCTCAAAACTTTGGGATGCAAAAACTCATTCTGTTGGTCTGGGCTGTAGATAAAAAGAGCATGAAGCAGAAGTCTGAGTTTCAGACCAGCAAGGGAACATCTTTACAGGGATCAGTGCAACAGCTGCCTTTCTCCTGACTCTCAAATGCTCACCTGCTATAGGTAGCCACCCAAGCTCTCTCCTGGGGCTGCAGAGGTAGGATCAGAGCCGATAACCACTTGGTCTTTGATTCTGACTGCAGCCTAGCAGTAGATCCCAGTGCATGAGATCCATTCTGTTTCCCTGGCTCAACTATATAAGACTCCCCATATTTTGAAATGACTCCCTCAATTCTGCTTGGCACAGATTGATCATATGTCTGCACCATCACCTGCCCAACTTCAATATCAATCTGCTAATTCTTCAAACTTCTTTGATCCTCAAGTTTATATGCTGAACAAGAAACAGTATACTGGTAGGCTAGGAAGTGCAAAGTATTTAGTGAATATGAGTAACTCTCTTTGATTTCTCTCATTCCCAAGTTGGGACCCCTATACTACCACCTGTTTATTGTGAGACCCTGAACAAGTTTTTAAAGCTTGCTGTACCTCAAGACTCCTCATTTATAAAAGGGAATAATTCCTACCCATAAGTAATCAGAATATGTCAAATGATGAATGGGAAAGGTTTGTATAAGATAATCTTTACAATGTAATTTGAGTGGGTTGAAAATTAGCTCAGCAGTAGAGTAAGTGTTTGCCTCGTATATACAAGGGCTTGGCTTTGATTCTCAGCACTGCAAATGAAAGTAACAATAAAAGTAATTTGTGGCTCCAGGTTTGTATTAATTTTTTAACAATGAAAAGTGTATCCACAGAGCTGAAGAGATGGCTCAGTAGTTAAGTGGACATATTGATCTTGCAGGGGACCCAAGTGACTCCTAGCATTCATATTGCTTGTAATTCAGTGCTCTTTTCTAGCCTTCATAGGAACTGCACTGACATGCACATATTTATACACACATATAATTAAAAGTATAAAAATTAAAATATAAATTTTAAAAAGGTCATCTACAGAGAAAATGTCACTTCTCAAAAAAAAAAAAAAAAAAAAAAAGATTCAATTTAGGTCAGGAAAACCCAGCAGGCTACAAATGGTACTGGCACAGGTCACAGTATGGCCAAGTTACCCAGAGTCTCTTGAGATGAAGTGACCACAAAGACAGCTGAGCTATATACTCCCTTCCCTTCCTGCTTATCAAGAAAGATGATTGGCAAAGTTCTTTTAAGCCAAAAGTTATTCAGGGGATACTTCATTTGGAAGAGATGAGGGATTAACTAGAAAATAAGAGGTAAATTGCATATGACCAAAGAATTATCTGAACCAACACAGCAGCTGAGCTGGCACAATCTGGTTCCCACTGCAGGTACAATTGCAGCCAGTGCACTCACACATTTTCTATTTTAATAACAACCCTAAGGTGGTTATAGTAGATGGGGCCTAGAGAGATTACATAATCTCTTTGTTCATAGTGTCAGAGCTGGGAAGGGTTTGAGTCAGACTGGGAAATTGAGCTTGTTTACTTCTCAAGTCTTATTTATGAATCTTGCTATGTAGCCCAGGCTGACCTCAAACTCATAATCCTACTATCTCAGGCTCTTGAGTATTGGGATCACAGGCCTGTGCTACCATGCCTGGCTTTAGGGTCTACATTTGTTTTCCTTTGGTTTTCTGAGACAGTCTCCCTATTATGTAGCTCTGACTGTCCTAAAACTTGCTATGTAAACCAGGTGGACATTAAACTCATAGAGATCCACCTGCCTCTACAGTCTGAGTGCTGAGATTAAAGATGTGTACCAACAAGCCTGGCCCAAGGTCTACATTTTTAACCATCACAGCACTCTGATATCCAAAGTAGTATATACTACTCATGTATTAGGTTTGTATGGCATGAACTAACAGTACTGAGACAGCCAGAGGATCAGCACAAGGACCTTCTGTAGACACCAAACTCTGTAGATGCTCAAGTCTCTTACATAGAATGATGCATTTGCATCATTATATACTTTATACATTATATACATTACAACTTAGATACATCTTACCCTAGCTCTTAAATCATGCCTAAATTAGATATAATTCCCATTGCATTATAAATGCTACCAAAGTACTGTTACACTGTTTTGCTTAGAGGATGATAAGAAAAAGCATTTGTTCATGTTTAGTACAGATATTGTCAGCCTAGGTAGGGTTAGTTCCCTGGATACAAAACCCACCATATATGCCTAAAAACTTAGACTAGCAGCTGATTACTCAGATGAGATAATGATTATACTGACTTATATTTTCTGCTCGTAAGTTCTAAATTTACAGGTCAGAACAGAAGCAAAATTTGTAATTAGAATTAGAATCAATTTCTTTCTTTTTTTGTTTTTATTGTTGTTTTAGTTTTGAGAATAAAAATGATTTGACAGATATACTAGTTAGAATCTCAAGTGAGGGATTGTCCAAATCAAATTGACCTGTGGCCAATCTTTAAGGGACTATCTTCATTAATGTTTCATGTGGGAGGACCCAGCTCACTGTGGCACCACTATCCTTAGGCAGGTCGGCCTGGGGTCTAAAAGAAAACTAGGGTAGCATGAGCCAAGGAGCAAGCCAGGTAGCAAGCAATATCCTCCATGGTTCCTGCTGTACTTCCTCAGCTATGAGTGAGTTCCTAGGCCACAAGTAAAGCTGGGGGGAATAGCAAGTAGTTCTGCCTTAAGATTCCTGTCTAGAGTTCCTGCCCTGACTTCCCTCAGTGATAGGCTATGATCTAGAAATTTAAGATTAAATGAGCCCTTTCCTCCCCTAAGTTGCTTTGAGTCAGAGCAACAGAGATGAACTGGAACAATAGGGTATAAAAACACCTACTCCAAAGAAGGCTGAAGACACAAACACCCCTGCTCCCAACAATGTTCTCTAGACTGGTTCATGACTCTAAGGGAAAATGAAAGAACATAGTAATCAGGTATCATGTTTTGACCTGCAAGGATAATTTTTAAAAACCCAAAACCTATCTTCCTAGGGTTCACGATACTTACATAACTGGCATTTCCATTGATGACATTAAAGACTGTGGTGTATCCATACAAGCAAGCCTACAGAATGAGAAATCAGTGGGTAACTTTCTGGTTTCAAGCATAACAGAATCCAGAAATCATGAAATTCCAAGTACTACTACTTAAGGGAAAATGATAGACTTTATTCCAGTGGCTGGCATCAACAGAACTACCTTTGAAGAAGAAAACAGAACATTCTTATGAGTTCCTGGTAGGGAGTCAGAGCCTGCAGGAACAAAAATAGTTCCCAAACAATACAGGACCGTGGCAGTTTGAATGAAAATGACCCCCATAGAATCCTAGGAAGTGGCATTATTGGAGGTGTTGCCTTGTAGAAAGTATGTTACTAGGGGTGGGCTTTGAGGTTTCAGAAGCTCAAGCCAGGTCTAGCGGCTCACTGTCTCTTCCTGCTGCCTGAGGATCCAGACCCAGAACTCTCAGCTACTTCTCCATGTCTGCTTGCTTGCTGCCATGCTTCCTGCCATGATGATAATGGACTGAACCTCTGAAGCCAGCCCCAATTAAGTGTTTTCCTTTATAAGAGTTGCCATAGTCATGACATCCATTCATAGCAATAAAACTCTAAAACACAGGACCAAGGCTCCTATGGCTAGCACAATAGGAGGTGGACACAAGGCTTATAGCCAGGGAACAAACCCATGTTTTGTGTTCAACTAGCAAACCCTGAAAAAGTGGTACCTAAGAGTTTCACCAGTGTTGTCTCCAAGCAAAGCCACCAAAAAACCCTGCCTTTGCTAGGGAAAGGCAGATATACGGCATGGGTAGAAATACAGCCAGCATGTTATGGCTTTACTAGGGGCAATTGATTCCCAGTCCTCAGTGAGGAGCTGATTGGGGGTGGACTAGGGTAAGAAGGGTACTATAGTTTGGTCAGGAATATCTCCCAGAGATGCTTTAACAGGATATGAATGGGTTAAAGACTTGGTCTCCAGCTTGGAGTGACATTGGAAGGAAGTATATAAAGTGTAAATCTAGTCTTATCAATAAAAACCAGGAGTCAGATATCGGAGTAAAGCCTGAACAATCAGAGAAGCAGGAGAGAAGCCACAGTTGCTTCCCTTCTCTTCCATTCCTCCAGTCCAAAAGGGCCAAGAGCCTGTGTCTGTCCTGCCTTATCACTTCCTGTTCCTCTCTGTACAGACCTCCAGACATCTATGGTTAACTAGCAGCTTGCTCCACCATCTGACTCCAAGCAAGCTTTATTTGTCAGAACACAAACAAAATGTCATACAACAGGTATCTAAAAAGAAGTCTTCAGGACATTGAGGACATATCCTTGGAAGGGACTGTGGAATCCCAGTCTCTGTTTCTTTTGTCCACTGGGTGCCATGAAGTAAACAGCCTCTCTCCCTGTTCTCCAATGAACTCCCACTATTCTGTGCTGATTCCCTACAGAGTCAAAAGCAATGGAGCAAAGTGAGCATGGAATGATACCTCCGAAACTATGAGCCAGAATGAGATTTCTTCTTTTTTTCCCCTGTATTTATTTATTTATTATGAATATCAGAAAGGTCAGAAGACAACTTGCAGGAGTTGGTTTTCTCTTTCCATTATATGGGTCTCAGGGAGAGAAATAGAGTTGAGGGCCTTAGCCTGCTAAGCCTCTCAGTGGCCCTTAATAAACTTTCCTTTTCTTAAAGATTTAGTTTCACTATTTTTAATTATTTGTATATATGTATGTATGTATGTATGTATGTATATATGTATATATATGTGGGAGTATGTGTACATGAGTGCAGGTGCCCCACAGAGGCTAGAGGCTGGCATCAGATACCCCTGGGACTAGAATTACACACAGTTGTGAACTGCCCAGTGTTAACACTGAACTCAGATCCTCTACAAGAGCCAGAAGAGCTTTTAACCACTGAGCATTCTCTTCAGCTCCAACCCTTTTTAAAAAGCTTTTTTTTGTTACCTGTGTGGGCATATGAAATTTTTGTTTTTATACACTGATTACCTCAAGTATTTGTTAAAGTAACAGAAAGCTGATTAACACAGAAAATAAGAGACACTTCCATGAGGCTTGTGGCCAGCAGTATTTCCCAACTCTATTTCCCAACTTCTATGGTAGAAGTTCAAAGAAAGGATGATTTTATGACATGGGCTTTTGAGAAGTCCAGAGCCTGATTGAGTTAAGTGGAATAGGGATATAGGTATAGGAAAAGTAGACAGAAGTCACAGGAGGACCTATAATCATCTGTTAGAGACCCAGAGCTGGAGAGATACAGCTGAGGTCAGAAGATGTTGGGTATTCCAAACTTTACCCATTTTCCTGATGCTAGTGGTTGGTCAACTCACCACAGGTGTTGTCGTCACAGGCAGAAAAACTGTAGGAGAGAGGAGTGTTAATGACCATGGCTACCCAGGATGGTAAGTCCTGAAGGAACACCACCTCCTGAGAACTTCCTGTAGCCTTCTAAGTGCTCAAACCTTAGGGGACATCTGTTACTTGTTTTCCTTTCTCCTAATAAAAATAACAACTATAGGGATGGAGAAATGGCTCATTCATTAGTTTGTGGCATAAACATGAGGACCTGGATTCAAATCCCTAGTACCCACATAAAAAGCCAGATGCAGTAGCATGTGTCTATAAAGGCAGAGACAGATGAGATGGATCCCTGGAGCTTATGGGTTTATTAATCTAGCCAAATCTGTGAGTCCTGGTTTAGGGAGGCACCCTGTAACACATTTTTGAAATGAGTAGAGAATAATAAAGGAAGACATCAGGTGTCAACCTCTGATCTCCATATATCCATATGTAATGCACATGCATGCGTGCACCTCCCAAGTGCTGAGATTACAGGTATGTACCATGACATCCAAATCTATGTGGTGTGGTGTTGGGGATTAAACCCAAGGCTTTGTGCATGCTAGGGAGGCACTCTACCAACTGGCTATATCCTAGTCCTTCAAGTACTATGTGTGTGTGCATGTAAGTGTGTGGGTGTGGTGATTTATTTGTGCTGAAATGTGGTGATATTTTATTTGTATGTTAATAAATAAAGTTTGCCTGGAGATCCAAAATAAATTAGAGCGGGCAGTTTTCTGTTATAAACCACACCTTTCCCCACCTATTTCTGAACAAGAGAACCAGCTCACCTGCAGTTCGGAAAAGACTGGGGGTCAGCTTGCTGCTGTCAGGGCTCACAGTTGACTTTAAAGGGGCAGAGGAAAAGGTTAGTTGGATGATGGTTTTTATTATTTTAGAAAGCCAACAATTTGCCAGGCAGTGGTGGCGCATGCCTTTTAATCCCAGCACTCAGGATGCAGAGGCAGGTGGATCTCTGTGAATTTGAGCCCAGCCTGGTCTACAGAATGAGTTCCAGGACAAGCTCCAAAGCTACACAGAGAACCCCCAACTCAGAAAAAAAAGAAAGAGAGAGAGAGAGAGAGAGAGAGAGAGAGAGAGAGGAAGAAAGAAAGAAAGAAAGAAAGAAAGAAAGAAAGAAAGAAAGAAAGAAAGAAAGAAAGAAAGAAAGAAAATAAAGCCAACAATTATAAAGGGGCTGAAACTTATGAGGTTCCTAGTCCATGTATCTTTAATCTAAAGAGAGATGACAAGAAGCATCAGATTTTAAAGGTAGTTCAACAGCAAACAGAATCTCTTGGCCAGTCTTAATTCCTGATGTCACATTTGTATTACCACTCAGACAGAACAGGCTAGCGTAGAGAAACTACAGTAAGTCAAAATGAATGTGCCAAATGGATCAAATAAATAAAAATAAACTAACAAGCCAAGTGGTGAGCTTTATGAAGAAACTTCCCAGAACATTAGGAAGTCCTAGCACCATGGAGAAGATTGTCAACTAACAGCCCTTCAGTGAGTCTAGAATAGTCCCCTGGCAACGGATAGCATGCAGAGACTAACAGCCCTTCCGTGAGTCTAGAACAGTCCCCTGGCAACGGATAGCATGCAGAGACTAACAGCCCTTCCGTGAGTCTAGAACAGTCCCCTAGCAACGGATAGCATGCAGAGACTAACAGCCCTTCCGTGAGTCTAGAACAGTCCCCTAGCAACGGATAGCATGCAGAGACTAACAGCCCTTCCGTGAGTCTAGAACAGTCCCCTAGCAACGGATAGCATGCAGAGACTAACAGCCCTTCCGTGAGTCTAGAACAGTCCCCTAGCAATGGATAGCATGCAGAGACTAACAGCCCTTCCGTGAGTCTAGAACAGTCCCCTAGCAACGGATAGCATGCAGAGACTAACAGCCCTTCCGTGAGTCTAGAACAGTCCCCTAGCAACAGATAGCATGCAGAGACTTTCCAATGCCATCAGTCTCACCACTTGTCAAAGAGCAACTGTCAGCTCAGAGGCTTCAACAAGTTCTTAGAAAAACAAAGCTAATCTGAGCTTTCCACAGGCTGTCTTTCCTTTCATTTCTTGAGACAGGATTTCTCTGTTAAGCCCTGGCTATCCTAGAACTCACTCCATAGACTAGGGTGGCCTCAAACTAAAAAATCCTCCTGCCTCTGCCTCCTGAGTGCTGGAATTAAACATGTGTACCACCACCACTCAGCTTCCACAGGCTGTCTTGAGGGGCTGATATTTATGAATTTAAGAAACTCCTTATACATCAAGCTGGGTGACAAATACTTGGTCTGAGCTCACTATCAGGAATACAATCCTGCCCTGGAATACTGCCTACAATGAAATATGGACTCTGACTTCAAAGGCCTGCCCTTAAGTTTGTCATGGGGCTTCAGGAATTGGCTATGTATGAAGAATTCCCACTAGTGAGTGGCACAGACGTGTCTGATGGGAACAGCAAAAGTCATAAAGCCAGAACAGCTGCTTGACAAAGATCCAGCAAAGCTGAGCCACATGATGGCCACTGTGCCACCTTTGGTTTTCATGTCCACCTGTTGCATACTTGGGGCACTTTTAATATTTGTGCAATTTGGGGGTGTTGGATTGATAGAAAATTTCTTATGAATCATTCATGCCTTCTCCCAGGAATGCTGCTTCTAAGGTTCCCCATGACAGAACATACTACGCCTCCTGCTTTTAGGGAGATATTCTTATCTACTTGAAGGTCCTCTTTATGCCTTGGAGGTTATGACACACATGAAGAAGCCAGAGTTCTCTTTATGAGGCTATGAGACATTTTTGAAACATCTGTCCCTGTACTTATGCAGGAACAAGATATTCAAAACAAAGTAAACTCAAAAAGGTCAACAAGATTCAGTGGGCCAGAGGAGTTAGCCACAGTTTACAAGATTACAAGCCTCTTCCCACTATACACTCAGACAATTACGTGGCATATGCCTCTGCCCTACACAGAGACATATTAATGAGCAAAGTAGGGAGTGGAAAGATGATAAAAGAATGGGATGTCAGGACCTTCCTTTCTTAGAAAAGTTAGCACATGCAGAGCCACTGTGGTGTCATATGACCAAGGAACAACAGAATGCCAGGATTAGACATATAGACAAATTCTATAAAGATATAAAATATAAACATTGTATTATGCCAGAATTTGAATAACTGAAGCAGCTTTGGCCTGAGGATTTTTCCTGGGCACTCTGACCACATTTTGGTCTAGTGTCCTTGTAGCCACAAAGGCTACTAGCCTGAGAACAGGCTGTCATATGCCTCTAGATTCTTAAAAATTGGGTTTTTGGTTAATGAGTAAGAATTGATAACTGTTTATTAATGATGTCAAAACTTGAGGGCAAATGATTGGAAATGGTAACTCTGTTCTGTCCTAGTTTATTAATGATGACCAAAAGATGAGCAAAAGGAAATGAATCACATGTCTAAAAACAAAAATGGTATGATCTATGTTTTGGAACACCATGAATGTATCCCTGCTTACTAAATTCTGTATAAATAAAGGAGCACTCTGGCTGCTAGTCAGTCAGGCTGCAAGATTCTTCCAACCATGATGCCTGGCTCACCTCCTTCTCCCCACCAACTTCTTACATCCTTTGCTGGGACCTGTCCCACCCGGGATGGCTCCTTCAGAGTAGGACAAGCCATACAGAGATATGCTTCCTCTCTGTCCATCTCTCCTAAAATGAAACTAATAAGTGTCCTGTATCTGATTCCTCCCATTGCTGCTCTTGCATCCACCCATCTTCAGACCCTGCCCTCATTTGGAGATGGACTCCAATAAGTAAGCTCTAGCTGGGTTATGAATAGAATTATAACTACACATTTTTGTAAAGTGAATCCCCTAGGCAGTATGTACAATGACAGGATTAGTTACCAAACCCCACCTCATTTCATTCTATGCAAGGGTAAAACCATGTGAAGGTAATTCTAGCCAGTCTTGAACCACAAACATCTGTGCACACATGAGCTCATGAGACATACCTTTGGTCATTCAGGTAGTGTTTGGATGCATCTTCAGAAATCAGGCAATAATCTCAACACATTCTCATCTCTGGAAACCACAGCCATCAGCACACACCACAGTTCAGCTGCACATTTGATTTCAAGACAATGTGTCCCTGGGTTTTGATATAATGATAGTTCTGTGTGTCAATCATAATCAGACCTTCTGACTTCTTAGACAGCTCCAGCAACCTCCCACTGGAACTGCCATATCCCTGGCTTCTGGTTGTCAACTGCCTCCCTGGTGGCATACTAAGAGCCCTGGCAATCCCTAACCTCTCATCCACCTCCATGGCTATTTCATTCAGTCTTGCTCCCCTCCTCCTTTTCTTAATTTGAAGAAAATACATAAAATACAAAAAATAATTACATAATAGAACCCCTTACCCAGAATTAGCAACTGTGAAACATCTAGTTATATTTGTTTCTCGTTTTATTTTATTTTTTAAAACAAACCATTATTCTGTTTCAAGCTATTTGATCACACTGTGATTGTGCTATTTACTGGAAAAACTTGTTTCTAGTTGTAGTGTGGCTCAGCCCTAGCACCTTTCATCCAAGAGCTTTCTGCTTGAATATTGTAAACATGATTAAATAAAAAAAAGGGTCAAGAGGCAGATCAAGCAACTACCTGACAGGAAGTGAACATAGGATTATTAAGAAAAAAATATAGAGTAAGAGGGAGTCAGGTGGATGAATAGAGACCTACAGGAAGTAGAAGGGAGGGACATTGAGTTTAAGGAGGATGGTTGGAGGTGGTGTAGGAGAAAGAAAGCTTCCAGGATGTTGGCGAAGGAGGAAGGTCAGCTGGGTGCTTTCTCTGCCTCTATGAGCTAGCAGGCTTTCACCCCAGCATCTGGCTCCTGAGTCTTTATTGGTAAAAATCAAACGATTGAAATTTTGATAAAAACAACATTATCTCATTCCTTCACCATTCTATCAGAGATACCACTGTTATGAGTTCAGGGTGTAATCCTTCAGTATATATATATATATATATATATATATATATATATATATATATATATATACTCATAAATAACTACCTTGTTAATTCAACTTACAATTGAAACAAACAGATTTACAGGATCTAATAAATCTATCCACTGAAGAAATCTTTGAAAAAAGGACTGAAGATGGTGGGAAAGAGACACACCAGAGAGTAAGTTGAAAGTAATAAGACTTAACAAGGTAGTCAGTTCATTTTGGCAGGGGCGTACTTACTTACGATACTGTATGTAGTCTGACTTTTACCAAATTTATCTTCTCTAACCACTTGGGATAAAGTTTCCCTTAAGATTTAAAGCTGAGGCTGGAGAGATGGCTCAGTGGTTAAGAGCACTGGCTGCTCTTCCAGAGGTCCTGAGTTCAATTCCCAGCAACCACATGGTGGCTGACAACCATTTGTAATGAGATCTGGAGCCATCTTCTGGCTTGCAGGCATACATACAGGCAGAACACTGCATGTGTAATAAATAAATAAATTTAAAAAAAAAAAATTAAAACCCAGAATTGGGATTCAAATGTTTCTGTTCATATCCCTATTTGACCTCAAGTAATGATCTAGAAAGACGTAACTCTTGCCTGACTTTCTGTGCTGTTATGAGGCTTGACAATAAGAGGCAGACACCCCAACAAGGGCTCACTGAGCTAGGACTGCAGCTCACCTCACACGTGGAGGTGTGTTTTGCCCCAACAAGCTGTCCATCTTCAAAGCAGCTCAGCCTTATTTTGAGGATCCACAAACAAGGGTAGGCTAAAACTTAGGTTAAGGTCAAGGCTTTAACAGAGTTATCTAGAGCCTTGGGGCCCCACGGGAACATGTGAAACCCGGCCAGGCTGCAGGCACAGGTTACATGCTGTACTTCAAAAACTTTGTTTAAAAAAAAAAGGGAGGGTAGACTTTAATCTTTTTTTTGTTTGTTTGTTTTGTTTTGTTTTGTTTTGTTTTTCGAGACAGGGTTTCTCTGTGTAGCTTTGTGCCTTTCCTGGAACTCACTTGGTAGCCCAGGCCGGCCTCGAACTCACAGAGATCCACCTGCCTCTGCCTCCCGAGTGCTGGGATTAAAGGCGTGCGCCACCACCGCCCAGCCTCTTTTTAAATTACATGTAGAAAAGTTATTTAGCATTGGTTGGACTAAATATGTCATTAAGATTATGTCAGTTATTTCTTTTTTAACTGTTTAATGTGACCACTAAAAACATTGCCCCACAGTGACTTCTGTGCCTGTGACTTGCTGGGCACAGATGGTTTCTTTTCTTTTCTTTTTGTTTTGTTTTGTTTGTTTGTTTTTTCGAGACAGGGTGTAGTTTTGGTGCCTGTCCTGGATCTCGCTCTGTAGACCATGCTGGCCTCAAACTCACAGAGATCCGCTCTTGGAGACTCCAGCAAGTGCCTCCTCCTCTTCTCGGAACTTACTGGAAGTTGGCCCAGAGTGCTTGACTGCACAAGAGGAGGAGCCTACCGGTGTGTCCCGTGCTGTGGGATGTTCTGTATGTCAAATGTGTTGCTAATTAGTCAACAAATAAAACACTGATTGGCCATTGGCTAGGCAGGAAGTGTAGGCGGGACAAGGAGGAGAATAAAGCTGGGAAGTGGAAGGCTGAGTCAGAGAGACACTGCCAGCTTCCATGATGACAAACAGTATGTGAAGATGCCGGTAAGCCATGAGCCATGTGGCAAGGTATAGATTAATAGAAATGGATTAATTTAAGCTGTAAGAACAGTTAGCAAGAAGCCTGCCACGGCCATACAGTTTGTAACCAATATAAGTCTCTGTGTTTACTTGGTCGGGTCTGAGTGGCTGTGGGACTGGCAGGTGAGAGAGATTTGTCTTGACTGTGGGCCAGGCAGGAAAACTCTACAGCTACAGTCCCGCCCTTCTCCTCTGTAGGCAGCTCCTCTTTGTTCTGTTTCTCACCATAGAAGAATCCATAGCTTCCGGGAACAGAGGCACTCCTACTTCACATCTCCAGTTACCACAGAGATACTGTAAGGAGACAGTATAAGCGCTGCAAGAGTGCAGAGGCGGGCGGATCTCTGAGTTCTAGGCCAGCCTGGTCTACAAAGTGAGTTCCAGGACAGTCAGGGCTACACAGAAACACCCTGTCTTGAAAAAGACAAACAAAAAACAAAAGTCAACTGTACACAAGTTTGGTCAAGTCAGAGCTAGCTACATGATTTTCGTAGCTCAGTGAAAAACAAAAATATTATACCATTTATTAAAAAGGTATTGAGAGTTCCAAAAGTGTAGATCATTGAAGCAAGTGTGGAGAAGCTGACTCCGGGTAGAGTGTGCCAAACCCGCAGCCAGACCAGTTAGGTTTGGTTTGTTTTTTTCCCAGCATTGGGTCTGGAATGAAAACTGAAAGGACTGCAGAGAAGGACTGGCTAATTATAATTTCATTACTGTGGAGAGACTGAAAAGATGCGTTCCAGAAAAGCCTTCCTTGCCCACCTCTGTCAGAACTAGCATCTTGTGACAACAGATAAAAACCTTTTAGAATCTATTGATTTAGCAGGTAACTAGTTTCTACTAAATCAAAAGCTAAGGATAGTATCTTGAGCCTATAAGAAGGCTTCTTCGTCTCTGTGTATATGCCTTTCTGATGTACCCACCAATTTAATTTAAGCTTGCTTTGATTTATAACTTTCTCTGTTCTGTAAAACTATTAAAACTTTGTGAAACTGCTTCCACATTGAAATATGGGATTTGGGATAACCTAAATCTATGTTCCTGCTGGGCAGTGATGGCTCACGTCTTTAACGGGAGGCAGAGCCAGGCAGATCTCTGTGAGTTTGAGGCCAGCCTGGTCTACAGAGCTAGATCCAGGACAGGCACCAAAACTACACAGAGAAACTCTGTCTCGAAAACAAACAAACAAAAAAATCAAAAACAAAACCAAATCTCTTCCCAGCCCATGATCACTCAAAATGGCTCCAGAATAAACTTATGTCTTATTGCCTTTAAGATGAGAACTGTGTTTTTTTGCATCAACAGGTCAAATCCACTTCTTCTGTTGAATGCCAGATCAACTAAATACCACTTACAGAGTCAAATAGGCCTTCCCTACCCTCTCTCATTCCATCTTTCCAGTGTCAGGATAGATGGACTAGTTGGTATGCACTTGAATTTGTGCATAGAGTGTACATGGTTTTCAGCAGGACTCCAGAGTCCAGAGCTGGAGCCCCTAAACAACACTTCTATGTCATGCCAATATCTCCAGGTCTATTTTTTCACCAGGAAAAAGGGATAGTACTTGTACTAATCTTAAGACCTTGCTGAAGATTGAAGGAAATGACTGAGCCAGGCTATAGTGGTTTAAATAAAATGGCCCCAATGGCCTATAGGGAGTGACACTATTAGGAGGTGTGGCCTTATTGGAATGGGTGTGGCTTTTGGGGGGAGACAAGTCACTGGCTTTGAGGTCTAAGAAACTCCAGCCATGTTTAGTGGCTCAAGGTCTCTTCCTCCTGCCTTCAGATCCAGATGTAGAACTCTCAGTTCCTTCTCCAGCACCATGTCTACCTGCATGTCACCATGCTTTCTGCTATGAAAACCTCTGGGCTGTAAGCCAGCCCCAATTAAATGTTCTCCTTTATAAGAGTTACTGTGGTCATGGTGTCTCTTCACAGCAATATAAACCCTAAGACACAGGCTGAACCCATTGGAGGTAGCCAGTAATAGCCATGACCACCCACCTGGAAGTTATCAACCCTTGCTTTTCCCACCCAGGAACTCAGGCCTTCTTTTTGTCAGTTTATGGGGCTCTGCTGTTCAATTGCTTAGTTCATTTGGCTCACTTTGCTACAGCCTTTAGCAGTTCTCTCCATAGCTTCAAAAAGTGAACCTGCCTCAGTATTCCCATTATGCCCAGAAATACATTTGTGGTAACATAGTCTTTAGCATATAGCATTGTTGACCTAAGTCATCAAAGGATGAGGGGTGCCCCAGAATAAACTGACCCAACAGTTAATGATGTCAAAAATGCAAATATTTTAATGTTCATTTTTATACTACACTTTACATTCAGCACTTGAAGAAAATGATTATGGTGTTTTAAAAATGCAACTATCAGGTTAGACACAGTCCTTCATGATTATACCTCATCAATACCTAAGGACACTATAAGTCAATGAATACAATAAGAAAAATAATGGGGAAATTCAGTTTAATACACAGAAATTCAAGAGGAAATTTCAAGACTTTGATCAGAAGCTTTCAGTGCTGGTACTATACGCTACTGCATTGTAGACCAATGTCCAGAGCAGGCTAAGGAGAAGAATGCTTACCCTCTGAAGACATGATCTAAGAAACGGGGGACCAAAAAAAAAAAAAAAAAAAAAGAAAAGAAAAGAAAAGAAGAAAATGGGGGACCGAGCATTCTGTGGGAACCAGTTAGCTATCAACAAGTCCCTAGTAAGGACAATATGGAGGCAGCTATAGGAGCCTGAGCCTGTCTCACAAAACAAAGCCATGGAGCAGTACTCATAAACAAGCATGATGAGGTTTTGTCATCTACAAATAATTTTCACGTTGTTGATGTTGTTGAAAGGATTCCAGCTATGGCTCTTTTCTGGCATGAGAAGCTTTGGGTGAACACCAGCCATGGGATGACCTACTGATGGACCTTCTCAAAGTACTCTTTGGAAGCTGTTGGACTTGGCTTGATCTGAAAATTAAAATTAAATTGGGTAAGAGAGACATCATGATAGTAGTCTCAACAGCTCAGAGCTCCAGTTTTAAACTAAAATTTCTTCACTTTTGAAGATTAGCCTATTTTTTTTCAAAACATATAGATGAAAGCTAACTAGCAGCCTGTGTAGGAACTGTCCACCTCAGTGTCACCCACCCACATGCAGCCAGCACCTCTGTTGGCTCCCTTGATAGATTATTCTCGAGGCAGAGAGACTTGGAATTGGGGCCTGGTGCTCTGAGGAAAACAACATACCGTAGGGGACTCTGGTGTCCAGTTGGCAGGACAGACTTCTCCATGGGTCTCCACAAACTGGAACGCCTTTACCAAACGGAGGGTCTCTTCCACACTGCGGCCCACCGGGAGGTCGTTGACACTCAGATGCTTGATGACACCATTAGGGTCAATAATGAAGAGGCCTCTGCACAGAATTTATCCTCATCAGTGCTAACAGAAGTAGGGCCAACAACTCTCATTTCTATGCTTTTATGTCTTTGATTCTCTTTTAGTAAATTCATTAAAATGTCAAATGCTTAAAAATGGGAGTTTAGGGACTGAAGAGATAGGGACTGAAGAGACTGCTTAGCAATTAATAGCTTATACTGTCTATCCAGAGGACCTGAGTTCAGTTTGTAGAACCCATGTAGGGCAGCACACAACTGCCTGGAAATCCTGCTCCAGGGGACCTGACATCCTCTTACAGCCTCCAAGAGCAAGTTTACCAGCATGCACATACTTCCACATAGTCACATATACATAAATAAAATTAAACCTTAAAAAGAGAAACTAGTGCTGGAAAGATGGCTCAGAGGTTAAAAACACTGGCTACTCTTCCAGAGGTCCTGAGTTCAATTCCCAGCAACCATATGGTGGCTCACAACTATTTATAATGAGATCTGGTGCCCTCTTCTAGTGTGCAGGCATACATGCAGACAGAACACTGTATATATAAAATAAATAAATCAATCTTTAAAAAAAGAAAAACCAACTTGGAATTAGTATTATACAGAAAGTTTATCACCTTTTAGTAATGACAGATGCTTTGATAATGTCAGGCTACCATGTACAGCATATGTTATGGAACATTGCAAAACTGTACCCACAATGTGACGTATCTAAAAGGAACAAACTAGAAACAATAAAGACTTTTATTCAGTGACCTAGAAGGCATTCTTTAGACTCCCGTATCAGACTCTGGTAAAGTAACCACATATATGTAAGAAGAAGAGATTATGTTATCTACATCCAGTGAATATTTAAAACTTTCCCTTTTGATTTATTTGTGTGTATTGTGTATGCATGCATGCAAATACCTATGGAGTCCAGAAGAAGGTGTTAGATTCCCCGGAGTAGGAGTTATAAGTGGCTGTAAGTGGTGCAATGTGGGCCCTGAAATCGAACTCTGTCCTCTGCAACAGCAGTAAGTATCCATAACTGCTGAGTCATCTTTCCAGTACCTCACAATTTCTTTTTGTTTTTTTCCTCCCCCTAATGAGACAAGGTCGCTCTACACAGTCCTAGCACTCACTAATTAGATCAGGCCTAGAACTCACAGAGATCTGCTTTTCTCTGCTTCCATAGTGGTGGGGTTAAAGGCGTATACCACCATACCCAGCTTCAAAATCCCTCTTAAAGGGATACAGGGACTTCAATTGTCAACTACATAGGGAAAGGGCAAAGTACAGAGGGGCTTCTTCTCCTGTCTGAATCCAGGTTTTGGGCCTGATCTTATTCTTCTTGTGCCTGATCTCTGAGGGACCCAGCTGCAGTCCCTAGAAAGTAGTAGAGGCAGACCTAGGAAGGAACAGAGCCCACAGACTCTAGAATCTAGAGAGAAGACTAACTTGTCAGCTCTACTCAGCTTTCTCTGTTAGCCCCAGAAAGAAACTAGTAATAGTCACTACAAAATTAGAAGATCCAGTGTGGTAGTTTGAACGTAATTGGTCCCCATAAATTCATTGGGACTGGCACTATTAGGAGGCGTGGCTTGTTAGAGTAGGTATGGACTTTTTGGAGGAAGTGTGTCACTGTGTGGGTGGGCTTTGAGGTCTGATATATGCTTAAGTCACACCCAGGGTCTCAGTTCACTTCTGTGTTCAAGAAGATAAACAGATTAAAAAATGGAATAAAAGGAGAGGGTGATATCAGGGCAAGATCCCACCCAGCTAAGTTTCCAACTTGTGAAAAGGAATTAAAGAAAAGCTTAGTGCTGGGTGTGGTGGTGCACACCTTCCCAGTACTCCAGAGGCAGAGGCTGGTGGATCTCTGAGTTTGGGACCAGCCTAGTCTACAGATCCAGTTTCAGGACAGCCAAACTTAGACAGTGAAGGAAACCACCAAAACCAGAAAGCTGGTAAAAATGTAATTGAATGAGGGGCCATGTTCCAGCCCTAGTAAGCAGCAGAACTTGGAAGCTTTGGCCATGGGATTCCAGCTTTAAAGATAGAAGAAGGGTTATGAAATCTGCCTCCATGACTAAGAAAAGCCGCCGAGGCCAGGAATATGTCAGGGTTGTCCTTGAATGGAGGCCTAGTAGACCACTGCATAAAGCTGTGAAGTTGAAGCCTGGACTGTCTTGGACACCCCAGGTTGTTGGAGATGCCAGAGCTATATGGTATACCTTCCCAGGAATGGGGAGTGCAACTAGCCCAAGAGAAAGAAGTGTGCTGCAATCAACAAAGCTGAAAGGAGTTGGAGATCTGAAGAGTGCTTTGACATCAGACATGGCTAGGTTTTGGTCTTGCTTTGGTCCAGTATTTCCTCACCATGTTCCCTTCCCTATGTTTTGGAATGGTAATGAATATCTGCTGTGGGATGGTCTGTATGTCAAGTGTGTTGCTGATTGGTCAATAAATAAATCACTGATTGGCCAGTGGCTTGGCAGGAAGTATAGGCGGGACAAGGAGGAGAATAAAGCTGGGAAGTGGAAGGCTGAGACACTGCCAGCCGCCATGATGAGAAACAGCATGTGAAGATGCTGGTAAGCCACGAGCCATGTGGCAAGGTATAGATTAATAGAAATGGATTAATTTAAGCTATAAGAACAGTTAGTAAGAAGCCTGCCACGGCCATACAGTTTGTAAGCAATATAAGTCTCTGTGTTTACTTGGTTGGGTCTGAGCGGTTGTGGGACTGGCAGGTGAGAGAGATTTGTCCTGACTGTGGGCCAGGCAGGAAAACTCTAGCTACAAGTATCCTGTGCTATTACATGTTGGAAGTATGTGATCTGTCTTTTGATTTTATAGGGGATCACAGTTAAGAGACTGCATGAATCTCACTAGAGACTTTGAACTTTGGACTTTTAAACATTGTTGAGATTGTGATAGACTATGGGGACTTTTGAAGTTGGACTAAATGCATTTTGCATTATGATACTACTACAAACTTATGGAGGCCAGGGAATGGAATGTGGTAGTTTGAATGTAATTGGCCTCTATAAGCTCATTGGGAATGGCACTATTAGGAGGTGTAGCTTTGTTGGAGTAGGTATGTCCTTGTTGGAGGAAGTATGTGGGGATGGTCCCTGAGGTCTCATATATGTTCAAGCCACATCCAGTGTCTCAGTTCACTTTCTGTTGCCTGCAGATCAAAGATGTAGAATTCTTAGCTCCTTCTCTAGCACCATGTCTGCCTACATGCTGCCATGTCCCACCATGATGATAATGATGAACCTCTGAACTGTAAGCCACCCAATTAAATGTTTTCTTTTATAAGAGTTGCCATGGCTATGATGTCTCTTCACAGCAACAGAAACCCTAACTAAGACATACAAGAAGGAAGCATAACAGACTACACTTTCTCCTGCCACTGCTAACTATGGAGGAGCTTGGCTTTGGTTTACTAAGGAAAACAGTAATCTTGAAGTCAACAAGGCTGAATTCCAAAAGGCTGCCAGCACTGAGTTTCAAGATGAGTTGGGTTCAGCTAACAGCCAGCCCCCAGTGCAACTGTGTGGCATCCCAAGGTGTAGCTCTTTTCTCCTTCATGAATTTAGTTCCTGGGTCCTGCCTTCACTCCTTTCTCGGAGACATCAAGATGACAGCTAAAGCCTGTGTTCTCATGAAGGAACACTCAAGAAGGCGGCATGTGAACATGGGACTCTTTAAGACAGAACTTTTCCCAGTCCCATCGAATGAAAGAACATAGAAAGCACAGGCTACAACTGCCTGGAGCTATTCCCTAAACTACCTCATCAGGTTATTCCTGTACACCTACTGGAGACTCACCTTCATTTAATCTATGAGAAAACTGAGGCACAAAAAGGCAAATAACTTGCCCCAAATCACACAGCCTAAGAAGCCAAGTTTAAACAGAAATCCAACCCTGTCTTGTTCGATTCCAAGGCTTATACAACACCATCTCCACTGAGAGAGAAAGAGAGACAGACAGTCAGACCTTCAAAAAGCCTTTCTCCCAAACAGTTCAATAGCTCAGTGCCAGGAATAGCCATTATTGAAGGGCTTCTGGGCTGTTAAAGAGAATGGATCAGTGGGACGATCAAGACACTGGCATTCTTCCCTAAAAGAAGACCCAAGTAGTGGACTGAGCACACATCTTGGCCATTTCTGAAGACCTGCAACCCTCATAGAAGCTATTTCATCAGTGCCTAGGTAAAAAAAAAAGGGGGGGGCTTTTTCAGGGGGCAGGGAGGTGGCTCAAAAGCTAAGAGCAATTGTTACTCCTACAAAGGACTTAGGTTAGATTCCCAACATCCGTATGATAGCTAACAACCATTTATAACTCTAGTTCCAGAGGATATGACCTCCAAGGGGAGTGCTTGCACATGGTGTATAGACATATATACAGACAAAAAACACCCATACATATAAAATAAAATATATTTGGGATGTCTATTCTTGGATGTCAACCTGACTATATCTGGATTTAACTAAAACTCAAATGACTGGGCACACCTGTGAGGGATTTTTTTTTTCTTCTTCTTCTTTTCCAGACAGATTTCTGTGCCCTGGCTGTCCAGTACTTTACTCTGTAGACCAGGCTGGCCTCAAACTCAGAGATCCACCCACCTCTGCCTCCAAAGTGCTGGGATTAAAGGTGTGCCCCAACACCACTGAACAATTTTTCCTAATTAAATCATTTGAAGTGGGAAGACTCACTTCTAATTCAGATCCTTGAAGTGGAAAGATACACTTTTAATCTGGACCACACCTTCTGCTGGCAGCCTATATAAAGGACATGAAAGAAGGAAGCTTGCTCTCTCTTTGCCTGCTTGTTCTCACTCTTGATAGCAAGTCAATTCCTTCACTGGCATTAGAGCCACTTCTTGAAGATTCTGGAGTATACTGAAGACCAGCTGAGACACCCAACCTCATGGACTGAACTATTACTGGATTCTTAGACCTTTCATTAGTAGACAGCCATTGTTAGACTAGTTAGACTAGTTATAGACCACAGCCTATAGACCATTCTAATAAATCTCCTGTATATAAATAAATAACACACACACACACACACACACACACACACACACACACACACACACACAAACTGTAAGTTCTGAACTCTAATACAAAATCTAAATTAAAGAAAAAAAAGCTTCTGCTTCTGACAACATTTTACCATCCAGGTATAGGTGGAACCAAAATAAATGCAAATTAAAGGATAGCGTGGGGCTATATATCCAAACCCTGTCTCAAAAAATCAAAACCAGCAACAAAAAACCAAACTTGTATTCCTTCCTGAGTGTTTTACCAAAACTGGCAAGCATTTCCTAGAATCTTTATAAATCCTCAAGAATTAAGATGACACTAAAATATGCAAAACCATCCCGTCTCTAAGGAGCAGCTCTTACCTGAGTGCAATGCCAGCACCTTCCAACAGCACTCCGTAGTCTCGGGCTATTTGCTTAGTTAAATCCGACAACAGCGTAATGTTCATGTGGCCCAAACCACCACTCTAATAAAAAGGCAAACAGGACTGGTTTTCTCAGGTGGTTCTACAAGGTCTGAACCATATACCAATGTTTAAAACTAACAATGATGGTGGTAAGTAATAGTAAATGCACATAAGAGAGTTCTGTTTAACTTCCTCCTGCAACCTGCCTAAAGTAGATACAATTATATCTGCCATTATATATATATATTTTTAATTTATTTTTATTTTGTGTCTGGAGTATTTTACCTGCATACCACGAGCATGAAGTGTCTGAAGAGGCCAGGAGAGGGCATCAGATACCCTGGAACTGGAGTTAAAACATGTTGTGAGCTGCCATATGGATGTTGGGAACTGAACCTGGGTCCTCTTGAAGAACAGCAGTGTTCTTAACTGATGAACCATCTCTCCAGTTCCTATTATTTTCTTGTATTAATTGATGTGTATGTGTGTGGGGAGGGTGTGCACATGTGTGGAGGTGAGGACAACTTTGTGGAGTTGCTCTCTCCTTCCACTTTATGTGAGTTCCAAGGATAGAATTCAGGTTGTCAGGTTTGCTCAGCAAGTACTTTACCTGCAGAATCACCTCAATGGCCTATCTCCATTATTTTAATGATGAGGAAACTGAAGCCTAAAAAACTAAGTACTTTTTTTCTTCAGGATACTGCTCTAGCGTCTGATTGACCTTTATCTTTTTGAGACAGAGTCTCATGCAGCCAGACTGGCCTCCAATTTACTATGTAACCAATGATGACCTTGAACTTTTGATCTTCCTGCCTTTACCTTTGGAATTCTGGGATCATAGGCTATGCTAACCCACCTAGTTTATATAGTACTGGGGACTGAACCCAAGGCTTCTTGGCATATTAAGTAAAAGCTCTAAGTACACCCTGCTCTCTTTTTCCAATTGTTAAAGCAGTTGTTGAGATAAAAACTAATTTCTCAAATATAAAAATAAAGGAGTGACAAATTACTCAAGTCACTGTTGTTAGTCCTGGATCATACCTAGTAAAATTTTGATTGTTTTTCCTAGCAGATTTCTAGACAACATCACACAGAACAGTATAGCAAGCTACTATGGGTTCAAAGTTCAGGCCTAAGGAGGCAATAGACTTAGCCATGTTCTCTGTCTTATTCAGCCTGTTTCCATTACTATTTGAACCTTGGAAAATATACATGGAATGAGCAGTAAAGATAATACAATGTCCAGGGAGTTGTTACTACAACAGTTTACAGACTGCTAATAGGCAAGGATCTACAAACCGCCTACTTCAGGAGGATATGGCTCACCTGGTACAGAGCTTATCTAGCATGCATGAAGCCCTGGATTTGATCCCCAGGAAGACATAAACCAGGTTCTGATCCTAGCACTTGGAAGTGGAGGCTGCAGAATTAGAAGCTCAATGTCATCTGAGCTAATACATCCAGTTAAGAGGCCAGCCTGAAATACATGAGACACTGTTTTTGAAAGGAAGAAAGGGGGGAAGGAAGGCAGGTAGGTAAGAAACTCACTTCAGACTGGCTATGCTCTGACAATCTCTAGGCTTTCTCTTAAATCTCTTATGTTAGTACAGGGGTCAGGGGTAGCTGGGGAATGAGGAAGAGACACTGGTCAATGAATAGTTAGATAAGAGGAATAAGTTCTGTTCTTCTGTACAATAGGTGATATAGTTAGAATATATTGTATTTTTAAAACTAGCTAAAAGAGGATTTTTGTTTTGTTTTTTTTTGAGACAGGGTCTCACCATGTGGTTCTGGCTGCCCTGGAACTCACTAGGTAGACCATGTTAGCTTAAAACTCACAAAGATCCTCCTGCCTCTGCAGGAGTGCTGGGATTAAAGGTATGAACCACCCTGCCCAGCTAAAAAAGGATTTTGAATGTCATGGCCACAAAGAAATGATTGAGGAAACAGAGTACTGAAAAGCCTGATTTGATCCTTGCACAATGCATACATGTATCAAAACATCACACTGTATCCCATAAATATATACAATGTTTTTATTGTGTGGTCTGTATTATTTGTGATTTAGAAATGAAACCAAAGAAGAACAAAATAAAACCAAGGAAAGGTGACTGTCAACCAACCTACCTTCCTTGGTGTATTGATCCAGGCAAGATGGCTAAAGTGGGAATCCACCGAAACTGCAACCACTTCACAGTTTACATCATGAAATTCGTTGGCTTTGTCACTGAAAGCAACGATTTCTGTAGGACACACAAATGTGCTTGGGGAAAAAAGAAAGTTTCATCAGATCATGCAAAGACAAAAATTTAAGACAAACATTAAGTTGTCTAAAAACTAAATTGATTTGCTTAAGGGGTGAAAAAAGTGAAATGGGCTGGGTTGGGGGCACATACCTTTAATCCCAGAACTCAGAAGGTAGAGGCAGGAGAGTATTTGTTCAGCTTGGTCTACACATAGAGACCATGCCGCTGCCTCCCCTGACCCCCCAAAAAAGCAAGCTTCCTTCTTTCTAGTTGCTGGGCATGGTGGTATATACTTTTAATCCAAGCACTAGAGAGGCAGAGGCAGGCTGATCTCTGTGAGTTTGAGGCCAGCCTGGTCTACAGTGAGTTCCAAGACAGCCAGGGCTATGGAGAGATACCCTGCCTCAATCAGTCAATCAGTCAATCAGTCAATCAATCAATCAATCAATCAATCTGCAGGGGGTTGGGGAGGCATACTTTGAAGACTTAAAAAGAAAACCTGTACTTAAATAAAGCAGCTTTATGAAAAACTTATACTACTTTCTCATTTTTCCAACCAGACTGGTATAAAGTTTAAACTGGCTTAGAGAACCATTAGTCAAAAGCATGTAATACAGAACTGTATTAAAGGCTGAGAGCATAATTCAGTGATGAAGTGCTTGCCTAGCATGCCCAAGGCCTGGGGTTTGATTCCTAGGACCACCAGAAAAACAAACAGAACCATATTAAAACTCCTCCATTAGAGTCGGGCGGTGGTGGTGCACGCCTTTAATCCCAGCATTCAGGAGGCAGAGGCAGGCAGATCTCTGTGAGTTTGAGGCCAGCTTGGTCTACAGAGCGAGATCCAGGACAGGCACCAAAAAACTACACAGAGAAACCCCGTCTCAAAAAACAAAAACAAAACACCCCTCCATTAGAAGTAAGGTCATTTCTCCCATTAAGTTCATCACATGAGCTATAGATAGTCAAGGTCAGTGAACAAAAATCAGAAAGAAACTTCCTCTTCACTAGAAGAGGAATTTCAGCGTGGGTTAGAAAACAACACCAGCTCTTTAGTAGGACATGAAAGCATTATAGAATCATACTTACAAATCCAAAGGGTAGAAGAAAAGCACCAAGTATTTCCCTTTAAAATCTTCGAGACTCAGCTCTTTGAACTCTCCATTGACAACAGCTGTACCCTTAAAATAGGGCGCATGCTGTGTGACAGCAGGGGTGTGAAATGTGGGACCTAAAAGAGACCACACTCTTGTATGCAGCTTGTCATCCACCACATCAAGCAATGCATGATTTTATTTAAACTCCTTTCATTGAAACTTATCAAATTATTTATCAGAACTGGTGATATGTTATTAACACAATGACATGGTTCACTTCAATTGTACATCTTAGGTACAGTAATTTTCTCTTCAGTGAAGTTCTAAATTATACACAAATCCAACTCAGTGGTAGGTAGAAGTGTGTGTGCACGAACACATATGAGCATGAATATGGAGAATGGAAGACATCCTCTGGTATTGATTCTCAGAAGCCATCTACTTTTTTTTTTTTTTTAAAGCTTTTTCTTTCTTTTAGTGTCTCACAAACTTAAGAGACTGCCAAGCATGCTAGCTGGACACAAGTGCATACTACCATGTTTGGTTATATGTGGGTTCTAAAGGTCAAACTGGAGTTCTTGTGCTAGCTTACTGACTGATTTAGATATCACTCCAGCAATGAAAAAAAAATTAAAAACAACAACCAACAAAAAATAAACAACAACAAAAACGAAAAACAGAAAGAAGAAATGAAATGCCCTGGGAACTAAAAGGAGGAAGACAAAGGAAAGCAAAGTCAGAGCCAGGGTTAAAAAGACCCTTAGTATCAAGCAGCAGGGTTGGCTCTTCACCTCAATAGAGAGAATGGAGTCTGGGTGGTTCTGATACAGGAAGACAGCTGTGTTCAGGAAGATTAGTCTATCAGGAAGGTAATGACTATAGTTATCTCAGTGAGAAGCACTGAGGTGTGGCAGAGAGAACATCAAGAACAGATAGACGCAGGGCATGTTTCAATGCTGGGGTGGGGTGGGGTACAGGTATAGTTCAGTGGTGTTTTGTGTATTCATTTTATCCAGTGGTCTTTTTATTACTGAGTTGTAATTTAGGTATCTTAGAGGAATTTCTTTTATTAAGTATATTATACAAGTTTTTTCTTTTTCCTTGACTATGGTTTTCTCTACTCATTTCCTTTCTTTCCTGTTTCTTTCTTTCTGTTTGTTTGTTTTTTTTGTTTCCAGACAGGGTCTCACACTAAGAAGGCCCTATTGGCCTGGAACTTATTATGTAGCCCAGGCTGGCCTCAAACTTGTGGCAATCCCCTTGTGACTACCTCCCCACTGCAGAGGTTACAGATATGCACTAACCATATCTGGCCCTTTTCTTTTTTCTCTATCTGAAACAGAGCCTTCCTATTTAACCCAGGCTGGCCTTAAACTTGTGTTGATACTCACCACAAGTTTAATGATGCCTGCCTCATCCACCCAAGGCCTGAAATTTCAATTGTGTACTACTACGCCTGAGTTTCTCCATTTCCTTTTTTTCTTTTTTTTTTTTCCACTGAGACAGGGTTTCTCTGTGTACTCGTGGCTCTTCTGAAACTTACTCTATACACCAGGCTGGTCTAGAATTCAGAGATCCACTTGCCTTTGCCTCTTGAGTGCTGGGATTAAAGGTGTGTGCCAACACCAACAGCTTCCATTCATTTTCTTCATGTTCCTTAAAGGTAGATCTTAAATTTTTGATGCTGCCAATTACTCACTGTTCCTAAACAATTCCTTATGGATCTGGCCATCTCTACACATTCTCATATTGCATTTTTAAAAGCTCTAAGGACAAGTCTCATGCATAGCCAAGGTCCAGAGTTGTTGGCATGGGTTCTCTTTGCCTAGGTGCAACTAGAACACAGTAACACTTACTGGTGCTAAAGGCAAGCTTTGCTTGGGCAGAGGTAGACCACAGTATGTCTGTCAAGCAGGTTCTTCTAGAAGCAACAGGCCTAAGAACTGCTGAGGCAGAAATACCCCTGGAAATGGCACTCATATGCTGAGCAACCTGGAAAGAGAAATGCTTTCTATTAGGAAGACTTTCTGGAAGGGTGACTAATGTCTGACCTTGCTGCTGTGGCCCTTTGTCAATGGTGGCCTTAGCTGTTCGTTTTCCCTGTGAACCAAATACCAAATCAAATTAAAAGCACATTTCCTTTTTCCTTCTTCCTCCTTAAAGACTGCAAGGAATCGTAAGAACACAGCCTCAAGAATAAAAATCTCCAGATGACTCCAAAAATTCAGTAAGGCTAGGCCAGGCTGAGAAGTTAGTTAAGCGCCCCCTCCCTTCCCTGCCCCCTCCATATCCGGTGCACACGTGGCCATATCAAGGTTTTTCTCAGAAAAGGTCCTTTCCAGGCTCTCAATCAAGCAAAAAAATAGGGAAAAGTTCATGCCCTGGGAGAGTTTGGCCAGTGCTCAAGGGAAGTGCTGGCTCAACTTTGATGCCCAGCATGGCTAGGGGAGAAGGCAGGTATTGCCTTGAGGCTGGCAACGAGAAAAGAAGGGGAAGATGGTTCGCAAGAGGATAGTAGCCTGCAGCCACCAGAGAACAGCAGGTAACAGGGCAGAGTCCGGCCTGAAGTGGGAGTAGAAAGCGGCTCCTGTTACTGTAGCACTTTGTTCACACTCAGATTTAAGTGTGCGCCCACAGCCACGTCAAAATGTGGCATCACTCCTTCCATAGTAAAGAAAGGAAAGCAAACTGAGGTTCAGAAATGAGAAGTTAAGCCAGGCGTTGGTGCCGCACACCTTTGATCCCAGCACTCGGGAGGCAGAGGCATGAGTTCGTGGTCTATAAAGCGAGTTGTAGGACAGTCAAGGAGGGCTACACAGATAAGCCTGGGGAGGGAGAGAAAGGGAGAAGTCACTTGCCCAAGGTCATATTTAGTGACAGAACCTAGAACACGGGACCCAATACGCTGGCCTACAAAGCCAGACCTGGGTGCTTTAGTGAGTGAAGAAGCAGCAAAGGGACCCTCAACCCGGAGAACCGAAAGACTCCGGCGGGGGGGGGGGGGGGGGGGGGGCGCACCACCCGCTGGAACTAGGGGGGGACAAGCAGTTCTGCGCAGGCGCAGGGGCCTCTCGGGCCTCAGGAGGCTTCTCGGTGCGCGAGGTGAGTGTAGTAGCCAGTAGACCCAAGAGGGCGCGATCCGGTCCAGGAAGAAGGTCCCGGAGTCGCAGCTGTGTCATGCATCTGCCCAGCTGGCAGCCACTCACCGAGGACCAGAGCAACCTTCCTGCAGCGGCCGCCATCTTCAACGCGGGAGGAAAGGTAGCCGGAAAAGCCTGCGAGCAGCCAGTTCACGAAGGGTGTGTGTCTTCTACGTAGGGCGTGGTTTCTGAGCGGGGCTTCCCGTCTGGGGGCGTGGCCCCAGTGGGCGTGGTTGGGTTTGCGGGGTGGGGCTGAGGCGGGAGGGGTGTGGCTTACGAGAAGAGGTTGAGTGAACCAGCTTAAGGTAGAAGACTGAGAAGGACCCCTTCCTGCTCAGGGTGCGTTCCCTCTTGGCCTCTTGAGTAGCTGAATGCTTGTTTTCCCTATTTGTTGTACCAACCTATAAAGACCTAATGAAAGTTATCAAGTAGATACTTATTTCCCCCATTTCCTGTTGATTTTGTTTTCTTAACTTTATGTGGTGGAAACTTTCTGTCTGTGAGAAAATCCAGTTCCCTTTCTACCTCAGGTAGAATCTTCTAGCTTCTGCATTAAATGGAACGAATTTAGTTGTTCGAGTTCTATAATAAGCTAAATGACTTAGAGACATCAAAGCTTACTGTGCTTGTAAACCTTTGGGATTGTGGGGGGGCTTCCATTTTGGCCTCTCCAAATTGGGATAATTGGGACACATTTTAAATCAATTTATTTGTTAACCGATACTGAGTGGAGGGCACGGTTTTGAAGCTGCACATCAAACACAGAATAAAATTCACATGGTATTCACAGTAAATGCCATCTCTAAGCTGGTATTTTCCAAGCACTGTTCTGTTATTAGTTTCTGAAATCTGCATATCATCTAAATAATATTTAATATTTTCTTTAAACTAGCTCACTTTATTAAAAAACACAAATGATCTTAATTGACAAGAAATATTAAACAGGAAAAACTTATAACAGTATAAATAGAAAATAATAATAAGCACACTAAAGCAAAATACTGCAAAGTTCTAGCTAGATACAGTTACCTGCTGAAAGTCTGAGTTTTGTTAAAAAGAGAGAGAGGTGGTCAGAGGCATTCTCTTCCAGCCTCACAGAGAGCCTTCTCATTTGTTGTGGCCAGAGGACTAAAAGAGAATTCAGAAACACTTTTAACTTTCTCATGTTGAGATTTTATGTTATTATTTATATATTTTGCTCCTCACTATTCCAGAAGTATATTTCCTAAAGCTGTCCATGCACTTTTAGGTGCTACCCAGGGTATCTGCTTTGTTCTTAAAAAAAAAAAAAAACAAACAAAAAACAAAATAAAAAAAAGCAAACAAGCAAAATAAAACAAAAAACTGCCTTAGACCTAAAGAAACAAATCATCTCAACCAGTTCCCCACAGCACCTGACTTGCACTTAACTGGTACCCAGTGTGTGTGTTTAGCAGGATCAAAATGAAAGCGATCATAGAATACTGGTGCTCAAATCTGTGATGGAATATAAATCAGACATAAAAAAAGAAATGAAACCTGAGTTTGATGGCTCGTACTTGTAATTTCAGCACCTGGGAGGCTGAGACAGGAAGATGGCCAAGAGTTCAGGCCAGCCTTTGCTACAGAGTGAGACTCACTATTACATAAGAAAACAAACAAACAAACAAACTCTCAGGTGTGATAGCACAGGTCATTAATCCCAGTATGTGGATCTCTGAGTTCAAAACTCAAAACTGTCTGGTCTACAAAGAGAGTTCTAGGCCAGCCAGGGGTGCATAATGAGACCTTGTCTAAAAAAAAAAAAAAAAAAAGACATTGAAAGAAACCACCATGTGAATGAGCCTTGAAACCCCCATATGGGGCCTGGAACAATGGAAGGAGAGAATTAATTCCATAAAGTTGTTCTTTGACCTCTACACATGTACTGTAACATATACATCCACCCACTTACACATTGTATATTCCTAATAATGTTGATGATGGCAATGCATTTTTTTTTAAACTATGTAATTGTCAGATGCTAAGAAGATCTGGAAGACATGAAGACTAACAGTACAAGCTTTTAATTTTTTTTATGACTGCCTTGGGGACCAGCCCTGAGCAGCACAGGGCTCAGAAGGAACCCACAGAGTCAGCATGGCATGTACTAGACTTTTTTTTTTTTTATATGAGGGGGTTAAAGGAAAAAGACACTCACACTCTCTCTTGATGGTTTCCTTCTTTATTCTTCTGTATTCTTTCTACAGTATACTTTTTACTACAGCTTATATACCCCCAACAAAGTTTTTCAGGCAATATAGGAATTACAATGTTGTTACATTCTGTTCTTCAAGTGAATGATTACAATGAATACAAAACAAACAGTAAAAAACAACGTTTTCCATAACCCTTACATGATTAAACATTTTATGTATTACATGTGAAAAACAAATTATCCTAAGAACCCACATACATTCATACACAAACAACTTGTTATTGATTAACTGTGTAGACAAGCAAGATATTCTTCTCAGTCAGGTCTTTTACTGGCGGACTGCATTTTGCAGTCATAAAGAAAGGGTCAATTACTTTATCACTTATCTTGAAAGGTAATCTTATAAGGAATCTTAAAGGAGATCATAAACCTAAACTTTTATGTGTGAAAAAGAGTCAGTCAGCTCTACTTTAAGTCTTTAGGGTGCATACCCACTCATCAATAGTTTTTATATCAGGAGACTGAGGACAGAATTGGATATAAGGAGTTAATCACATTAGATCACCAACCAACCCTAGCAAGGAAAGTATGCCAGCTAGTAACAATTGGGCTGCGTTGTATTTTTCACTTCAGCTATGTGTTCTTGTGAACTTTAGATTGCTTTCTGGGGTTTTTCATCTGAAAGCTATTATCAAAACATCTAATACAACCTGAAGTTATTATAAGGCTTTGTTTCAGCTAATGATGCACTCTAAAACCTGTCAACACATCTTCCAACATTAAAGTTAAAAATATTTAAGCTAGCTGGGCTACAGGGACTCAATTGTTTTTCTTAATCGTTAACCTAAGCCAAGGTCTATATGGCTCCTCAATAGAAACTCATGTGTTTTAGCTGTGTGACACTGCATTGTTTGTTTTTTTTTAATCATTAAAACTCTATTTAAAGTAACATTATTATTATTAATTAGACAGTACAGCTTAGGAAGAAATAATCTTCATAATAGTTCACAAGTAAAAATACCCAGTAAAATAGGATGTTTCCATGAGATAAACACACTACTACAGCATGAATCCTATTTCATCTGAATAATAAAAACCCAGAGCCAGATATTGGGGTAAATGCTGAAAGATCAGAGAGACAAGGCAGCAAACCATAGCCACCTCTTACCTCGCCAGCTCCTCAGCCTGAAAGGGGTGAGCTCCTGTCTCCTCTCGCCTTGTATTCCTCTTTCCACCCAGCCATATTACTTTCTGTCTCCACCTCTTTAGTGCTGGTGTAGCTGGAGTTTTCCTGCCTGGCCCACAGTCAGGACAAATCTCTGTCACCCGCCAGTCCCACAGCTGCTCAGACCCAACCAAGTAAACACAGAGACTTATATTGCTTACAAATTGTATGGCCGTGGCAGGCTTCTTGTTAACTGTTCTTATATCTTAAATTAATCTATTTCTCTTCTCTGCTTGTCCCGCCTATACTTCCTGCCTGGCCACTGGCCAATCAGCATTTTATTTATACAGAGTGATATCCACAGCAGTGCTGGGATTAAAGGTGTATGCCACCCAAGTACTGGGATCAAAGGCATGAAATCCCAAGTGCTGGGATCAAAGGTGCATGCTACCACTGCCTGACTTCTATGTGGCTAGCTCCACACTCTGATCTCCAGGCAAGCTTTATTTGTTAGAGCACAAACTAAATATCACCACATTTCCCCATTTTGTCAAAATTTAAAAAAAAATTATAACTAATATGAGAAAAACTTTATACAATAAGTACAATAACTGTATACAATATATACAGGCAACAAATACACCAACAATGTCTAGTTCATTAACAATTGACAAATTTAGAGAAAATACTCCATATCTATCCTATCTTGGAGTCCAAAAGGTTGTATCTAATTCACTTTCTATTCTAACTTGCATTACCAAAATTATCTTTTAATGTCTCTCAATGTTATATAGTTTACACCTCTTTAGTGAATTTCTTTTCTGAATCTGGTAATAAGGAAAACTATAACTATAAAGATTTCAACTCCATCAGAGACCCAAGAATGAAATAATATAACCTGAGTAAGCAGGAATTGCAAGCAAGTGACTTCCAAAAAATGTGAGAAATGACAGAAACAGCTGGCTGCCTGGACAATGACCCAAGGTTCCTCTGCAACGTTGGGGCATCTATCTTCGACCTACAGGCCTTGCATATCTGACAGACTTATCTATGAAGCAGGATTTTCTGAAGGGCTATCCTACTTCTTCTTGTCAGAGATCAGTAGTCCTTTCTTTTGTGTCCTGTTTCTCCCATTTGGACAGCATACTGTCCAGCAGTCAAGGCAAGAGCAGTTTCTTGCCCAGTTGCTAACTTTTGCCATAAAGAAAGTAAACTCCATGTGGAGTTTCTTTGATGCCCACATCTTTTCTGAAGTAGATTGGTGCTGCCAGGAGCAGACATGTCTCATTGTCATAAAAAAAGAAAAAAAATCTGTGCTATTAAAACATCTTAAGGCTGGGCGGTTGTGGTGCACGCCTTTAATCCCAGCACTCGAGAGGCAGAGGCAGGCGGATCTCTGTGAGTTCGAGGCCAGCCTAGTCTACAGAGTTCCAGGAAAGGCATAAGACTACTCAGAGAAACCCTATCTCGAAAAAACAAAACAAAACAAAACAACAACAAAATCTTAAATGCCTATTCTGCAGATCTCTGAAGTGTTTGAAGATGACCTGTCCATCTAAAATGTATCTCTGTTTGACCTTGAAAACATACCTAATATGACTACAAGTTTGGTTGTAATGACTAACTACTAACTTTCATTTCTTTGTATTCTAATTAGTTGGTAATAATAACTTTCAAGGACTAGCAAATTTCATTACATTGTTAAAAGAACTGTAATCTTGAACAAGATTAGAAATATATGTACAGTATTTTCTAACAAAATCAATCTCAAATTTGTATCAATACACATAATTTGTATACAATATACAAAAATATAACCCAATGTAAAATATTTAAAATTAGTAGTTGCCTTTTAAAAGTAGATTCAATAATCTACCTTTTTATCTTATCATATCCATATTCTCTCTTTTTTCTTTTGAGTAGATTCAATAATCTACTCTTTATCTATCACTTCTTTGTCTTTTTTTTCAGAGTAGATTCAATAATCTACCTTTTATCTTATCATATCTGTATCCTCTTCTTTTTCTCTTCAGAGTAAATTCAATAATCTACCCTTTTATGCTATCATTTCTACATTTTTTAGAGTAGATTCAATAATCTACCTTTTATCTATATCCTGTTTTCTTCTTTTTTCAAGCAAGAATCTCAAATCTAATTTTCTTTGTTTAGCCCATTATCAATTATCAACTAGTAACTAACCATTCTAAACAATGACAATTATCCATAACCCACTGAATGACCAAAAACCACCCACCCCACCTCTTGGGAATGTGGGTGTCATTTTTTTAAAATTACTTCCTGCTGTCTGGGGGCAAAGGCATCTTTAGGGGATCCTGAAGAGAAAAATTTTGGGGTTAATTGTCAAGTTCTGGGAGAGGTAGCTGTATCATTTGTTGTCTAGTCTCTGCATAATGGGAAAATGCAGGGCTTGTCTCAAGTCATTGCTCAAGTAGTCTGTGAGGCAGGATCATCTTAGCTAGCCATTTCCAAATTGTCCTGAGCAGTTTGTAGTTCAAAGCCAATCTTTGGGTGGTGTTTGTCATCTTAGTGGTATTATCATTGTCCTGATGGAATTGTCATTGTGGGGTTCCATCATCTTTTTGGAGACTTCAAAGTCTCTGTTAGGTGTGGTCATGGTTCACTATAGAAAATTTTTAGTGCCTACTCTGTGGTTTGGAGCACTATCAATTGTATCTGTGACAGAATCGTGTCTCATAGCCAGTTCCATGTTTGCAATACAACAGGTTCCATTCTTCTTCACCAAGATATTCTTTGATTTCAAATCTCTGTGAGAAATAGCTGATTTTCCTTGGGTACCAACAATCTCCATGTGAAGATGGGCAAGACTGCTTGCCATGGACAGAGCGGGTTTGATCATCCCTTCCACTGTAACAGTGTATCTATTCAAGTAATCAAAAAGGGATCTATGCTCATGGTAATCTGTCCCCAGCCACAGCTGAGTCCATGTGCTACTGTCTTTATTGTCTGCTGCTATAAATCCTAGGATATTTTCATGGTGTAACATTACAGTCTGATAAATCTCTGCCTCTCACAAATATTCTTCTCTAGAAGAGAATAAATTAACCTAAAATTTTTCTTTCAGGATAAAGATAATTTCACCCATACCCAGCAGGAAGCAATTTTAAGAATATGACGCCCACATTCCCAAAGAAGTGGTGTGGGGCGGGTGGTTTTTTTGGTCTTTTTAATGGGTTTTGGGTCTGGGATAATTTTCATTGTTTAGGGGGGTTGGTTACACGTTGTTGTCAAGGGTTAGGAAAAAGGCTAAGCAAAGGAGATTAGATTTAAGGTTCTTGTTTAAAAAAAGAGAGAAAGAAAGAAAAGAAAAGAAAAGAAAAGAAAAGAAGAAAAAGACAATTACTAGTTTTAAATACTTTACATTGGATTGGATTGTTTTATATTGTATACAAATTATATATATTGAAATTGATATTGTTAGAAAATGCTATATGTATATTTCTAATTGTACTTATACCGTTCATTTAACAATGCAATTTTCTGATCCTTGAATGTTATTATTACCAACTATTAGGATATAAAGAAATGAAAGTTAGTAGTTAGACATTACAATAGAACTTGTAGTCATATTAGATATGTTTTAAAAATTGAGCAGATATATTTTAGACAGGTCATCTTCAAACCCTTCAGAGATCTACAGAATATGGCATTTAAAATGTTTTAATAACTTAGAAAATTTTTCTTTTTTGAGACATGTCAGCTCCTGGCAGTACCAATCTACTTCAGAGAAAATATGGGCATTGAAGAAACTGCATATGGAGTTAACTTTCATTGTGGCAAAAGTTAGCCACTGGACAACAAAGTATCCTCGAATCAACAGGACAAAATGGACAGACAGGACATGAAACAAAGGACTACTGATTCTTGCCAAAACAAGTGTGGTTATGGCTTTATCAAAAGGCATCTTCTGAGGCCAGGACAATATGGCACCATCCCTGAAGTGGCCTTTGCAATTCGGAAAAGGTACAGTGCCCTTTTCTTCGAAGGCAGCTGAACAGGCAGTGGGCTGATGGCTTCTGATGTGCTATGGAACAGCAGCTGAAACAGTTATTCTTGAAGGGTAACTAAGCTCATGCCTCTCAATAGTAGACTGGCAGTTGATAGAGGGATGTGGAGAAGAATGGGATGCTGAGATGAAGCCATATATACACAGCCAAGAAGAATGGACAGCTGAATTAAAAAACCATCAACAATTTCCAGAATTTAAAATCCTGAATCATGACATGACAATAGTAGAATTCAGGTGTTTCTGGTACATGGACTGCCCTCACCCAATGTGAGGTTGAACTGTTGACCTTGTGTACATCCTACTTCACAAATGAGTCTGTCAGATACGCTAAGCCTATAGGCTGAAGATGATACCCCAACACTGCGGAGAAACCTCAGGTGACTGTCGAGGCAGCTGGCTGTTTCTGTCAACTCACAAATTTTTTGGAAGTTGCTTGCATGCATTTCCTGTTTTTATTTTTGTTAGCTAATATTATTTCCTTCTTGGGTCTCTGAGGGAGTTGAAGATTAGTTAGTTATAGTTGAAGGTTAGTTAGTTATATTTGAAGATTAATTAGGATAGAAAGTGAATTAGATACATTTTGGACTTACCAAAATAGGATAATGAAATTATTTTCTCTGAATTTGTCAAATACAAATGGACTAGACATTGTTTAGGTATTTATTACTTGTATATATTGTATATAGTTATTGTACTTTTGTATATAGTTTTTCTTTTGTTAGTTATAGCCTTTTTCTTTTTATTAAAATAGAAAAGGGGAAATATGGTGGTATTTTATTTGTACTGAAATGTGATTTTAATTGTATGTTAATAAATAAAGTTGCCCGGGGGTCAGAGCTATTAGAGCCATAGCAAGAGTGTGGTGGTGGTGGTGGTGGCGGCGGCGGCGGCGGCGGCGGCGGCGGCGGCGGCGGCGCACGCCTTTAATCCCAGCACTTGGTAGACAGAGCTAGGTAGATCTCTGTGTGTTCAAGGATACAGCCAGCATTGGAGACACACGCCTTTAATCTCAATACCAGCCATAGAAGACCTGGAAGACTCTACAGACAGGCAGTGACAAGGAAGTCATGTGTTTGGGTTTACAACCAATGAGAAGGCAGAACAGAAAGACTATATAAAGACAAACACACAGGAAGTAGGTCTCTTTCAGAGAGGTCTCTTGGCTTAAGAGGCTAGCTGCAGGGTAAGGCTCTTAGCTCTGATCTCTTGGCTTTTTTCTTTGCATTGGTTCTGTTTCTTATTTAATAAGACGGTTGGTTACATCTACAAATATCTTCACAGTAACTTTTTCTCCCCAGTACTTGCCTTGCCAAACTTCTCCAAACTGACCTTTGCCAATGCTTTTTTGTAACAGGATGGTCCTGGCAATTGTTCTCTGAAGAAGCAGTAGTAAAACCTTCATCCCTGGTAGCAGCGTCATGGCCACCACCAACATAATGAGAAGCAGCTGGCAGCTTGGAGCAGCAGTTGCTGCCTCCATGGTACCACCACCACCCTTTGTGGCCTGGCCCCAGCCACAGCTTCTCCTCAGCAAGACTCCCAGGCTGGCCTCAAACTCAGGATCCTCCTGCCTCTGCCTCCTTCAGCAAATCCTACCAGTGTGTGCCACCACAACCGGCCTCCTGCAGGTCAGGCCTCAGCTGGGAACTGCAAGGCCACAGGCAAGCACCTTTTTTGTGTGAATTTGTGCCATAAACGTTGGGCACCAAATGTAACATGAATTGCTAAACAGTCTTATTAATAAAAAAAGATAAAAACACAAACAAACAAACAAACAAACACCTGGAGCCAGATATTGGGGTGAAAGCTGAAAGATCAAAGAAACAGAACAAGCCACAGCCAACCTCATCTCACC